>NC_050576.1:179219439-179523605 GCF_011100635.1 Trichosurus vulpecula | reverse complement strand
ATGATATATAGATGCACAAAAAAATGCATCTTCTGATTATGTTAAATCTGTATGTCTGCTTGGGTTTAATCTTGAGGATACATTACTGTCAAAAACCACTGCTCTTCTTGCACAGTAAGTGATAAACCACTTTGTGGAATTTTAGGAATATCTCTATTTAGATAAAGAAGATACACTTCAATTATACTCTTCTGGTCAATACTAATAGTAGAAATGCAGACGGTATCAAGTACGTTCCAGGAAATTAAAGTGAAACAAGGAGTTTTTCTAAGAAAATATCACTAACTACTAAGTAACATCAAATGTGCAAAAGAAAAAAAAAGAATGAATAGTGGAGAATTGAGGCAGAGGGAAGAGCTGGATTAAAAGAGCAGATGGAAGAGGCTGGATCTTGCTCAGGCAGGAAAGGTCAGATTCCTCCAGTTGCAGCAGATCCTAGGAAGAGGTTTCTATTTGCTATGACCTCTGCTTCCCAAGAAGAACAAGGGGTTGTAATAACAATGCTGCAAGCATATTCATGGTCATATTCATGGTCATCATCGATATTGTGAATCTTGCCTTACTGACACAGGGGTGCTTTATGGGGATCACTCTGTCCTTTCCCTTCCTCAATAAGCACCACTAGTCATCCTAAAAGAACTTACGTTTTACCTTTTCATTCCTTCTTTACAAATAAAAGGCTTAAAAATGCATATTCTGAAAAAGTTAATTCACAAACTCAATCTCATTGAAGTAGAATCAGTCAATAAAGAAAGAAATGAGTGAGGCCATCAGGTCCTTCTTTGTGACAGAGAAAATTAATGAAAGCCTGAAGAGTGAGTCTAGGTGTTAAGGTATTTTTATCCTTTCAATTCTGGCAGCTCTACTTTATATAACAAAGGCTGTTTTTTTGATAAACGAAGCTAACTTTGCTGTTGGAAAACAGGGAACATTCCCAAGTTCCCCTTCCCCACACTCCTGTAAACTCTTACATATCATTTGCTTGACTCCATGGAGTGTAGTGGTGTATTTTCCTCACAGAAGCAACATTGCATGTTACTAAAACAAAATTCCATTTCACTGAGACCACATATTTGATATTCCATTTGGGCCAGTTCAGTGAGGTTATCTTTAATTTGTCTCTCTCCAGCCACGGATCAGCCAGTATTAATGCAGGGCAGGGGACAGTGATAAGCAAACTGTTGTTACTATTCCATTTTTAGTTATAAACCTCAAAAACTTCATTTCTAAGAACTAGTAAAATCCCATTGAAACAAATCTGAAACTACATCAAAATGCTCTGTTAATTTAGAGCATGTAAGTGAAATTCAATGATTTGTTTTAAAATGATATGCTTTGCCCTGTGGAAGACCATTCATTGTCAAGAGAATAAACAATGTCTTTGGATTTCCAGGAGCAGCAGCAACTGAGGCTCTGTCTACAGCTACTGTTCACATACTGATATCTATGATTAAACAAGTCTTAATGCTCAGAAGGTCAGCCTCAACAATCATAAAGAGCCACAATTTAGTTACTTCTCATTTAAGAGCTTACCTCCGGCTAAAGTAGATATAAAGAAATAGTCAAAAACTAAAGAAATGCCAAGTGTTTTTAAAAAGAATACTTTAATAATTAAGGATGTTCTTAAGTCACAGTTGGAATCCTAAATTTTAAAAATGCCATATTAAGACATATTATTTATCAACTTAACAATGTGTTTACCAAGAATTACCTCTAGCACTGTGTTGAAACAGCATTAAGCTATACCCATAATTAATGGGAAAGTCTTGGAGGCTGCTGTAAAGGGCTGGCTTTGGGGACTACAGATATAAGCAATTCCTGGTGCTTTGTACTTTTGAAATAAAAAGAAAACAAAAACACCAGGAAGTAAACCTCAGATTTAAGCAAAGAATAAGCTCTGAGGGGCCAGACAGATGCCAAGAGATGGTGATGTGGCCTCAGGGTGGCCATTTACAAACTGCAGTATAGAAAACTTTTCAATTTAACTTTTATGTATTTATAGAAAAGTATGACAGGGTAACTTTTATTACTAGACAAATGAAAATAATGAAATTGGTCCTTTTACTCATGCAACTTAAATGTAATTCTGCATTGTCCCTAATAATCTATTAAATAATCTGTTGATTTAAAGACTACTTTGTTAATGTTTTAACGTGATATCTAACATTACAATATTAACAACGCTGCTGAATCTTTAGGACTTAATGCACGGATACAATATAAAATGAGAAGAGGAATTCTTTGCTTTCCCTATAATCACGTGCAGATATAGGACTCCTCTACATCAACAACAATGGCAAACTTTTGCATGGTGAAGAGAAAAATTTCCATTCTAATCTGTTAAAACAAAAGTTTGTTTTTGAAAAACAAACTAGTTAATTTCTCTATTTACACTTATTCAAGTGACAAAAGTAGCAAGTCTATACTTACATGCTTAAAACAGGTCACTGGAGCAGCTATAAAGCTATTGCTGTTGATGTAATTACCCCAGCTGAAGCCTTCCAAGGAGACTGCTGAGAAAAGAGGGAAGTGAAGTTAAAAAATCAAAACCTTAAATGCTTTAAGTTCCACTCAAAGTCCACTGAAATGAAATAGGAAGTGACATCAAGGTTGTTAGTTGTTACTTTGGACTACTTCCTAAGAAAGCCAGTCAGTGCCACCTCACACGTGAGGGCAGTAATGACAGCTGCTCACGTCTCTGCACCAGAGCTTCCTGAGGGTGGCAGGCATGGAGCTGCTGAATAGAAACATGCTTCCCTGCTCGTGCCCCCAGTCTCAGGCAGCTGGGTGGCATCATCATGCGCAGAGTCAGGAAGGTGAGTTCAGATCCAGCCTCAGACACTTACTAGTTGTGTGATCCTGGGTAAATCATTTAACCTGTCTGCCAGGGTTGTTATGGGGATCAAATGAGATAACAACTGTAAAGCGCTCAGCACACAGCCCAGCACACAGTAAGTGCCATAAAATGCTAGCTATTATTATTATCATCTCTAACCTTTTGTCCTACTCCCCCAAGAATCTGCCAAATGCTTTGACTCCAAGCTTTCTTCTACTCTGCAGCCCTCTAGGAGACTGGCATAAAGAGATAATTAGGATTATAAAGAAAGGTTCTGTTACGATGATGTTGCTAGTTCAATTAGGCTCCTCCCACATCAGGTCTGGGCAACCCTAGCTCAGCCTCCATCAAGTCATCCGACCCCTGGCTATCACCACATTACCTGACTTCGTCTTGGCCTGGCTCTGTAGGGTGGCTTGGTACTGGGCGTAAGCTGCTAGCTTCGCCACCAAAGGCTGCTTTTGAAGAACTTTTGCTTTCTTAGTGGGAGGTTTACCCTGAAACAAGAAGAGTTAAGTAAACAGAGTGACCTTTCTTATTCATCTCCTGAAAAATGACTATCTAGGTTGCCATTTAAACCTTGATGCTTTAGAAAATTATAAACTAGGGAAGCACAAGCAAATTTCAGGATGGGAAGCTGTCAGGATGCAGACAGAAATAAATGGATGTCAGGCTGCCATAGCAATATGCTGGTTAAAATATTTATTTAATAAGTGTTACATATATGCACAGTTAAAACATTAGGCTGTGGCAAAGCCTCAAATCCTTCCCATAGGAGACAGTCACTCTTGTTGGTGCCACCTTTATATGACAGGGCAAGACAATTTAGTGCTCAGAGGCTGGAAGGCAAGAGCTGTGATGCCTCTCATATGAAGAGAAAGGAACATAGACAAGTCTAGTCATGGGCAAAATTCAGAACATGATAAATTGCCAGCCACTGGGATGTAGACTAGTTTCTTTGAGCAGTTGATGAAGCAACTAATGAATATCCATGTGGTATATTTCCTGAAATTTGGGAGCTGAAATAAAAGTGCCACTGCAAAGAAAGAGGGGAAATTACTGTTTTTACCAGTTAAGTGGAGTAAAGAAATGTTTAAGATGTGCTCAAGTAGATAAAATATATTATGTAAATAACCAAATAGGAACTGTGAAAAGCTAAACTGTGAACTCAAATGACAATTTGGTCAGTAAGTCAATAAGGACTTAAGAGATTTTGTATTTGAAGAAGGTTCATTTTCTTCTCAAACTTGGAAGGATTCAGTAATGCAGTTGCAATCTGACAAATGTAGGCAATATTGAAAAGCAAAGATAAAGGCAAAATAAAACTAGCAGATAATAATGAAAAGTAGCCTCCCTTCCCCAAAACATGCAAAAGCTTTGTTTTTATTTTATACTAAAAGTAAACTGCTTCAAATGCTACATGAGAAAAATTACCTAGCCATTTTCAACATAGACTCTACTTGAGAAACGGATACAATTTAATTCACTCACATAAGTAAGAAAAAACATCGTTTTGAGGCAAAACAGGGATATTAAGGAGGTTCACAGGATTTTTAACAAAATCACTTCATTATAAAATAGGATATAAAATGAAAACAAGGCATTGGCCAGTTGGCAGCAGCATCCCTTGGTGAATCATCATCAAATTACAAAAAATAAAAAAAGCTATAGAAATTAAAAATTCATAAGAATAAAAAAGTTTCTGTACCGTTACCTGAAGTCTCGCCAAAATGCTTGCCTTCTTGGAGTTTGAGGAGTAACTTCTTGAACATGAAACACTGCAGAAACGCTTTGTTTTAGAATAAAAAGCATCTCGTACTCCAACCATTCCGCACATCTCACATGTGGCTAATTGATAAAAAGAAAGCTGTCAGGAATATCTCACAAAAATTCAGTTTTTAACGACACAATTTAATCAGAACTTTGAAGAACCAAGGGATAATGATCTCTTTACACTAATTTTTACCCTCCTACAAATTCCATCTAGTGGCTATAAAAACAGTTGAAACAGTTTTCAAGAAGTTGCAAGAAGATAGGTATGATTTCATGGCCAGAACTTCAAGTTGCTTTTAGAGGCAGTTTCCTTGCTAAATAATAAAAAGAAAATCCAGATAACATTAAGACCAAATGTTGATAACAACGGTATTGTTTCTTCACTGGGTTTTCCTGACTCCTCTCTCCTGGTTCTGTTTCTTAGCTGAACTGTCATCTTATCATGCCCCCTAATTGTGAATATACCCAAGGCTCTGGTGTAAGCCCTCTTCTCTTTCTTTGTTGTCTTACTGACTTCATTAGTTGCCACCAGTTTATTTATTAGGCAGATAATTCACAGCTCCATATAATTAGCCCCAGTTTCTCTTTTAAGCTCTAGCCCCAGATCACCAACTGCCTATTAGACATTTCAAAATGGATATCTTGTTGACATCTCAAACTGAACATGAGCAAAACTGAACTCATTTACTTTCTCCTTCACCCCCCTAAAACCTTCCCACCCTCTTCCAAATGTCCCTATTTCTGTTGAGGATACCATTATTCTTACAGTCTTCCAGGTATGTAACTTTGGTATTTTCATGCATTCCTCCTTCTCCCTCACCCCACATATGAAATGAGCTGTCAGATGCTACCATTTCTATCTCTGTATCATTTCAGATCGTACCCTTTCTCTCTACTCACAGAGCTATCATCTTATTTTAGGCCCTCATCATCTTTTGCCTGGCTATTTTAATAGCTAATCGGTTTCACTGTCTCAAGTCTGTCCCTACTCAATCCATTCTTCACAGAGTTGCCAAAGTGATTTTTGTTAAGCCCTAAACCCACTGATCATGTTAGTGGCCTAATTCAATAAATTCCTGCAGCTCTCCATAGGCTCTAGCATCAAATATACATCTCTTTGCTTGGCTTTTAAAGCCTTTCACAACCTGGCTCCAACCTATCTTGTTTTATTATACATTACTCTTTTTGTATCCTACCATCCAGCTAAACTGGCCTTCTCTCTGTTCCTCACATAGAGTCCTGTATTTTGGGTCTCTGCCTTTGCACTGGCTAGTCTCAATACCCAGAATGAACTTTCTCCTTGCCTTTGCCTCACAGATTTATCACTTCTTCAAGCAACAACTTCTACAAGATACCTTATCCTAACTGCTAATGCTTTCTCCAACTACCTTATAATTATTTTGTATTCATTCTGTTACATGTCCCAAACAATTTAACTAGATCAGAACACAAGTTCTCAAGCTTAATTTCACAGTGATTCTGTCCTACCTCCCATTGATTAATGGGCTCCAACATTCCCACATCAATGGCAAGGAAGGCACCAGTCCCAGAATGTGGCAGCATTAAGAGAGAGAGAGAGAGAGAGAGAGAGAGAGAGAGAGAGTGTGTGTGTGTGTCTGTCTCCATACATAACGAAAAGGATAGAACCTGTGATTTCATATATAGAAAACTCCTGGGATGAGGAAACTCATGCAAGTTGGCATCTTTTCTACAACTCAGACTCTCAAGAGCACTGCCTAGAGCTCTGAAAAATTAAGTCATTTGCCCGGTGTCACACAGCCAGTATGTGTCACAGGCAGAATTTGAACCTAGGTTTTCTGGGCTTCAAGACTGGTTCTCTATTGTCCCCCCCACTCTCCCTTCTTCATACACGTACACACGCATGCGCACGCGCGCACACCCACCCACCCACCCAAATATATTCATACACACACATGATCTGGCAGAAGAGATGGATGATCCATTTCAGAGGCTGGTGATGAGGAAGTCCAAGAGCACAGACCTTGTGTTGTTGCATCTGTGAACACTGGCATTCCACCAGGCTCAAATCTGAGATGATAACTGTGGGTGTGGTATGAGGATATGAGTTCTGATTTCCAGGTGTTGAAGGTAGCAGCAATGTCTTGGTGATGGCTAGGAAGTTCCATTTGCTATTTTCCTTTTTGGTTATCTTTGCCAATCTCATGTACATGATATGGAAACTCAGAATTGTTTTAATTTTCGTCTCTCTTATTATTAGTGATTTAGAGAATTTTTCCACATAGCTATTGATAGTTTGGATTTCATCCTTTGAGAGCTGTTCATATCATTGACCATTTATCTATTAGCGAATGGCTCTTATATATTTGCATTGTTTCCCTACATATCATGGATATCAGACCTTTATCAGAGACACTTGCTACAAATCTTTCTCCTCAGTTTACTATTTTCCCTTTTAATTTTAGTTGAGTTAGTTTTTTCTGTGCAAAATCTTTTGAATTTTAGTAACAAAAATTGTCTATTTTATCTTGACATCCTCTCTACCTCTTTGGTGTAAAAACTCATCCTCTACCTATAGTTTTGAAAGTTATCTCCTTCTCTATTTATATGACATATTTTTATCTAGGTCATACAGACATCTGGAGCTTATTGTGGTATATGGTATAAGTTATTGGTCTGTACCCAGTTTCTGCCAGAATGCTTTTCTATTTCAAAAGCTTTTGTCAGGTGGTGAATCCTTACCCCAGGAACTGGGATCTTTGGGTTTACTCAATGCATGTTATTAAATTTGCTTGCTTTTGGAGGTTGTGAACCTAATCAGTTCAAGTGATAGACTTTTCTACTTTTTAGCCAGTTTTATTTTGAAGATTACTGTTTTGTAGTAGTTTGAGATATGGAATTATTAGGCCTCACATTTTTGCACCAATATTTCTCTTGAGATTTCTGACCTTTTGCTTCACCAGCTGAATGATGCTCTCTCCCCCCACCTATGAAGTAATCCTTTGGTAGTTTGATAGGTATGGCACTGAAGAAATAAATTAACTTAGTACTGTCATTTTTCATATTATATTGGCATGACCCAAATATGAAGAATCAACATCTCTCCAATTATTTTCGACTGCCTGTTTCTGTAAAGAACCTTTTGTATTTGTATTCATATAATCCCTGTGTCTGTCTTAATAGGTGTATATCCAAATATTTTTGACACTGTAGTTATTTTAAAAAGAATTTCTCTTTCTATCTCTTCCTGCTGGTTAGCAATATACAGAAAACCTGATGATTTATATACATTTACTTTGTACCCTGATACTTTGGCTGCTAACACTACTGTTTCAATTAATTTTGAGTTTAATTGCTAGGGTTCTAAATAGACCATTAATAAGCAAAAACGATCATTTTGTTTCCTTTATATGTTTACTCCCTCAATTCCTTTTTCTCATTTTACTGGTATGGCTGGCATTTTGAGCACTATCAAATAAGAGTTATGATAATGGACATCCTTGCTTTACCCTTAATCTTACTGGGACAGTCTCTCTCACTTATCTCTGTTCTATCTACCTACATACATATAGTATGTGTATGTATGTGTAATGCTGAATCTTAGTTTTAGACAAATATAATTTTACCATATTAAGGAAGGATTCATTTATTTCTATGATTTTTAATGATAATAACAGGAGAGGGTGTTTTGTCAAAAACTTTACTATAGTGATAAAATTATGTGATTTTTGTTTTTACTAATATGATCTATTACATTTAATTTCCTAATATTAAAACAACTTTTCATTTCTGGCACAATCCAAATTTGTCATAGTATATAATATTTTTAATATGCTGCTATAGGATTTTTGCTAATTTTTAAAGTCTATCTGTAGACATTCTGGTCTATAGTCTTCTGTTTTGTTTATAAGGTATCAAGAACACATTTGTATCATGGAAGGAATTTGATAGGTTCTTTCCCTATTTTTGGAAACAGCTTTTGTAATATTACAATTAGTTATTCTTTGAATGTTTGATAGAATTCACTTGTAAATACAGATGGTCTATGGCTTTTTTGAGAATTAGTTCTTTACATCTTGTTTGGCTAATCATTTATTTTATATTTTAAAAATATTAATTTCATTTATCAATTTTGGAGGGCATATAAGTAGGCAAAATAGTTTCTGACTTCTTTTATATCTTCTCTGCTTATTGTAAATTATTTTTCATTTCTGACACTGGAAATCTGATTTTCCTCTTTTTTTTTTAATCAAATTAGATAATAGTTTATAATTTTATTATTTCAAAAAAAAAAAGTTCCTAGTTATTTATCAAGTCAACTTTCAAAAAAATTTCGGTTTTGTTAATCTCTTCTATGATTTTTTTCAGATTTTGTATATTTGGTATTTATATATTGGTATTTATATATTGTTGTTTTAAAATTTGTTGCTTTTCCAGTTTTTTTTAATGTTCCACTTGCTAATGTTCCATGTTAAATGTTCCACTAAATGTTCCATTTAGTTCTCTCTCTGTTCTTTCCCTTATTGATAAAAGTGTTTAAGATAAAAAATTTCCCCTCAGGCCTCTGATTTGCTGCCATCAAAAGAAGGTGCTGGTGGCCAGCTGATAAGCATCTGCACAGTGCTGGGTGCAACAGGGAGGAGTCAAAGATAATTTATCTGGCATTCCAAATGATGTGCAGGTTACTCAATATCAAGCACTAGGGATAGGAGTTTTATCTGGGCACAAGACTGCAGGAAAGTTATCTACTGGACCTGTAGCACTGGCAGTCTGGTGAGTCAGGGTACCTTGCTGGAACAGATATTCATCAATTGTCTTGCTAATTTTAGAGGCAGTTCAGGGTTGGATTGGAAATTCCTCCTGTCAAACCAATGGAAGGACCATGCAGTGGACAATGGAACTTCTGGAAGTAATGACCTAAACCTCAAACATAGGGGAATAGGGATTATAGCTTTGGCAAGTTCTTCAACATTATGGAGTCTTATTTTCCTTTTCCTTCTACCTCTATGGGTCCTAAAAGAGAGAGTAGGTAATATAATGGCCTAGCTGCCCACAGCATAAGCAAAGCCCTCAACAGTGGGCTTACACATTCTGTGAGTATCTGAATTAAGTACTGCTCACTTACATAAATTTCTCTGGCTCCAGCATGAAGGCACTTTAATACTCAGTTACAAAAAAGGAAGTGGCTAGGGTCTTCTGAGGTGGGAATGGAACTGGGTCTCAATGCAAAGGCACTGAATATCGAGGGCTGGCAAGGGCAGGGCCACCTTTCTAAACTCGTCATGAATGGCTTTAACGATATCTTCCTAAAAGGGTCCATAAGGGTCAAAATTTCCAAGTGAGGTCAGCTAGTCAACAAACATTTATTAAACACTTATTATGTGTCAGGCATCATGCTAAGTGCTAGGGATGCAGAGAAAGGCAAAACTGTCCCTACTTTCAAGGAGATCACATTACAATGGAAGAGACAACATATAAATAACTAGGTATGTACAAGATATATAGAGAACAGATGTAAAAGTAATCTCAGAGGAGAAGTCAGTAGTAGTTGTGTGGACTGGAAAAGGTCTTTTGTAGACAGTAGGAGCTGAGCTAAGTCCTGAAGGAAGCCAGGGAAAGTAAGAGGCAGATGAAGAAAAGTATTCCAGCCATGTGGGGCAGCCAATGCAAAGACACAGAATTGGGAGATGGAATGTCATCTGCCAGGGGTAGTAGGCAGGCCAATGTCATTGGATCCAAGAGTACACGGAAATGAATAAAGTTTAACTACTTTGTAAAGAGGTCAGGTTGTGAAGGGCTTTAAAAGCCAAACACAGCATTTTATATTTCAGTGAGAGATGTGAAGGTAGAAAATAGAAAATTTGGCAACAGACTGGATATGGGGAGTGAGAAGTCAAAGATAACAGCTAGGATGGAATCTGGGTGACCAAGAGGATGTGGCAGTGCCCTTTAGAGGGAAGGAAAAGGGGCGGATCTGGGCGGGGGGGAGAAAGGTAATGAATTCTGTTTTGGATATCTTGAATTTGAGATGCCTATGGGACATTTAAATCCAGATGTCCAAAAGATAGTTGGTGGTGTGGCACAAAGGTTCATCTGCCTGGAGACGGTAACTGAACCCAGGGGAGCCGATGAAATCACCTAGTGAGATACTACAGAGGGAGAAAAGGGCTCAGGAGAGAGCACCTTAGGGGTCATCCATGGTTAGTGAGCATGACAGGGATGAGAAACCAATTAAGGAGTCTGAGAAAAGGGGTCAGACAGATGGGGGAGAACCTGTAGAGAGCAGCACCATGAGAACTCAGAATGAGTAACTGGGAGGCAAATGTGATCAACAGTGTCAAATGCTAAAAAGGTCAACAACGATGAGGATTAAGAAAAGGCCATTACTTGTGGCAGTTAAAGATCACTGGTAACTTTGGAGAGCAGTTTAAGTTGAATGACGAGGCTGAAGCCTGACTGAAGAGGGTTTAGAGGGGAGGAAGTGAGGACGCTTAATATAGATGGCTTTCTCAAGGAGTTTAGCCATGAAGGGGATCAAAGATCAGGGATGAGATGCAGTGGAGTATCAGTTTTCTCAGTCTCCTTAGTGAAGGAGAGATAAGGATAGGACAGACATGCCATTTTTGTAGGTAGCACGAAAGAAGCCAGAAGATAGGTTAAGACTGAAGGTAAGAGAGTAAAAATGACAGCCCGTAGAATATAGGAGGGATGGGATCAAGCTCTTGGCTTAGCACCTGAAAAGGCTAGAGCACTCTTTTACCAAATTCCTCTCTTCTGGAGATGCTGACCATCTTTGGTTACAGTGGATCCTTGAACATCTGAAGTTCAGCTAGGAATCCTTATGAAGGTGCTATTTGGGGGCTCATTCAGCTATTGGCACTGAAGCTGAGCAACATGACCGAACAGTTACAAAAAATCTTTTGCCTGCTTTTTGCACAAAGTCTTATAAAGTCTTAGATGTTTCTAAATGTAGGCTGGCTTGTACTAGGAAATCTGCAATTCCTTTACAAATGGTGGAAAATTTCTTGGTGGACTGAGGAGCTCACCTAGCTGCTAACAAAGCTAGCTATCCTTAATGTGAGGCTACCATCTGCCCAAAGGCAGCCCTGATTTCATTTGTACTCACTTCAGGTGCTCTTTCCTTCTGAGTTGCCACCTTGGCTTGCAGGGCTGGGACAGAGACATTCCCTCCAGCTCACTCCTATTCTTTCAGGTATCTGAAGGCTTTTCACATGGAAAAGGGAGGAATACTAATTTTATGCTTGGGCCAGAGGGCAGAGCCAGCAATGACAGGCAGGAGTTACTGAGGTAGGGGAGGGCAAGGGGCAGAATTCAACTCAATCCTGGGAAGAGCTTCTAAAAACTACAAATAGAATGAATTGCTCTATGAAATAGTAAGTGTTTCAAGAGAAGCTGAATGAGCACTGTCAAAGAAAAAGTGGCAAGGATTCCTGACCTGAATGGAAGGCTGGATGAGATTAATGTTTTGGTTCCTTCCAATTCTCAAGCTTTTACGATCCTATGAACTCTCAATATTTTAGAAGCTGATTATCTATCTTATAAATAACCCAATGCTTACTCTTCTTTTTCCTCCTTTTTATTGCTTATTATTAACATTTTGCTATTTATTGGTAGTGCCACTACAAGGTGGGCATGAGAAATAAAGAGAAATTACTCAAACCCAATGATATGATCTGGAAATGTAAATTCTGCAGTATATGTCTGTCTCTTCCAGTAGAAAATTTTTAAAGAAGTTTAAGGGGAATAAAAGAGGAATTCCAATTTTTACAAAGGAAACAATAAAACTGAGTAATAAAAATAACATAGCACAAATTTTAGCACTCACCCATGCCAGATTTACCATCTGGGTATGTGTAGACTTGTCCATTATTCTTAATAATCGGGAGACTAGAGGGTAAGGGAGCAACTTCTTCTTCACTTTCATCAGAGCTGGAGCTGCTACTGGTGTCCTCACTGCAGCTATCATAACCGTCAAACATCCCGAATGAATCTCGCCGCTTCCTTTCGGAATGTGTAGAATGCTCAGTCTTAAAACAGAAATAAAACATTTTTGCATTACAATTAACAAGAAATTGAACAGATCAAATTAAGTACTCGAAGCAGAAATGGTGGTCTTGGTAAAAGTAACTTTTATTTTTCATTATTACAAATGTAAAATTTTTTATTCAAAAGTAGAACCCATCTTATCAGGCAGGAATTCTTAAGGCATGAAGCTTAGTGCCACTATTCAGGCTACTTAAAAACAATAACAGTGATCCTTCTGTGAAATTTCTTAGGGACCACTGGGTAGCTGAACAGTAAGGACATTGGGTTTATCCTTGTTCAAATTTTGGATATTCACCTTTTCAGACGAGTATTAACACTAATTCAGACTCTTTGGTCTCATGGTTTACAATTACCTTTAATGCAAGTAATGCCACTAGGGAAAAATTACTTCCTGTTCAAAGAAATGAGCCCACACTATATCCTCATAGGTTAATATTGTAGATTCTTCTTCCACTGCACTTGAAAAGCTATTCCCTTCTCCCAAATAAAAACACACAATTTTTAAAAATCCCCCCAAATCATGACCCGTTATGTTTCTATATGCCATTTCCCATATCTTTTCTTAGATTACTTTTTTAGGGGTCAGCTTTCTAAAACACAAAAATAAAACAACAGATGATTATGTCAACTATGCAGTCCTAAAGAAATCAGATGACAGGGGGAGGTTGTAAGATTTCAGAAATAAAAGATATTGTGCCTTGTTTAATGAAGCCTAAGGTAGTGCTAACTTTTCAGGCTGCCATATCACACAGTTTTGCTTATAATGAGTTGGCAGCTTAATGAAGTTCATGAAATCTTTTCAGTCAAACTGTTCCCTGGCCCTGCCTCCACCATCAGGTACTTGAGAGGTTGACTTTTAGAACCCAAACATAATAAGCACGTTTGTCCTTATTAAATTTCAACTTATTAGATTCAGTACAGTGTTCTAGCTTCTACAAGTCTATGTGGATCCATGTTAATGATCCCTCCCAGGTTTGCCTCATTTGCAACGCTGACAAGCACACCATTTAAGCCTTTATCCAAGCAAATGATAAAACCGCTAAACAGCATCGCTCCTTGTGGCACACCACTGGAGAGCTGCTTCCAAGGAGACAAAGACCACTCATGATTCTCTAAGTCTGGCTTTTTAATCACTTTGGAATCCACCTAACTGTACTGTTAACCATCACTTAGCCCAGTGCCTGCCATATAGAAAGCTCTTAATAATGGCATTTTAATTAATCTACTTCACATTTGCTCATCTTCATTTAGTTCATATCTCCCCATCTTTGCCACAAGACTAGCATGAGGGGCTTTGCAAAAATGTTGCTAACAGATCTATGTGGGGGCAGCTAGGTGGCGTAGTGAGTAGAGCACCAGCCCTGGAGACAGGAGGACCTGAGTTTGGATCTGGCCTCAGATACCTGACACATTTACTAGCTGTGTGGCCTTGGGCAAGTCACTTAACCCCAACTGCTCTGCCTTCCCCCCTGAAAAAAAAATTAATAATAAAAGATATATGTGTACACACACACACACACACACACACACACACACACACACACGAAAAGTCCTTGTTCTACCAGTCCAGTAAAACTGTCAAAAAGGGAAATGATTTCAGTCTGGCATAACCTGTTTTGGTTTTTTGGAGAAATGTCTGATTGATTTTCTTAAAACAACAAAACACAGTTGCCACTTTCCAATAATCAACCCTCCTTCTTAACAAAGAAGTTCTGTTAAGCAAAACAAAACACACTGACCATCTGTGATGGAGTATGCTTCATTCTACAACTATTGCTGACCAACCAAGAAGCAAAAGGAATTCTTTAGTCTTGTAACCCCCACCTCCATTTGTAGATGTTCACTGATTCTCCCTTTAATCATGTTCTAAGATTCTGCTAGGAATAAAAGTCAAGCTCCCTGGCTTATGGCATGTAAATCCCACTTCCTTCCCTCTGTGTGAAAAACAAGATGCTTGACTTTCTTCAACAGTGTGCACCTCTTTTACTTCCCTAATCGCATCTGCCTGTTGTAGTATCCAAGGTTCATCTAGGCCCGGTGGCCTGAATCCAACACTAGTAGCTAAAGGTGTTCTCTATCTACTTAACCTGGGTGTCGATTCCCTCTTAGTCATTTTTGCTCCCTCCTTTCCTGTCCAAAGATCACTCTCTACTTGGCAGAGGAAAAGGAAGCAAAATGAGGGTTGAGCAGCTCTGTCTTCATTGTTGCCTCACCATTATCCATCTACCCTTGCAATGCGCCTACCTCTTTTTTGTGCCTCCTCTTTGCCTAAAAATCTAACTCCCAAAACACCATCATCCTATTTGCTGTCATTAGCCTTTTCCCATCAGCCTCAACCTATTCTGAGATTTATGGCTAACAACATTCTTCCGAGACTGTACTTGGAAAACTAAGTTGAGTTTCCTATGAGTCCATAACATTTTTGGGGTGTGTGTGTGTGTGGTGGGGAGTTGTCAGGCAATTAGCATTTATAAGCATTTACTATGTTCCAAGCACTGTGCTAAGTGCTGGAATCACAAAGAAAGGCCCCAAATAGTCCTTGCTACCAGGAGGATTATATTAGACAATTCTTCCCTTCTTTCCACATTGCATTTGTCTTCAGAATTTTGTTCTTGAAAGCTCTCTAACCTTGCTATACTGACTACCCCTATAAACACATGTCCATGAGATCCTACCTACCCTTTCACTAAACCCTTTGAAATTGACTTTCCTAAAATCCAGGGTTCATGTCAGTCTGTTACAACTTCCTCTCCTGTTCTACTGTAAGTTCTAAAACCAAATATAGTAGTCACTTTTTCTCCAACTCTCCCTTTTTCATCTGGCCTGGCAAATCTTGGTAGTGATTGCTGTAATACCTCTGATATATGAGCCAGGACAATAGCATACCTCTCTGTCAAAAAAACTGCCTCAGTATTCCTTAGAGCAGGGGTGGGTAACCTTCCGCCCGGAGGCCACATGTGGCTTTCTAGGTCCTTGGGTGTGGCCTTTTGACTGAGTCCAGTTTTACAGAACAAATCCTTTTATTAAGGAGATTTGTTCTGTGAAATTTAGATTCAGTCAAAGGGCTGCACTTGAGGACCTAGAGGGCCATATGTGGCCTTGAGGCTACAGGCTCCTCACCCCTGCCATAAAGGATCACATCTAACAAGTCTCCCCTTCCTCTGGATCCTTAAAGGATAACTCTCTCACCTGACAGTGCCTGTGGCCTATCATTACTCAGGAGGAGAAGCAGCTGCTTTCTCCTTAGAGGGGGCAGCACCTTTATCTTCTGGAAGATTTTCTTACGTGTTGCAACTGAAAACCTGCTGTCACTGATGAATGTGACCAAAATATCCAAAATCATCTGTCTGTTTCAAATACATGGAGTGCGGGTGGGTGGGTAAAAGGGTAGTTATCAAGTATAACTAGAATCCATTATTCAATGGACAGTTATACTTCTTATCGTACCAAGAGTCATTACCAAGTAGTAAAACTGGCTAAAAAACCAAACAAAACTAAACGTGTGTAGATGGGTAACGTCCTCAAAGTTGGAGCATACATTCATTTCAATGTCCAAAACACCGGCACGATAAATCTTATTAAATGGCTTCCATTGTCAGTTTATTAGCCAGATTAAAAAACAAAAATCCCAACCAAACCAAACACTCAAGGATGGTTTTATGACTTTAGAATTCTACCCTGTTTTTTGGGTGTCACCCTGGGATAACAAAGCTTGAGCATCAGCCACTCAATCCATAAGCATTCTTAAGTATCAACTAGGAAGTTAGGGATATAAGTACGAAGAAAAACCATCCCTTTTGAGAGTTAACCTTCTACTGGGAGAGACAATAGTTACATACATAAATACACAAAGAACAAATATGAAGAGAATAAATAAACACAAGGTAGTTGGAGAAAGAAGGCATTCACTGCACTTGTCTTGGAATGACTTTTCACTTTTTCCAAAAACCAAATGTGTCCTCAAAGGATGAATTTGTCACTACTGAAGATATTCAAAATCATGTGCAATTCTAACTATTCAGTCCCTAATTTGCCATTCTATGAGAATATCTTAGATCTCCCCAAGTCGGCCTTGAGGCCACATGTGGCCTTCTAGGTTCTTGAGTGCAGCCTTTTAGCTGAGTTCAAGTTTTACAGAACAAATCCTTTTATTAAGGGGATTTGTTCTGTGAAGTTTGGATTCGGTCATAGGGCCTCACATGTGGCCTTGAGGCTGCAGGTTCCCCATCCGGGTAGGAGATGGTACTCATAAAGTTATTTTGGTATGAGAGGCACTACGGCACAAAGGAAAGAGCTTTAAGTTTTAAACTGGATTTACAACTTTTAATCCCAGTTCTAAATGGGATTCAGGGCTAGATTATCAGCAGTTATTTTTGGGCAAGTTTTTTTTGAAACCTCTTCAGGCTTGATTCCTTCATAAAATGGGGGTCATAATATATCATTTCACTCACGAAGTTGTTCAAGTCAGTAAATATGTGTTATACCACTATCTTGTTTAAGATGCAGAGATTATAGACATGAAAAATGACAGTCCCTACCCTCAAGGAGTTTATAATCCGGGGGGAAGGGAGGAGATGGGGATGATGTGTGTGTGTGTGTGTGTGTGTGTGTGTGTGTGTGTGTACACACGTACACACACACACCTATGGTTAAATTCAAGGGAGACAGTGCATCAAAGATGAAAACAGGGTGTTGATCATCCAGAACTGGGGGAATGATGGAAAGCATCATGGAAGGTTATAATCAGCTGATCCTTGAGGGAAATGAAGAATTCATGTGGATATACTACACTCCAGATATGAGGGAGATTCAAATGGATCTGAGACCATGTCAATTTGGACATTCCCTCTAACAAGAAAGATCCTCCTCTGGGGAGTCCATACTAGGTCCTGGAGACATCTCTTGCTTTCTCTTGATACTGTGAAAATACTAGTGAAATGTTTAGGTTACCCAACGTTATTCTTCATTTATGACTAAGCATATGACCAAGCACTTCCTTAATTAGCAAGTATTTTCTGAACGATTTTTTTCCCTCCTGTTCTTTGTTAAGTTCCTCCCTGGTGATATACTGCAGTCATTGCTGATCCACCATGGCTCTCAGAGTGATTTTTCAGAGACTGTTGTGCTCCTGATACTGAAGCCGTACAACAACAGTTGTAGAATGTCCGTATTAAAAAGATGGGCCTTTGTTTTGGGGAGAAGCTTGAAGTCATTAAAGGAGCTTCAGAATTTCCTAAAGGCATCCTGGGCCCAACTCACTGTCCACTTGTATTGTCTGTCTCAGGTTGTCCTTTGGAGGAGAGATGTGACCAGAAAAATGAGTGGCACTAGAATGGAGTAGAATGAGACTGGAAAATAGCAAGTGATTTAATTTGGCCAAAGTGTAGAGTGTATGTGAAGGGGAATAATGTAAAATAAAGTTCGGAAGGCACGTGGGAAGACTAGTGGCTACTAAATGATGAGATAATGAGTTTCATTTTGTCTTACAGGTGATGCGGACGTATTCAAATTCTCTGGGCAGAGGGATACGATGAGACTTGTAGCTGTGTGAGGATAACACATTGAATCGATTCCTTGTGGCGAACTTATGGGTGGATGTGAATAAGAGCTGAACACAAATGGATTAGGATAAATATTGTTAGAGGGAATGTTCAAATGGAACAAGAGAGACGGAGACTGGTAGCAGGGATACCAATTAGAAAGCTACTAGGATAGTCCAAGTGAGATAAGATGAAAGTTCGAATTCTGTATGTGTCAGTGGGAATACAAAAGTGAGAGACATTTGGGGGGGGGGGGTAGAAGGATTAGGATGTGGCAACTGTGTGAAAAATGAGCAAGAGGGAACCAGTTTCCTAGAAAGCTAGGGAGATGTTGATACCATTATTAGAAATAGTGAAGTGAGGGGGAGGGACAAGTTTTTGGGAAAAATGATGAGTTAAATTTTAGACATGTTAAATTTGAGGAAGTAATGGTTTATGTACTAGATTTGTCTAGCAGGCAGTTAAAAATTTGGAGTTTGGAGTTCAGGATTAGAAATAAAAATCTGGCAGTCAATTGCACAGGTAAAAACTTGAGTAATATAAATTGATAAAGAAGAGGAATCACTTAAGAGCAGAAGGACTAAGTCTAAGGAAGAGACAACTAGAAGAGAACAGCATTATGGTAGCTGAGAAAGAAGAGAATTTCAAAGAGAAGGGAGCACAATGGCAAATGCTTTAAGTTTAAGGCTGAGGAAAGGTCATTGGATTGGCAATTAGGAGGTCGCTGAAAACTGAAGTAAACCATTTTAAGAGACTGGTGAAAATGGAAGTAAGAAAGAATGATAACATGGAGGACAGCAAGAAAAAGGAAAGCTTTCAAAAAAATGTTAGTGGAGAGTTCTGGAAATTTTTGTAAGAAGCAAACAAAGAGGGAGAGACTGATAAGTTTGATCAATGGAGAGAAAGGGTAGAGAGGTTTTTAAGGAATAGATGATGGCTAACTTCATATGCATAATGAATATCATACTGAGGAATAGATGATGAGAAATGAGGGAGCTCAAGTTAATCTCATTAAAGTAGAAACCAAGGTGTATGTGTTAGAGAGAAAGGGGAGGGGAAAATGGAAGTGAGAGAGATGGAGAGACAGCAAACCAAGGACAGAGGAAGGAGAAAGACTTTGGGATTTTAGGAAAAGGTGATATAATTATGTTAAGTGATGCTGGTAGGTCAAAAGATTAAATTACTGTGAGACTACGATAAGATTTGTATACATACATATATATATATACACACATATATATGTAAAGCATCTGTAACTACCAAGTATATAATAAACATGAGATACTGAAGTCATACTTTTAATCTTCTGTAGATGTTTCCACAGGCATTTAATTAGAATGGAAAAGTATTTTTAAATGCCATGTGCCAAACATTATGCTAAGCATTGGGAATACAAACAGAAAAACAAGATAGTCCCTGCTCTCAAAGGGGTCATATGTTAATTGAGAGAGACATCAAATATAGTAGATCCTGCTTCCTGGAAGTCTGGAGGGTACACAAGGCAGGGCAGATGATAAGGCCCAATAGATCAATTTCGTAAATTCCCTAGTATTTTGGGTATTATCTAAAGTGGCTAGGGCCCAGGCCTTTTCTCACACATGCTTCGTAGGATGATCATTGTTATGACAGTAAGACAGTAAGCCACAGGTCAGTCAACAGTGTCACAAATTCTCCCTAAATGGGAAGGGTGTCCCCACACTGCTCTATAGTGGTAAGAAGTCCAAATCATGTTCTTTTCTCAGACTTGGGAGAATACAGCTGTCAGGCAAGGCACTGAAGATATTAAAATGAAAAAAAAAATGGCTAATCTCAAGGAATTTACAGTCTCATATGGGAGATGACACCTTATACAAGTTAGAATGCCAGGCCTGGAGTTCAGAAGGCTTGTCTTCCTGAGTTCAAATCTGGCCTCAGGCACTAACTAGCTGTGTGACCCTTTCTGCCTCAGTTTTCTCATGTGTAAAATGAGCTAGACAAAAAAATGGCAAACCACTCCAGTGTCTTTGCCAAGAAAACCCCAAATGGGGTCACAAAGGGTCAGACATGACTGAAAAATGACTCACTCAACATGCTAAGTACTTGAGGCAGGTATGGACAAAGTGCTAATACAACTCGGAGGCAAGAGATTACCTAGGAGTGTGAGAGGCATTTGAGAAATCCTCCAATGCTTCATAGGCTCCGAGGCCATCCACTCCAACCTCCTCATTTTACAGACAAGGATACTGCGGCCCCATAGAGGTCAACCGATTTGCCCAAGATTACACAGAAAATAAACATCAGAGTTGGGTTTTGAACTCAAGATTTCTGACTCCAAAGCCAGGGTATTTCACGGAAGAGGTAACACCCAAGCCCAGCCCGTAACTGAAAGAAGAATTTCAACAGGTAAAATATGAGAGGGCAGCGCATTATTGACATGGGGATAGTGTGCAGGCATGGTATGGGGGAAAGGGGTTTGGCAAATTTGGGGAAGCATTACGTAGGTCAGTTTCATTAGAAGATATGTGGAATGATATTGTTTGGTAACACTATTCCAACATTTTAAATTTCAATGAAAATAACCTTCAGCTAAAAAGGGATATAACTATTTAAATTCAGTATTTGTGCTGAATTGAAGTCTTTAGTGTTTTAAAATCAACTCCACAACAGCAATAGTACTCTTTGAAGAGTGCATTGTATAAAGTCATCAAAAGCTCTTATTTTATACTGGCAAAATATAGGGAACTGATTAAAGTTGTCATAAATATTCATTTTCAGGATTTCATTTCTCTACTATAATTTGCATGTAGATGAACCTTCTCTTACTAGAAAATTTTTTAATAGTAGTAACAGCTCACAGTTACTATAGCTCATAGCGCTAAAGGATTTTCAAAGTGCTTTAATACTGTGGGGATGAAGGGTGTGTGCATCCCTGTCCATCAAGTTATGATATATAAATGGGATGGAATACAGCTGTGCTGTAAGAAATGATGAAGGGGATGGTTTTTAGAAAAACTTGAGAAGACTTTAATGAACTGATACATAATGAAGTGAGCAGAACCGGAAGAATAATTTGTATAGTAACAACAATATTGTCAAGACAAGCAGCTTGGAAAGAACTCTGATCAATAATGGAAGTGGTCACAGTTCCCAAAGACTCATGATGAAATATGCTGCCCATCTCCAGACAGGAAAAGGACTCAAGAGTGCAGCTTATTTTTTTTTGGACATGGTTAATATGGGAATTTCTTTTACTTGACTATACATATTTATAAAAGGTTTTATTTTTTTTGTTTTCTCAATTGGTAATGGTGGTGGCAGTAGGGAGATGGGAGGGAGAGAATTTGGAACTGAAAATAAAAGTGAACTAAAATATACAATCAAATTGAATAAGTATTTAAGCAGCACCTACTATGTGTTAAACTAGGTGCTAGAGATTAAAACAGAAGAACAAACAAGTCCCTACCCTTAGTGAACTTACATTCTACTAAAAGGTACGAACACAGGTAGGTACATACAGATACATATACAAATGAAACACAAAATTATTTCAGTGGAAGGGGCAGAGGAAAGCACTAACAATTGAGGAGATCTGAAAAGGTTTCATATAGCAAAAGAGCTGAATTTTGAAGGGAGCCTGGGATTTTAAGAGATGAAGATGAGGAAGGACAGTGTTCCAGGGATGGGGGAGATAGCCTGTGCAAAGGCAGGGAAGTGGGTGATGAAATGCTGTCTGTAGCGGACAGTTTGGATGTGGAGTGTGTAAAGAGAAGTAATATAAAATCAGTCTGGAAAGGCAGCTTGGAGGCAGACAGTGAATGGCTTTAAATTCCAAACAGAGGAGTTTGTGTTTTATCTTAGAGCTAAGAGAGAGCCGCTGAAACTTCTTGAGCCAGTTATATGATCAGAACTGGGCTTAAAGATCACCAGTTCTGGAGCTGTAACTAGACGAGAGAGGGGAGAGAACAAACAAAGGCTGTTCTAACTGTCCAGGAGAGAAGTGATGAAACAAGGGGTGCTGCGGTGTGATTAGAGAAAAGGTAGAAACAAATAGCAGGGAAGTGATGACGTGAGATTAGAGTATAGGAGAGAGATGAAGGCTGGATATGTAGCTCTGGGAGTCAAAAGGAAGGCAGATTTAGAGGTGGAAGGGACCTTACCTTCAAGGTCATCTAGTCCAACTCCCTCATTTTAAGATGAGGCAACTGAGAGATTAAGGGACTTGCTCAAGGTCACACATGGAATAAGTAGCAGAGCCAGGATTTGAACGCAGGTTCTAACTCCACATCCAGCACTTTCTCCACTGCACCAAGCTGTGTAGTCTGCACAGAGATGATAATTGAACCCATGTGAGCTGATGAGATCACTGACAGAGGTTACACAGGTAGAAGAGTGCACAGGACAGACACGAGAACACACCCACACACAGGGGCCAGGGAAATAGATGACAACCTTACAAGGACAGACAGGATTATCTCATTTGACCCTCAAAACAATCCTATGAATTTGTTGATATTTTCTCTATTTTACAGTTGAGGAAACTGAGGCTTAGAAAAGTTATGTCAATTATTAATCATTGGGGGTAAGATCTGAACCCAGGACTCTATGCCTGGCCCTCTATCCACTATGCAACAATGCCTCACAAGGGATTTAGTCAAGACTCGAGAGTCCATATAAAGGTAGTCTCAATTCTAAACTGTAGTACTAGGTAACAATCCTGTTTCTTCTAGCTATTAAATACAAATAGGAATTTGTTGATTTATCATCAATTTGACTATAATAAAAAGAAGCAGTATCTCCAATAATTGAAAACACCTGGCTTTGGAACATGAGGTGTTCAGAACATATCAAGTGATATACAGGTACAATGTGAAGACCTTCCTTAGTAGTATTTGGGAAACTGTTCAGCTTCTCTAGAATCTGCTCCCCAGTCTATCATGTGGGTGGGAAAGCATCCCCTCTCAAATGAATGTAAAACCTCAGCCTAAGCAGAAATTCTTTGCTTATTCTTCCTTCCATGAGTCTGGTTTGCAGTAATAAGCATAAACAGAGCTCCTGATAATGCCAGTATCAGGCCCAGGGAGGCCCCCCATCTCTTCTAGGTTCTCCACATCAGAAAGCCTCTCTTTCATTTAACAGTCAATGCCTTGTGTACCAACCCTACCACCACTTCTTTTAGCTTTGTGTTTCTTGCCCTGCTTTTCTCCAGCAGAAGTTAAATAATGAAGACCTTTCTGCCCCTCAGGCAGGATCCTGGGAAGGCACTTTCTCTAAAGAGGGCCCACAGTAGGAAAAAAAGAGAGAGAAAAGAAAAAGATAAAGGAAAAAAGAAAGACAGTAAGATCATTAGAAAAACAGAAAAAAAGTTCAGAAGGGGACACGAACAGTGTTAATTATGTTATTGTTAAATTTATTACTCACTTAACAACCCTCTATGGAACAAAGTTCTGGTTTCATATACAATCTTATTTATTCTTCTTTGTATATTCTTAAGTTTGTATTTGTTGATGATTAAGTTTATAATAAAAAAGAAAATATTAAAAAACCAAACCATTCCTAAGAGACTCCCTTATCTTATTATCTCTATACTCTGGCAACCTACAAGTTTTCTTGCCTTGCCCTTTCTTTTTCCTCAACTATAAAATGAGGAAAATGGTATTTTGATTGATCAATTTTAAATTCTACCAGTTGGATCTTTCTGATAAGCTCAGGCCTTATAGTAGAAAGAATAGCCCTTTTTACTTCCATTCCTGTAGGTTCTCTCATCTGAGGACTGAAGCCCTGGGAGACTTATTGGCTTCACATGGCCTATTTCCCATATTCAATTCCTTTCTCATTCTGAGCATGTGTACTATTGTGGCCCTGTCCTAGCTCCCCACTGAAAGGACAAACCAAGTGCACAGACAAAGGTACCCCCCACTCACCCACCCTGCCCCCCCCTCCCCCCGCCCCAGACACAAATCAATGAATATAGGACACTTTACACATCCTTTGCCTTCAGCTCAGATCACTCTCTACAGGAAAAGAGAAAAAAGGGAGATCTTAGAGTGCAACTTAAAAAAAAAACCATAAAAACACTCCCATTATAAAGAGGAATGCACATAACAGTACCAACATATTTTCATTATCCCCAATGTCTGAGTTGGATTGTAGTTTATAGAACCACAGGCAATAAATAAGCATTCCCCATCCTTACCCTCAAGTTCAAAATAATTTTGGTCTTGCCATATTGGTTCAAGAACATTCAGCTAAACCAACACCCACATGGTACTTATGACATATCGTCACAAAGAAGCTATGTTCTGATAACTGTAAACTAGAAAAGTTCGGACAGAGGAATTTTTGCATCCTATCTGATAATCAGAGAATCTGGACTTAAGTTTCAGTTCTATTACTGATAAGTGAACTTGGATAAGTCATTTAATGTTTGCATCTTAGTCCTTGAGGACAAGGGCTCTTTTTGCCCTTTTTTTGGTATCCCAAGCACTTAGCAGAGTGCCTAGCACATAGCAGACACTTCATAAATGACTTATAGGGACATTATGTAGTCAGATTAGATGATACAAGGGAAAATACTAGGAGCACTTTAAGATAGACAGTAGAAAACTATATTAAACTTATGATTGAAGTATATAATTCTCTGAGTAAGAGGGTTCTTAATAGTCTAAGGCAGAAATTGAAGAAAAACAGATTGCTAATCTCAGAATAAATAACAGTGCTAGCATGATCTAGTGAAAAAAGCCCTGAATTTAAAGTGAGAAGCCCTGGACTTATATTCTAACTCTGCAGGGCCAAGTCACTGGAGCTCTCTGGACTTGAGAGCCTCATCTGCAAAATGTGGGGTTTTAGACAGACGACCATGGCTAATAACTAAAGTCAGAGTTTGATAAATTCCCAGTCACCTTTTGTATATACAATGGTTAGTATCTAGCAAAAACTGTTAATATTCTTTGAGAGTCTAAAGGTCAAGTCACAGACGAGAATGATGTAAGTGAAAGAGCACTGGACTGGGAGGGAGGTGGCCCACATACAGGTTCTTTACATCTCTAGGCTCAGGTTCTTCCTCTGAAAAATGAAGGGGTTCTAGCTTCATGCTTGCTTCTGGCTCTTATATTTTTGGACACCGTGGCCTGTGTTAAAAGGAAGTGGCGCAAGGAAGTATATCACACTCTCCACGACTCTAACGAACTTTGACAACCTTTGCGGGGAGGTGGGGGATAGGAAGATAAGATACAAGGCACACAAAAAAGCAACTAGCAAAGTAATGCCTGCCATACTGTGGGCATCTGGAGGGATGAATAATGACTCAGCGTTAGAGGGGCAGGGAGGGGCCGGAAGGCATGGAAAAGACAAGAGGAGAGTGCTGAAGAAGCAGGAGGTGTTAAGTGGTTGGAAGCTGAATTTCTTTAGATTTTTCTCCCATGTGAGACAATCTGGCAGAAGTTTCCTAATAATGGAACAAAAAATAAATAGGTATTATTTGTTATCACTGCTGTTTAAGGAGGAGCTTCAGAAGAGAATGAAAGACATGGAATGTGAATAGGTGGTTAAGAAGTTTCTGGGGAAAGCAATTTAGATTTCTAGGGTAGGGCTTGAGATGCTGGTATGACAAGGTCTTTCACCCAAGTAAGAGTTTAAAGAGCGTCACTGCCTAAAGGCTTAGGAATCCGATCAGGAGGGTCTTGAAATGAAAGTGAAATGAATGATGATAAAGCATTTACTAAACTCTTACTATGTATCAGACATTATGTTAAATGCTAGGGATACAAATACCAGAAAAGCCAGACAATCCATATCCATACAAAGGGCAGCTAGGAACAGGGGGAGTCTATGTGAGCAGCAGCAGCAGCTTTGTTTAGAAATGACTGAAAAACTGCTCCAGAAGCCTGGTTCTGGGGGAAGATAAGGTGAAAGTTCACTTTCCAGAGCTTAGGGTGGTACCAGGAGCAGAGTCAAAGTTCTTGGGGATGAGGAAGAAAAGAACAATGGCTGGAGTGCCAGAGTGTGTGTGTGTGGGGGGGGAGGAGAAGAGGAGATGGAGGGAAAACTGTCCACACAGAACCTTTAGATAGCATGAAAGTAAATGATATACCTCAAGAATAAGATTAAAGAGGCTGAGAAATTCATAGGAAGTGGGACAGTAAGAACTTATGGTCACACAACAGGGGAACAAAGTAGATTTGAAATCGCGACACAAGGAGGTAGATTTGAACTATATAATCCATCAAGAAGCATTTTTTAAGAGCTTACTATGTGTTAGGCACTATATTAAACACTGGGGATACAAAGAAAAGTGAAAATCACAGCACCTGCTCTCAAGGGATTTACACTCTAATGGTGGAGACTATGTAAAAACCAGGTATATACAACATATAAATGGTGAGAATGGAAGGTGATCCCAAAAGGAAGATACTAGTGATGGGAAGGTGTGGGAAAGGCCTCCTGTAGAAGGTGACATTTAAGTTGAGTCTGAAGAAAGCCAGGAAAGCAAAAAAGGTGGAGATAAGGAGACAGTGTTCCAGGCATGGGAGACAAGGAACACAGCATCGCTGACTTCGGAAACGGAGTGTTTTGTTTGAAGACTATCAAGAAGCCCTAGAATTCTAGAGTATGTGGAGGGGAGTAAAGGATAAAGAAGACTGAAAAAGGAGGAAGAGGCCAGGCTGTGAAGGGGAGCCACCGGAATTTACTGAGGGGGTGGGGGTTGGGCAGCTAACAAGTTCAGACCTTCTCTTTGGGAAAATTGATTTCGAAGGTGAGTGGAGGATGATTGTAGTAGAGAGACTTGAAGCACGGGAGACCAACCACCAGGTCATTCCTAGAAGCAGCTACAGGGTGCAGTGAATACAGCACTGGGCCTAGAGTCTGGAAGATCTGATTCAAATCCAGCCTCAGATACTCAGTAGCTGCATGACCCCGGGCAGGTGACTTAAACCTCTGTTTGCTTCAGTTTCCAAAACTGTAAAATAGACAGTAATAACATCTACATCCCAGGGCTATTGTGAGGAACAAATGACATATTTCTAAAGCACTCAGCACAGTGCCTGGCATGAAGTGGACACTATATAAATGCTTATGCCCTTCCCTCCCCATCCTCTTGTTCCAATAGTTCAGGGGTAAAGTGATGGAGACCTGTACCAGGGCAGAAGGGGACATATATGAAAGATGTTATGAATCAGGGCCCTTTCTACCATGCCACAGTGATATCCTCATTAAAAAATATACTCCTTTGTTGAAATTTAAGAATCTAAGTGGAAACAGGATTGAGAAATTGAGTATAATGATTGTGTGAAAGAAACAGAAGCACTAAGTTGGTGAGATCATACTAGAGACCTCCCAGGCAGAAAGAGAAAATGGAAGATGAATTCAGAAAGCAGATCAAAAAACGGAGGCAGGGCAACTTGAACTACCTGGATATCTTTGACATTTCTTGCCTTGTTGATAATTTCATCCTTCAGAAGGCAAAAAGAAGCAATGAGGGGAACTGTTTGTTTTCTAGACCTGACTGACCAATAAGGAGTGGATTGGGGAAGGAGAAATTAATATTCCAATTTAGTGGAGGGGAACCCTGGGTAAAGTTTAGTGTATATTTATATTCTCCATTAGGGGAAAGCACACATGGAAAAGTTCAGACAAAGGATAGGTTGGATTACCTCCCCTAAAATGAAGAGGGATCTAAATCCCTCAAGAATAAACTTCTGTTTACACAGGTGCAAATGCCTCCAGGATGCCTAGTCTGAAATGTAAGATAGATAAGTTGGTGATGGGAGACTTGTTCTCAGCAGAGAGACTGAGGCTGGGCATCTAGACCTGGAAGTCATCTACATAGAGGGGATAATTGAACCTCTGGAATCTGATGAGAGTATCAAGAGAAAGACAATGAGGGCAGGATCAAGCCTTGGGATACACCTACTGTTAGGAGATACATGGATGAGGATCCAGCAAAGGAGACTGAGTAGGATGGGTCAGACAGGTAGGAAAATCTAAGGAAAGCAGTATCACAAAAACCCAGACTGGAGAGAGTATCCAGAAGGATGAGGTCAACAAAGTCAAATATTGCTGACAGATCAAGAATGAGGACTGAAATTGTGATGAGACAACAGTTCAAAATTATTCAACCTTTTTTTCCTCCACCAAGGAGACTAGGAACTATGGGGAGGAATGGTTAATAGAGAATTAAAACTCAAAACAAATGAAGAGATAGCAAGAAAAGACCTAACTATTGTCAGTAGTGGCAAGTCAACAGGCCTGGGTGAATTATATCTCAGGATACTGAAAGAACTGGCTGATGTAAAAAACAAAACTCATCATCTTTTTCCCCAAATCCACTCCTCTTTATAACTTCCCTATTTCTGTAGAGAGTACCACTATCCTTCTAATCATCCACGTTTGCAACCTTGGAGTCATCCTCTCTCATCTCACACATGCATTCAGACTCCTTCTTTCTTTTCACATGATTACTCCAGTTTAGATCATCATCCTTCTTCTAGACTACTGAAATACCCTCTGGATAGGTCTCTTCCTTCTTCAATTCTTCCTCTATCCCAGGTGCCAAAGCAATTTTTCTAAAGCACTGGTCTTGTCTCCTTGCCCTGGTCAATAAATGCCAGTAGGTCCCTATCACTCCAAGAATCAAAACTGAAATCCTTTGTCATTTAAAGCTCTTCACAGCCTGACCTGATTCTACCTCTTCAGTCTTACATCTATTACTTACTACCTTTCACAAATTCAACGGTCTAGCAAAACTGGCTTTCCTGATGTTCCTGAAAGCAGGCACTCAACTGGTCAGAACTGGTCTTCATCTGTTTCTCATAACCCCCACTTCTCTTAAAACCCTCCCTTCTCCACCCCACTGCCACATATTTGTTTTGTATGTACTTATGTACAGGTTGTCTCCCAACAGAATGTTGAGCGCAGTATCATTTTTGTGCTTGGTAGATAAGAGACGTTTATTAAATGCTTGCTGACTGATGGCAGCTAGGTAGTGCAAGTAGATAAGAGCAATGGGCTTGGAGTCAGAAAGACCTGAGTTCAAATCCAGCCTCGCACACTGTATGATCCTGAGCAAATCACTCATCCTGTAAAGCACCTAACTCAAAGGGTAGTTGTGAAGATCAAATGAAATCTCTGTACTCAGCACAAGAGGCACTTAAAAAATGCTCATTCTGCACTACCCCACCTCCTCCCCCAAATGTGATTTCTAAATAACTGGACCCAAGGAGTGGTAATTTGAAACCACATCATATGACGATCAGTTGAAGACCTGGGGATGTTTGAGACAAGAGGTAGGGAAGACACAAAAATCTTTCTCCTAGTAGTTGATGGGTTGTCATATAGAATGACAGCAGGAGTTTTTGGGCAGAACTAGAAGAAACGTGTGGATACTGCAGAAATGCAAAATTCAGGTCATAAGAAGGAAAAGCTTTTCATCATGTTGGGCAGTTCAAATGTACAATGACTTGATTTTTAAGGCAGCAGGTCTTTCACGGAACACCTGGATTACCTGCTGTCAGAGATGTTAGAGAATGGATTCCAGCTCATTGTAAGGGTTAGACGAGATGACTTGAGGTCCTTTCTAACTCAGATCCCAGGAACACCAGCTCACCTTTATAGAACCCTTTAAGTTCTGTAAAGCACTTTACATACATGGGCTCATTTGAGCCTCAAACCCACTCTGTGAGGTCAGTGGTACTTTAACCCCCATTTTACAGATGAAGAAATAGTCTCAGAGAAGCTAAGTGACTTGAATAGGGTGCCCTGGTTAGCTGGTGTCTGAAGTTGAATTTAAACTCAAACTTCAGAATTCTAGCCAATACGTTTTAGGGCAAAGTTTAGACTACAGTGAAATCAGAACTAAATTGTCAATGCTGGAGTATAAAATCATAGAATTTAAGAGTTAGAATGGACATTAGGGATCATCCAGTCAACACCTTTATTTTTGCATACAATTCAAGGCATACAGCTAATTTGCTACAGAGCTGAGAATTGAATCCAGGTCTCTTGGTCTCTAGACCCATGCTCCTGCTATTGAGTCTGTTCCTGCCCAGTAAATAAGCCAGGCAGTGGGGGAAACAGAGGGGGATTTGTGTATTTTTAAATCTTCCTTTTACTGTCACAAGGCTTTCCAGTTACAGAAACAGGTTAAACTAATGTTTTGTGTCACTTTCAGACTTTAATCCTTGTGATTAATATGAATTTTCTGGGTTTTCTTGAAGTAGCACTCTAAATTTTAAATAAAAATTCTGAATTTCAAAAGATTAATCAAATATTTTATAGTTAAGTTGTGGAACAAATACTCCAATTATAGTGATCTGCCACCTATAAGAATTTGGTTGTTTCCTCTACTGAGGAATGCCTTTCAATTGCCAAGGAGACCCAGGAATAGTTGTGGGCCCCCCAGACCACTGGTCCTGCTTCTAGTCCTGCCCAGGAGCTCTTGTAAAGGGGAGTAACAACCTACTACCTCAACTAGAACTTTCCCTTGGACGCTGGTGAAGGGAGCCTAAGATCCTGTGCCCAAGAGTTCTAGGGATAGCAGTGGCAGGCCCCGCCCGGCCCCCCCACCCACCCCCATCCAGGGCACTATGTGAGTAACAGACCTGGCAACTGATCAATCCCTGCCTACTGAGCAACCACAGCTCGTAAAGGCCCCGAAAGGAAGGTTTCAACATCAAAGTCCTTGGCACTAATACAATTTTTATCAATGGCAATGATGTTAAAGATACACTACCATCTGTTTTGCCATTGCACTATTAAGATCCCTGGGCTGATCTGCAGTAGAATTCTCCCCTATATTATCTCCTCCATCAGAATGTGAGCTCCTTGAGACCAGGGGCAGTCTTGATTTTTTCTATTTGTATCCCCAGGGTTTAATAGTCTTTCATTCACTGAATGAGTGAAAGCTCTGTATTTATATTACATAGAACTGTTTCTAGTTTAGTTCTAAACTAAAGCTGGTTTTTGCTTTTAAACCAATGTAATATGTAGTTTTAAAATCATAAGAAATGAAGACCACAGCTTGTAAAATTTCTAGACGAAACTGAAGGGCAGAAACGATTGAATACTTGCCAAAGCTATGGTCAATATATAACCCAAGTGTGAGGGAAAAACACAAGTGAAGCAGGATTTTCTGCAATATGTATCAAACCAGTTTTTCTAGTCTAGTAAGTCAATTAACTTCTCACAGTTCTCACACTTAAAAGCAAGCAGGAAAGCACCCTACAACTCAACATTAGCTAAAACTTTTGGGATATTTTAAGTAACAGAAAATTCCAAACTAGAAGTTTCCATAGAAATGTCCCCCAATAAGATGTGAACAAATAAATACCTTATTAAAAGAAGTAAAGTACCTATACATCTGTGAACATGGACTTCTATATATAAATAGAAATGTTTCTTATTTAAGGAAGGTGGCACAAAAAGATTAAAAAAAAATTCTAGAGTTGAAGTAAACATTAAAAAATTGCAGTCTAAGCATGGGGAAATTTCAAAGCAACATGTCCCTTGTGTGGTAGATGGGGTTGAGGCAGGTGGAGGTGAAGGGAATATGTTTAAATTAGTCTAATAGAGCCAAGGAGCGGAGCTAAAAAACACAGTACTTCATCTAGTTTTTACACCACTGTTCACTTTGCAGATACCATACATACACGTACACATTCAGATTTCTTCCACACTTTTAAATTGCAAAGCGAAAAGCTACTGAAGCATTCTGCATAGCAGCTGCCACTCCTACTTTGACTGAAATGATTTGACATTAGAGATAGCACTGTTCAAGTCAGAGAAAATTCTTACATGAAAAACAACAAATTAGAGCTCTTTTTTCACTGAATTAATATACAAAATAGTAAATACTCTATCCTGCTTTATCACTAAAAGCAGTTCCGCAAATACCCTGACTATAAAGAACATTAAAGGTTTTTCTGCAAATATTCTAACTTCTTGTGAAGATCATTAAAAGTAACTTTGTAAATATTAAAATATTTGGATTAAGTGTTGGGGAGAAGTTTTAAAAACTTGTATTCTTACACTCACTCTGAAGAACCTGGGCAGAGCCACATTAGAAAGCAGATTAGTTAGTTTCTTCTAAGGAGTATTGGCTTCTATGGAGGGCAGTTTTTTTTGTCCAGTCAGTCCCCTACCTGTGAATAGGATGGATTCCTTAGAGAGCAAAGAGACTAAAAAATGACTTATGCAACAAGTTATTTGTGTTTTGTGGGTAGAAAAGGGATGGAAGTAAGATCTGAGAGACAACACCTCAGAAAAGGATTGCAAGTACTCTCCTGAGGCTTGTATGTTTCCCACACAAAAATCCTTCTCCCTTGAGCAGCCTGGAACCCAAAGGACCCAACAAAGTTTTCTGTTAAACCATCTTTGGCTGCTTTTCACGTCTTTCATTCTCTTACCTCTAGTGCCTTCTCTCTGAGGTTATTTTCAATTGGTCCTGTATTTATCATGTTTGCATGCTGTTTTCTTCCTTAGACTATCAATCAGCTCCTTGACACCTGGAACTGTTTTTTTGCCTTTCTTTATTCCCAGTGCTTAGCACAGGACCTGGCACATAGTAGGTTTTTAAATAAATGTTTATTGACTGGTTTTTCCACGCACTCCACCCCCCTTAGTTCACGCCAACTTAGTGGAATCTAGGTCAGCAGGGGGCGGGACGAAGATACGCGTGAAAACCCAAGGCTTGACAAACCCCAGAAAGAAGCCTGGTGTACCCCCCACACCCCCTCCCCACCCCCCCCCCCACCTTCCTAGGGGACTTGGCCAATACCAGGAGGTGGGAGATGCCTTGGTTCCCACGCCGCACCCCGCCCCCTTGATATGTTTCCACCACCACGTGCGGCCCGCCCCGCAGCCCCGGATGGTGGGGAGGTCTGGGGGGACGGAGAAGGCTTCCAGGCTGCAGCCGGATAGAGAGCATGGTCTCGGCCGTGGCCGCCCCAGGCGCAGCCGCGGACGCAAACTTTTCCCAGGGCTGTTTCTTCCTGGGGAAGGGGGCGGCTCCCGGGAACCGTTAACGGCCCTCAGGGCAGGTGGGGGGTGGGAGCTGAGGGGGCGGCAGGGCCCGGTCGGGGGGGCTGCTGCGATCCGCCGCCCACCCGACCTCGTCCGCTTCCACACAAAGCCGCCGCCGCGTTCCGCTCTCACCAGATCCTTTGTGTTTTCCATCAGGGCCTCATGGGCAGAGGCGGGCTGTGCTTCCCAGGTCCGCCGAGCCCCCTCCCCGCGGCGGGGGCCGGCGCCTCTCCCCGGGACAGCAGCTGCAGGAGGGCTCCCGCCTCAGCCCAGACTCGTCGCCGCGGCTCCGGTGATCGCCAGAATTTCACCCCTACCTCTTTTAACTCGGGTGGCCCCACGATATCAACAACATTAACATAGCCCTCCCTGCACAACGCGCCTGCGCCGTGACCCGTGGCCCGATTGGCCCACTTCCCCCTTGCCCTCCCTCCCTTCCTGCACCAGACCCTAGACAGGCGCCGTACTCTCCCGGCGATACCAACCTGGAGGGGGTTGGAGAGTTGTTAAGCTGGGCTTAGGCTGAGTAACCAAACCAAGCCGAGAGTTGGGCATGCGGACATTAAAACACGTTTATCCATTTCTTTTTCGTTCATTTCTCTCTTTTGTAGCTCGGATTCGTAGGATGCGTCAATAAAAACCATTTCCACATCGTTCCCCCTACATCCGCTGAGACGATGTCTTACTAAAGGAGTGTCACGTGGGGAGGGGCTCGCGAGGGGAGTGGGAGGTTACGTAGGGAAAAGTGTTGGGTCACGTGCGAAGGGACCAAGCACACCCCATCAGCCTCCGCGGCGGCGGAAACAGAGGCTACGCTGAGCTTGCGCACTGAGCTCCCTCTCGTTTCTAGAGTCCCCGGCTGAGCCATGCCGCCGGATAGGAGCGTGGTGTCCAAGCGCGGCCCGGCCTGGAACCGGCGCGGGAGCCTGCGCCGGGGTCGGGGCGGGGGCCTGGGCCGGGGTCGGGGCCGGAGTCGGGAGGTCGCTAAGTCAGCCCGCTCTGTCCGGAAAAAGACCTCTCCCCGGCCTGATGGCGGGCCCGGCCCCAGCTCCTCGGCGGACGAGCAGAGGCGGCTCCAGCAACTGCACCGGCTGGCACTGGGCGCCGACAAGCCGGAGGTGGAGCGGTGCCTGGAGGAGCTGGTGTTCGGCGACGACGCATTAGACGAGGAGGACCTGCTGCTGGGGCGGCTGCGGAGCCTCGGGGTGAGCGAGCCCCATGGGGGAGTGCGGGAAGCTGGCCTTCTACCGTGGGGGCGGGGCGGTGTCTGTTGCGGGGAGGGAGAGGATGTCCCTGCAGTGGCCACACTCTCCTCCTGGTCCCATCTCTTCCCCTTGGTGGGCGTGATAAACTTCACGCTGCGCTCTTATTCTGTCGAAGGTCTGACCCTGACAAACCGCAGCTTCGGGTCCCTCCCACCAACTGTTCCAGATTTCCATACACGTGCTGCTGAAGGAAGCTAGAGAAAATCAGGAAACCTTGCGCTCTGGGTCCACTGCGAATTTGTTACAAAATATCTCCTGAGAACTTTGTGGACCAAGGCAGTCCTTGTGCAAATACTTAATGACCTTTCCAAACCTTAACATATTTTCTTAAGCCTCCCATGACTCTACCGACCCTGCCTTGCAGAAAACTTTCTCTTTGCTCCTCTGTCTCATTTCCCATCACTCAGATGTCTGCTCCCATTTTCTACTCCTTCATCTTTTTTTCCTCTGAGAGACAGCCCTTGAGCAGGTTGCAACCTCAGTTACTTTTTTCCTACGGCATATTGCCTCTTCTGTTATCTGCACTCTAGGTAATCTTCAGTCTTTCCTAATGTAATGTCTTGCAACAAATGTTTAGAAACAAGACCATAGTTCCATCTTTCTTAAAACTGTCACTTGCTTGGACCATATCTGCTCCCTATACTGTATTTCTCTTTCCTGTCCTAGTTAAACTTGAGAAAGTGGTTTATAATTAGTCCATAATATGTGTTTCTACTTTGTAGTCTCTCTTCTTTCCGGAGTCTGGCTGTGGAAGTTGCCAATGATCTCTGAATTGCTTAATCCAATCTCTTTTTCTTAATCCTTCTTGAACTCCGAAGGCTTTGAACCTATTGATGACCCTTTTCTGGATATTCACTGCTCTCTAGATTTTTTACATTTCTGTCACCTGATTCTCTTCCTACCTGACACTTTCTAGCACAGTGCCAGGTAGGTAGTTTGTCAAGCCCTACTCTATACTATTTCACTTAGTGATCTCATTATGTTCTCTAGATTCAATTATCTTCTCTATAAAGATATTCTCAGATTTGTTTATCTAGCCCAAACCCCTCTCCTGACCTCCAGTCTCACATCTTTGACTTTCTTTGGAATATTATCTCCGACCGGATGTCCTATAGACACCTCATACTTGAAACAGAACTTACTACCTTCCCAAATTCTTCCCTCTTTCAAATTTTCCAGTTACTGCCAAAGGTACCACTATTTTCCTGGTCACCCAGTTTTGCAAACTTGGTGTCATCTTCAACTCCATCTTACCCTTTGTATCCAATCTGTTGCCAGGTGTTGTCATTACCACCTTCACAGCAAATCTTGTGTATGTGTTTCCCTCTTGACAGTCACTCAGCTTCCACAAGCTCTCATCTTCTCGTTTTCAGTAGCTTGATGGTTGGTCTTCCTGCCTCAAGTCTCTACTACAATTCATTCTCCACTCAGTTGCTAAATTGATTTTCCCAAAGTGCAGGTTTAGATTTTTACACCCTATCCCTCTACTTGTTAAAATCTGGTGACTCAGTGTTACACCTAGGATCAAACATAAAATCCTCTGTTTGACATTTAAAATCCTTCTTCACTTCTTCCTTCCTCCTTCTTCAGTCTTTTTACACATCCCTCCATCTACCCTAGGACCCAGTGATGTAGTTCCTGTGTTTGTTGTTCTGTACCTTTTCACTGGCCGTCACCATGCCTGAAGTGTTTTCCCTCAGGCCTTGTGGTGGAGGCCATACTTGGTCTCCTTTGAGGCCCTCCCCCCCATTACCTTACTTCCCACTTTCAATGTACAGATCTTGTATATATGGAGTTCGCATGTTGTCTTTATTCCTTACACTGTGAACCAGACTACAGGGCCCATGTTTTTGCCTTTCCTTGTATTCCTGGGGCTTGTTGCATAGTAAGCACTTAATAAATGCTTATTGTTAGTGAAGACGAGTTAAATTGCACAAGAGTTTGTTATGACAGCTGTTTGCAAGATAACCATGAGTTATGAGACTTGCCCTCAAAGAGCTTTTATTCTGTTAGGAGAGGAAATGCGAAGCTCTGCATTTCCCCTGCATTTCCCATGTTGTTACGTATATATTTGTATATGTGTTGTCTTCCCCATTAGAACTTAAGTTCTCTGAGGAATAAATGCTTAATAAGTAAATATCTGTTGGTCGGTAATTATCCTGTAGAAAGCCGCAGGGTGCAGTGGAAAGAGTGCTGGAGTGGCAGTTAGGAAACCTGGGGTCTTTGTATGTACTTACATAACTGTTGTTTCTGTATCCCCGGCAAGTAGCACATAAATTTGCTTTAAAAATGCTTGTTTGGGTGAATTTTGCCACTTAATAACTTTTGGTTAAGGCACTTAACAACTGGGCAAGTCAGATTTCCTCAACTGGCTGATGGAAGGATGAGGCTCTAATATTCTTTCTCTCCAGTGTCCAATGGTGGCTTGCCTTCAACAAACTGCACTACTTCCTCACCACTCCCCCTTCTCTGCCTCTTCCTTTATTGGGGATTACACCTAAGCTAGGAGATTAACCTAAACTAGGCCGCATCAGCTGCTGAAGCTGTGTAGCTAGATTTCTCCCCTTACTCCCTCTTCATTTTTTGCTGGGAGAGTAACATAGGATGCAAAGGCATGGATAATTTGCCGTTATGTTATCTTTTCCCCCAAAATTATCCTTTTTCTAAACTTACCTCTTACAGTCTCCCAGATTCTCAACCTCTTCCTCATCCTTGATTCAGTACTCAGTTTTGTTCTCTTCAGTGATACCTTAATTTGCCAAATTCTATTTTCTTTCCTCAGTCATCATCTTTCTTGACTGTTTAGTAGATTTGATATTATTGAACACCTCTTTTTTCTGAATACTTTGTCATTTTTGTATTGTCATGATACTGCTCTCTTGATTCTCCTCCCAGCTTTCTGGTCACTCCTCAGTTCTCTTTGCTGGCTCATTATCCATATCTTGTTTTCTAACTTGGGTGTCCCCCACAGTTCTGGCCTAGATCCTCTTTTTTCTATATACAGTCTCTCCGATGGGTTCAGTTATTTTTATGCAGATGACTCCCAGATCTATCCAGCAATAATTTCTTTGCTGCCTGCCAAGCCCGTGGTCTGAACTGGAAGGCCCATGAGTTTCTCAAACTCAGCATGTCCAAAACAACCCATTACCTTTCCCCGAAATTCCATCTTTCTTCTGAACTTCTCCATTTCTTTTGTTTTTTTTTCCCACTTTTTTTGTTGTCATCCATCTTCTCAACTTCTCATATTTCTTCACTCAGTATAGCCAGTCATTGTTAAATCTTGCTATTGCTACTTCCAGAACATCTCTTGAATCTGTTCTCTTCTCTCTACTCAAAATAGCTTCTATCCTTGTTCAAAGCCGTATCACCTCCTTCCTAGACAGATGCAGTAACCTCTCAATTGGTCTCCATCATATTTCTTCCTCTCTCCCATCCATCTTTCACACAAATGCTAAAGTGTGGGTCTGAACATGGCATTTCTCTTCTACTCAGTAAGCTCTAGTAGTTTCCTATTAACCCTAGGAGCAAATATTATTTTGTCCTTATTTAAGTTCTCTTTTAGCCTAAGTTTTGTGAGGTACGTAGTTAGTACAGTAGTACATGCGTATAAATCATAAATAAGTTACTACACATAGTGGAAATGCATTGCAACGTTTTTTTTAATTGTTAGAGGTGTTTGAGGGAGTTCAGAATATCTTGTGAAAGGAAGCACAAGGCATGGAGGTGGGAGGAACAGCTGGTGGGTGGAAGAATCATGGTATATGGTAGGTCCAGTGAGGACTGCAGTCAGGCTGGTGGTATGGGGTACGGGAGGAAATATAATCAGATAGATAAAATGGGGCCAGATGATGGCATTTCACAAAGACCTGGCAGAGGGGTTAGGAGATTTGCTTCAAGCTCTTAAATAGTAGAAATTGGCATGATTAAATTGGTTGTGGTCTGCAGAATCAAGGTAGCACGATGGCTGGGAAACCAGTGACGAGACTGGTAATATATCTGGCATGAGGTAGGCTAGCCTGGTCTAGAGTGGTGGCAGTGGGAATAGAGAATAGCCCAGTATGAGATGTGTGTTTCCAAGGAAAAAATGGTGAGATTTGATGAAATTTTATATAGGAGATATGGTGGAAGAAGCAAAGATGATTAGCTTCTGATTTTAGGAGAATGATAGAGATGGAGTAGCTGAGAAAGAAAGGAACTGAAAGGATTACTGTGAAAGGTCCTGTGCTCTGTAAGAGGTGAAGGAGGGGATTCCTTACATGTTCCTACCTCATGGAATTGAGAGCAAGTGGAGGCTTGTTTCCTTGGTGTATTTTGTGTAATAGACTTCTCCTGAGGGAAGAATTGAGCATTAAAGAGTTTAGAATGAAGTGGGCTCTGATGTGAAATTTCCTACATTAGTTAGAGGGCTAGAGAAGTGGTATTGCTGTGGATGTGGAGCGGGAATTATCTGGTCGTGTCTGTTCTCCAGTATTAGACTGTAAGTCCCCTGAGGCCAGGGAGTCCTGTGTGTGTGTGTGTGTGTGTGTCTGTGTCTGTCTGTCTGTCTGTCTGTTTGTCTGCAAGCACCTAGCACACTTTGTGGCACCCAAGCATTGATTGAATGAATTATTATATATGAATATTTTCTATTCTTTAATGCTGTTATTTTCCCTCCCTTTGGTTTTCTTGTTAATTTTTGGCCCTGTGTCTGTTACTTTCTTTAGTTTTTACTCACTTCTTGTTGTTCTCCTATGAGATCCTTTTCTTTCTGCTTGCTGATCTTCTCTCCCTGACAGCCCCATTTTTCTTTTCCTATCCAGGGCCCTCTGCTGGTCTTCTTGAGTCTTTTCATTTTCTGCTGTTTTCTTATAGAACTTCTTGTCTCTGACATTCCACCCTTTATCTCATCAGAAGGGGTTGCACTCAAGGCATTCTATTATCCGTTGTGTAGAAAGAGGGGAAAACTTGATTGTATTTATAGTTTTGGAGAAATTTGGCTCCCAGACCTTGTGCCTAAAGCCACAAGATTAGAGTATCCCGAGCAAGTTTTGAACCTGTGGCCTCTGGCTGCAGAATTGTACCAAGCTGCTTTCCTGACTCCCAAGGCTGGCTTTTCATCAGCCTTGCTACCATGCCTTCACAGAAGATGATGCATAATCAGTGTTGGTAGAATTTATTCTTGTTATACTTTAGGATGATATCCATGAAGATTCTAGTGACTCAGAAGTGGAAAATGAAGCAAGAAAAGATATTCCTCCAAAAAAGAAGCCGGCGTGGGTGGATACTGAAGACGAAGATGAAGAAGAGTAAGTTGAGAATATACATTCGTTTCTGGAAACTGAAATTCCTTTGTACACTAGATGAATAAATTGGTACTTGAAATGTTAATTTCCTGTGGGGTAAAATAGATACCTTTTGTAAACATTGTACATGTAATTATAATTATCAGATAACTTCAGAAAAGTCTTTTTGTCATTTAATCAGTGAGAGGAATTGTGGGAATCTAGGACTTTAAACAGTATTATGTTTTGAAAACCAAAGGCAGCAAATGCGTTGAATTTTCAGATTATGATGTTCTGTTTCTATAGAATTGACATGACTCATCGGTTTCGGAAAAATATGATAAAAAATGCAGGAGAAAAGAAACTCTCCAAAGGCAAACTCCAAAAGAGACTTAAAGAAGAGTAAGTACTTTTACGTGATTTACTTCGAGCCAGTAATATGTTTTGAAACGGTCAGTCTTTTGATGATACATGAAGTCATTGGCTACAGTTAGAAATTGTATGTTCTATAGAACATCCATGGTAACAGTGCACATGTTTTGGATCTAGGCAAGACTTGAGTTTGGATGCCAGCTGACAAACTGTGTGACCTTGGACAAGTCAGCTAACCCCTGAGCCTTGCTCATTTTCCTAATTTGATAAATGGAAACAGTAATGCATCTGCCCCAGCGTTGTAAGGAAAGTGCTTTGCAGATCTTAGCGTGCTTGGGTAACTGAATTGTTGCCCTCATACTGGGAGTCACAGAGTGACTCATTGGTGGGAAAGATTTTGTTTATATTGGCTATTGATCCCCAAGAACAATCAAAGGGCAGTTTATTTAGAGAGAAATATAAACACATGTGACTTATTTTTAACATTTAAAAACAGTTAAATAAATGACAATGAGAAGGGAATGTCCTATATTTTGGCCATCTGTGGTTTCCATCGTAGATGGAAATGCTCGGGATGAATGAGTTAAAGGAGATGGCAGGATAGGATGAAGAGGAGAGAGAGAGTGAACTATAGAAAGGGAGTGGAGAACTAATTGAGAATTAGATACACTGAAAAACAGGCACACACAGAGAAAAACTTTCAGGAAGCAGTATCATAAATGGCTTTTTAGATGATTGCTATTTACACTTTCGCAACTATAGGAATAAATAAGGTGCTATTTCTTGGTACTTGCTCCTGTGAATCAATGAAATTGTTAGGCTGGAGTTTCCTGCTCTAGGAAAAATGTTTTCCACTTCTGTAGTTTAGAAAGTGACTCAAGTTGGATATTTCAGTTAAGAAGAACAATTAGCAAAGAAATGTATTCCATTTATACTTGCATTGTGAGGATGATAATTTTTTGAATTAACATTGGTTCCTTGATTACCATTACTGAAATAGGAAAAGATAGGTTGAGCTTAGGCTATCCTGAAAGACTGTGAAATTCAAACACATTCTTCATTATGGTTTGTCGTTTATCAAGGCAGGATACCTTTTTTTAATCACTCTTTTTTGTGTCACAAGCCCCTTGAGCAGTCTGGTGAAGTCTTTGGATCCTGTCTCAGAAGAATGTTTGTGAAATGCATAAAATAAGATGCACAGGACTGCAGAGACAATTATTTATATGGAAATATAGTTAGCAAATTATTAAACAAAACCCCAGGTTGTCTTAATACATAACCATGTTTAGATTTGAAAACAGAAGTGGAAACAGAACTCTGATGCATTAATTTTCTAAGTGGCTGGGTTTTTTTCATAGTATTTGTAGAGTGTCATCCTCCAAAGGCTTCTCTGTACTTCAGGTCCTTTCCAGCTTTACATTTGATAAAATGCTGTGTAGAGGATGTTAATTCCTATAGTCTTGGTTGTTTTGACATGAACTAATAAGGAAAAATAGTAGACTAGTATGTTACTGAACAGTAAAGAATTAATAGGAGCTTATTTCAGAGAGGTCAAGGTGGTTTTTTTTTTTTTAGGGTGAGGAAGGAGTGAGCTGCACAGATTTCATATTTTGGTAGAATACCAACAAGTAAAGAAGCATATGTCTAGAAATGGCAAAGAATTTAGAAATCAGAAGACTTCACTTTAAATTCTGACATTCCTTTTGAGTAGCATATTGTTTCACATTTATGGTTGCCTTTCATTAGAGGAATTAGAGGATTTGACTAGCTAGTTTCTAAGATCACTTTCCAGCTCTAAATTATATAATGATATGTGCTGATAGTATTATATGAGAAGATATTATATAAAAGTGATAGCCATTCTTGTTATAAACTCATGGAGTAGTTCACATCCTATATATCCTGGTAAGTCCATGTTATGTATGCTAGTAAGCACAAAAAATCAAAGTAATTACCAAGAAAATACACCTCTTGTTAATTCTTTTTAGATTTCAGCATGCAATGGGTGGAACACCTTCCTGGGCAGAGATTAGCAGGAAGAAGATACATTCAGACGGTAACTGTTGCTTCTCTTGTTCAGGATCGTGGGCTATTTATTCATGAAGCTTAGTATTATACTTTATTCTAAAAAAAAAAAACTTGTAGAAGGCACAATGCACTGTTGACTTGTATCGCGCATACAATTGACTAAACTAGGGGTTTTTTGTGGTTTGTTTTCAAATATAAATGACTTTCAAGTGGATATACCTTCATCTTGTAGTTATACAGTGGATTTTTTTAAAACCTAAGGGCTTGGAGGACCTGAAATGGAATGGAGACACAGATAATTGGTTAGATTCATTTAACCTTCTCCTGCATGATCTTGAATCTTGATTCTCTCATTTGATTCAATGTTAGCCACATGAGTTTCAACTTAGTCTTTTTTTTTCTTTGAATTCATTCTGCCCCCATTTTAGTTTTTTAAAAAGGAAAGAAATATAGAAATTCGGGTTGTTGGTGGCAAGTATTACTCATTGGGGAAAAAAAAATCACCTGTGGGACTTGTTTCATTTTTCCCCCAAATTTCCTTTCCTTATTAAATTCTTTCTTACGTATGACAAACATTAACAAACATCCACATTTCTACATACAAAGAACATGAAGAAGGATTATATGGAAACCATAAGTCTTTTACCATACAGCTTTTTTTTTTTAAAAAAAGATGTATTTATTTAAGAAAATAGCACCAAAACTGTCCTTGCTTGTCTTCTTTTGAACTTCTTTTGCTCTCTTTTGTTTATTTAAAAAATGCTTCATTAACACCTTTTTGTCTTTTTTTGATATCTGTACCCCTTCCTTGTAGCAAAAAAATTGACACATTGGCTGAGTCTGAAAACCTGTTGAGTTGCGCTCTTGTCTTTGGTCCGCCACCTCCACTAAGAGGCAGCGCGACTCAGTATCAGTTTTCCGTAGTTATTGTTGATCACTACTCTGCTCAGAGTTAAGTCTTTCAAAGTTGTTTTCCTTTGCAATATCATAGACAATTATATATTATTTTCCTGGTTCCGTTCATTTCACTCAGCATCAGTTCATACAAGTCTGCCCACGTTTCTCTGAATTTCTTCTTTTTATCACTTTTTATGTTTCAGTAATATTCCATTATATTTATATATCATAATTTGTTCAGCCATTCCTGACAGGCACCTGTTTTATTTCCAATTCTTTGGTACCACAAAAAATGCTGATAAAAATCGTGTGCATATGAGTCCGTTCCCTTTATACCTAGTATTGCTAGGTCCTACTTTAGTAACTTTTTATGTGTAGCTCCAAATTGCTTTCCAGAATGACGGACCATAGCTCTACCAACCATGGGACGTTATTAGTGTAGTTCAGTAGTCCCTTCGAGGATTGTTTTTTTTTTCTTTTTTCTCATCTTTTCCAAGTGTGAGCTAGAACTGCAATTGATTTAGTTTACATTTATTTTTATTAGTGAGTTGTACAATTTTTCCTGCGGTTGTCGATGTTTTTGTTTGTTTTAGATGAAAGTGATGAGGATGAAGATGACCTCTTGAAAAGGACAGGAAATTTTATATCCACATCAGCGTCTTTACCACGTGGTATCCTTCAGGTGAGAGGGTGATTATTGATTTAATGAGCTTTTATGTCCTCTGTACAAATCCCTTATGGTGCTGTAAGTTCATAGTATCCTGAGCAGGTTCGTGTTACATTAGTCTAATTCTGGTTCCTGAGTATAGAGATATGATCTTATTCCATCCTTGGTGTTGGACAGGTTTTCTACCTATAAATAAATTAACAAACAAGCGTGTGTCTGTGTGTATAGACACGCACACGCATACATAAAATATGTATCATATTTTCTTAAATATAATTTTATTACATATTTTCATGCATATATAATATCATATTTGTAGATTTTCATTTTCTGTGTTATGCTATGTAATTTTAAAGGGATCTGGCTAGGAAGTATTGTCAAACTGTAGGACCCTGGGAGTTGGGAATCCTAGATATTTTTTCCTTGCCTCTTTGCGACTAACTAAGCAACTTGTTTTTCATCTCAATGAAAAGGGAATAGTAGGGGTAAGGAAGATTGGGATTATAACAAAGCACCAAGCTACAGATTTTACAAATTTTACCACTCATATAAAAGTATTAGAGACTAAGCTATTTGTCTGCCATCTCCCCCCACTTTCCGACACAATTTATAGAAGAGGTAACCAAGGCCCAGAGCAGTTGTGACTTGCCTTAGGTCACACAGCTACTACCTGGTAGTAAGGCCAGGACTAGAATCTGTGTCTCATTTCTTAGTCTCTTGGGTCTACTCTTACACCACTGTGTACACTCAAAAGATGTTTCATTCCCCTTAAATAAATAGGAAACCTTTATCCATATGATTCAATCCAACAGACATTAAACTTCTACTATTTGTGAAGCAGAATCAGTGCTGGGGATTCACAGTTGGAAAATTAGATAGTCTTGGTTAACCAGCCACTGATTTCTTTTCGGTGTAATTATGTTAAGCATATTGTATTCATTTTTTTTCCTCCTCCATAGATGAAGAGTTGCTTGAATGCAAATGCTGAACGTCCTTCTTCTGCTAAGATCTCATCAGTGCAGTTCCACCCTTCTGCTCAAGTTATTATGGTTGCTGGATTGGATAATGCTGTGTCCCTGTTTCAGGCATGCATTTACTTTTATGGAGACTGAATGGTGGTAATGGCACAGGAATTACTTTGCATGTGTTTAGGAGAAGAGGTGAGGACCAGAGGAATAATAACCAGAGGAATTATTCTGTATTTTCTTGACAGGTTGATGGAGAAACAAATCCTAAAATCCAGAGCATCTATTTAGAACAGTTTCCTGTCTACAGGGCCCGTTTCAGTGCCAGTGGAGAAGAAGTTCTAGCCACGAGCAATCTCAGCAAGATACTTTATGTATATGACATGATGGGTGGAAATGTAATTCCTGTGCATCAAGTAAGGGGTAAGGTTTTCAGAGAACAGTGTTGCCATGTTTATTTCTTTTGAGATTAGTGTGAATCTAGGTAAGGCCTTTATAACCACTGTTCCTCAGGCTTCCTAAAATATCCGGGGTGGTTGACTTGGTGTTGTATTTAAGTATACTATTTGGTGACTAGCTCCAATTTTGCACCATGTAGCCATTTGGTTTTTTGACTGTTTTACTGATGAAGAGGTGCCATAGCACAGTGGATAGAGAGCCACTGCTGACCTCGGTCAGGAAGATTTGGAATCAAGTTATGTCTCTTTAACAGGCAGTGGCTTTTTGACCCAGGGCAACACGAGGAGATTAACTTATAGATCTTTATTAGTGCTGGGCATTTGCTCAGGGAGTTAGAGAAGGCATGTAATTGTGATGAAATCATGGATCTGGACCATTAGATCATATTAATGTGCTGACATTTATTTCATCATTCCTCTGTCATTGGATATTTAGATTGTTTCCAGTTCTTTATAAAATATCATGGTGTTATGAAAACCTTTTAAAAACTAGTATTTTAATATTTTTAGGGTATACACCCAACAATGAAATTATTGAGTCAAAATGTGTCATTTTTCCTTATAACTTTTTCAGTGTACTGCCTATTTGTTCTCCTAAATGTTCTATAAATGTGCAATTCCACCAGCAGTAAATGAATAGCGGTTACTCCAAAACTTTATCACTTTACCACTTGTTGCTTTTACATTTGCAAATTTGGTGAGTATGAGGCAGTAGTATCCCAAAGTTGTTTTAATTTGCATGTCTTTGAGTATTAGGTTTGGCATTTAAAAAAATAATTATTAACCATGTTTCTTCTTTTGAAAATTGCCTCTATCCTTTGACCATTTATTGATTGACTGCTAGGAATTATCATTGTTATTTTCTAACGTTTCCTTATGTATTTCAGGTGTCAAGTTTTTATCTATCTTTTTTGCTGGAACTATTTTCTCAATTTTTTTTCCTGTTTTTTATTGTTTAGAAGTTTTTATTTTCAGTTATTGTCAATATTATTGTATATTCAGTTATTGTTTCATGATTAATAATTCTTGATATTTATTGAATCAAGAAGACAGTTTCCCCTCCACAATTGAGATGAATACTTGATCTGCTTTTCTTTCATTTTTTATAATGATTTTTTAAAGGTTTCTAAGCTGGAATTCACTGGGGTATATGTCTTCCAAAGTTCTCACCTTTTTTTCTAAGTATGTTTGTTTTGTGATGCATCTTTTCCCCAAGTTTGCTTAGTAGATTTATCAAGTACAAATCCTTTTTATCCATTTGTTTTGAATGTCTGGTGTACCTAACATTACACTTTTTTTAAAAACCCAGTGCTAGATGATATTCATAATAGCCATTTTGTGATATGTTTAAAGTCTGGTAATATAGTTTTGTCCAGTTATATAAAGAAGCCTCTTAGTATTTTGATAAGATATTGCATTAAATGCGCTACTTAATTTTTAGAGTTTTGTAATTTCTGTCATATTAATTGAATTAGTCAATCCAGTTATTTAGGTCTGCATTTGTTTTGGTTGTTGTGTTTCAGCAGTTGTCTTCATATAAGTCTTTTGTATTCTTCAGTATGTTAATTTTCACATTAATAGTTGGTAGTTTCTGTTGCCAGTCTAAAAGGAATTTCTTTTTAAAATTATATATTCTTTCTCTTTACTTTGTTGTTAGGTAAAAAAGCAAATGTTTTTGCAGGTTATTATTATTTTTTAAAATTCTGCAGCTTTGCTCAACTCATTGTCTCCAATTAATTTTTTTGTTGTGGTAGTTGGATTTTCTAGGTACCCTATCATATCATCTGCAAGTAATGATTAAGTATCAGCTATTTATACTGCAAATACGTGTTGTAGAAAGGATGGTTCTAATCTCTTTTTACTTTCTCTTTCTCTGATATTCTTCTCCTGCCTCTCTTTCCAGGTCATCTGGTTTGGGACTGATTTTACTGTAACTGTTAGCCTATTATCCAATGCTGTTGTGGTTTTTCTAGTACATGGAGTCCCTTTTCTCATGTCCTCAACTAATTTATTTCCTTCCTTTCTCCCTCCCTTGCCTGTCTCTAATATTTTCTGTGATAAACATTCTTTGGTAATACCTTAGTATCCCTGTACCTTCTCATTTTCACCTCTACTAGTTAGGTTTCTGACAAGTATTACTTGAGTGGTTTGGTTTTTATTTTCATATTAATAGTAGAATTGTGTCTCATTCAGTCCTTGAAAGATTCCACTCTAAATGTACAGAAAATGAAATCTTTTAACCAGAGATAAAAATAGAAGAGGAGAGGGGCAGAAGCAGTTGTAGTTGTTGCAGTAAAACTTATATTAAATCAAAGATCACTGACAAAACTAATAAAAATAAACTGGAGACTAAATAACGTAACCCTAAAGAGCTGGTAGGTGAAAGAACAAATATCTCTAAATATTTTTATCAACAAAAATGTGAAAGAACAGATCAGTGAATTGGGAATGCAGCTGAAAATACTAGAAAACTTAACAAATTGTAAAACCTTATTTAAACACCAAAATAGAAATCCTGAAAATTTAGAGAAGTAACAAAATTGAAAACAAATAACTACTGAATTACTAAATAAAACTAGTAGCTTTTTTCTTCAAAAAAAAAAAAACCATTAGAAGAAAATCAAATTACTGATTTCAGAAGCAAAAAAAGAGAATTCACAACAAAAGAAGAAGAAAGAAAGGATGCTAATAGAAACTACTTTGCCCAACTGTATGCCATTAATGGAAAGGAAGAGGAAAGGAAATAGGCATTTATGTAACACCTACTTTGTGTCAAGCATGCTAAGTCACTGAGTGCTTTTATGTGTCTTATGTCATTTGATGTTCAGAACAACCCTGCAAGGTAGGTGCTGTTATCCTTATTTTATAGATCAGGAATCTTAACTCATCCAGGGTCACTAGTGAGTATCTGAGGTCAAATTGGAACTCCAGATCTTTCTGACTTTCAGCCCACTACCCTGTCCACTGTTCCACCAGCTGCCTCTGGTGCCTAAAACTGAAAATATAATGAAATAAATGAATGTTTACATATCAAAATTGAGGAATGAGAAATAGAGAATTTAAATAACCAAATTTCAGAGTGACAAATGAACTTCCAAAGAAAAAAGTTCCAGAACCATCTGGATTCATGAGTGAGTTCTCTTCAGCATTCAGAGATGAATTTCAGTATTATATAAATGGTTTGCCAAAATAGTAAGAAGGGCTTCCACCAGATATCTTCTGTGACACAGACATAAACAAAGGAGAATTAAAACAGAAAAAGGAAACTGCAGACCAGTATCCTTAATGAACATAGATGCAGTACTTTTAAAAAGAATGTTAGCAAAGAGGCTAAAACAACATATCACAGAGATTACATGCTGTGATTAGATTGTATTTATACCAGGAATGTAGACTTGGTTTAATAATGGGAAAACTATACACTTAGTTACCCCCCAAAATTTATAACAAAATGCAACACCCATTTTTGTAAGAAAAAACCCTAGGAAACAGGAATGAATGGACCTTTTCTTAAAATGATAAATGGTATATATCCAAAACCAAGAAAGAGCTACCAGAGACAAATTAGAATACTTTCCAGTAAAGTAAGGGCTGAAACAAGGATGTCCATCATACCCCTTCTGTTTGACAAATTACTAGAAATGCTGGCTATAGCAGTAAAACAAGAAAGAGAAATTGAGGAAATAGTCATAGGTATTATTGAGGAATTATTTTTGCAGATATGATGCTGTATTTAAAGCACCCTAAAGAGTTGACTAAAAATTAATGGAAACCATTCAGAACCAAAGATAGATTGCCAGGGGCATACTTTTCTAGGCAGAAAATGTCAACAGCAGGCAGCAACTGCCTGCAGATGAAGTACATTCAGGGCCAGGATTACCCCAAAGCCTGGGGCTCAAAAAGAAGTCAGGAAATTTGCTACGTTCATCCAAGCAAATAAACCTTTTGCTCAGCCCTAAATCTGCTTGGAGAGTTGGTTCCTTGGACTCTTGCCTGGCTTTAGTGTTTCCCTGTTTGGTCTTTGTTCCTCATATTGCCACACTACTGTTTTGTCCTTATTTTGGATGTGCCTTTCTCTAATCCCTGCTTATTCTTTGCACTAGTTGTCTGTTTTGCTTCTACTTGTTTGACTCCTCACTACAAGAACTCTCACTGGTGCAGTTTCCATTATAAGCCTGCTCAGTGGAGAATTCTGCCTATGGAGCCACAACACACTAAACATTTTCTAATGATCTTGTACTGGGGTTGCACTAAGTCCTGAGTTTAGTATCTTGATTATTCGAAATGTAGTACCAAGTTTTATTTAACTTGGAAAACTACTGAAGTCTTTGAAAAGGAGTCCTATTGGGGTGGCACGGGAGAGAAGGAGACGTTGGCTGATTGTCCTTAGCCGCCTCCCCTTGAGCAAGGGCAGTTAAGGTCATTGAACAAGTAGAGTAAGACTGACAATGACTTAGAAGACCTTTTTATTGATTGGGCAGGTGTTTGTAGGGCTTGAGAAGAGGCTTGACCCTTGGCTTGCTTTCCTCAGACCTCACCTTTCAATCTCTTTGATTGTATTGAATGGAGACTCACTTCTCCATACTGTACCATTTTTTTCTGCCTCAGGATATAAGGGAATGCTATGGATTAGGTCCTGTGACACACCTGTGTGCAGACTCCTGTAAGAGTGGCTCCCTCCGTGTGTTGCTGCCTCAGTCTTTAGTGAACTCAGTTGAGCAAAGGTCAGGTACTAGCATTCTGTGTTTTTCCCCAAAATCTAATGGTCCATAGCAATTATATCATGTTGGCTCTCCTGTTTTCACATGGCAAGTTTGTGGAAGTGTTGTTTGTTCTTTTGTGTGTGTTTGTTTTTCCATTGGCCTTGACCTTGGGTGTATTTGTTCCCTTCTGCTTTGCTCAGCATCCTTTAAATCTTTTTTACTCAGGAGATCTTTTAGCTACTGTTCCCATGGGTGTTAATTCATTTGGGATGCTGGTCTATTGCAGTCTTTGGGCGTTCTTCCTCCTCTCCAGGAAGTACTTTATAAACTTTAAATGTGAATTATTACCTAAACAGGGTAGTAGTTGGCACTGTGTGTGCCAACAGAGAAGTGACACATGGAAGGACTAGAATGTCTTGGGGACAGGGACACCTTGCAGGCCACATAATTGTTAGCTTCTGTTCCTATAAGCAGAGTGAGCTTGTGTGTTTTTGAAGGGCCTAATCTCTTAGTGCTTTTCAAACCCTAGGAGGCATTCTTTATATCTCACAGAGCCTGTCTGCACACTTTCTGCAGCCCAGCTCTATATAGATTGATGGCCCTTTTCAGCACTGTGTCCTGTGAGTTTAAAAAGGCTTTGAGTAATTAATAGATGAGAGCTTGATTGAAATGATTAATCCCTATTGAATTCATTTGTTTCTTTTTTTAAGGTTTAAAGGAGAAGTTTGTCAGAAACTTTGAAATATCACCAGATGGATCTTTTTTGCTCTTAAATGGTTCTTCAGGATATTTTCATCTACTTTCAATGAAGGTAACTTATTGCTGATTCTTGTTTTTCTCTTGTTTCCCAGTCTGGGACTCTTAAATATTCCCAGCTTGTTCTACACTTGAATCTGGAGTCTCAAATAATGAAGGATAGGCCATTGAAGAAACTTTAATTCTTAGGGGAGGATAATCTTCAAAATAGAGAAGAGCAAAAGAGAACTTGGAAAATAGAAAGGTTGTTTTTAGACTACATGATGTGACCCTGAACAATTTGTTAATTCCTGTGTATCTTTTAGACGAAAGAGCTGATTGGCAGTATGAAAATAAATGGAAAAGCAGCAGCATCAGCTTTCTCATCAGATAGCACAAAAATATATGCCAGCTCTGGTAAGTTTAATGACTAATAGAATGGTATGGATATGCTTATTGAAATCTTCATATTTAAAAAAATAAATTTTATTTCGTTCTTGAATTTTAATTTCTTGCTTTGAATGGGCAAACCATGGAATGAAAACTAGTTTTAAACTTTAAAAATTGGTTTATTCCACCTTTACCCTTTTTGCCTTTTTTCTCCCCAGGCAGTAGTAATGAATTCTTGTGTCAAATGTTAATTTTTATGAAAAAACTTGATATGCAAAAGCTTATTTACGAGACAGAATTCCATATTACCATAATTTATATAGTTGTGTATAGGCTATATGAATAGCTTTTAGGAGGTTGTTGAATTGTAAGAAACAGGTTGTGTTAGATTTGTTTGAAAAAAATTTAAAATGATTAGTTATATTGATTTATAGCTGTCTTTTCAGCCTGTTCTAACATTTTGAATTTTCTTTTATATTGACTTGTTATAAAGGAAAATACAATCTGGAATGTATAACTTTATGAAGAAAAATGCACTTCTTAGTTATCCAGGGAAAAGGAGCGCTGAAGAGTTTTATAGAATTTATTTCATAATAAGTATTTGTAGCTATAGTGTTCTGACGTTACAGAGTAAGAGAAGGAGCTTATTCATTGAGGCTACCAAATGTGGCTGTGGAAGGCTCCATCACTTGATCCCAAGAAAAAGTATCATTGTTAGTAAAAGCTTTTGATTTCATTTTGAAAGGCCAAACTCTGGAGCTGTCGAAGAATGATGTGTTATATGTCCTTTTTAAGTGATACTTTTACTTATAGGAGCTCAGTGAATGACTATCCTGGTCTTTTGTTATTGTAAGGATTCATTCCTTGAGGCCAGCTGCATCTCTAAACCTATTGTGATGTTTTCTTTTGACAGCAGAGACATTAATATGGTGTCCCCAGCCAGGGAACTTGGCACCTTGTGGAAGAGGTGTGATGTAGTCCTTGCTTTTTTCAGTAGGGTTGGTATTTCATTTTAATTAAGGGATACTGTCAGCGTAGTACTAATGTGTTTTCAAAGGCTGTTTGTGTTTGTTTGGAAATACCTTTATCAGACTTTAGCACTTCTTTTAGGACAGAGTCTCTTAATCACTTTTATGTCAAGGCCTCCTTTGCCAGCTGTCTGATGAAGTCTAGCCATCTGACGGCTTCTTCTCAGGATCCTTTGCTGGATCTTCATCCAGGTCATTCCCTGTAATCATAGGTGTACTACAGGGTTCTGTCCAGCGTTCTCCTCTCTCTATGCCCTTCTCTTCTCTCTCCCCTCTCCCCTCACCTCCTACACTTGGTGATCTCAGCTCCCATAGATTTAATTACCATCTCTATGCTGATAATTCTCAAATTTACACATCTTACCCCAACCTTCCTGTTGCCCTCTAGCCTTGCATGTCCAGCAGACATCTTAAACTCAACATATCTGAAAGAGGACTCATTACCTTTCCCCCAACACTCCCCCCATCCCAAGCCACCTTCCTTATTACTGTAGAGGGCAATAGCATCCTCCCAGTCCCTCAGGCTCACAACTTAGGAGTCATCTGGAATTTCTTGCTATCCCCCCTTTGATTTCACCTTCGCCACATCTCTCAAACACTCCTCCTCTCCTCTAACACTGCCGCCAGTCTAGTGCATGCTCTAATCACTTCATGCCCAGACTGTTGCAGTATCTGCTGGTGTTCCATAAAGTGCAGGTCTGAACATAGAACCTTCCTACTCAATAAACTCCTGTTGCTTCCAATATCAAATACAAAATCCTCTACTTGTCTTTAAAGCTCTTCATAACCTAGCCCCCCTCTACCGTCTTACACCTTACTCCTGCCAAGTACTCTTCCATACAGTAACATTGGCCTCCTATTTCACAAATGAGATGCTCCATCCTTTGGCTCTGGGCATTTTCTCTGGTACTGTTCCCCATGCCCAGAATGCTCTCCCTCCTCATGTACTGGCTTCCTTTATGTCCCAGCTAAAATCCCTTTTTCTACCGAAGCCTTTCCCTACCCCTCCTAATTCTAGTGCCTTCCTTCTGTTCAGGATTTCCTGTTTATCCTGGATGTAGCTTGTTTGTATGTATTTGTCTGCTGTAGGTTCCTTGAGGGCAAGGATGTCACGTGCCCTGAGCATGGTGTCTGGCACACAGTAAGTGCTTAATGAATATTTATTGATTTTGATTGATTGATGTTAGGAAGCGAGAGAAGTGAAGAGTTTCTCAGCTGTTTGGCTCTACCTGTTCTTTTATCTTAAACCCTTCCTCTATGAACCCCCCGAAGAGATTTAAAACTAATCCTTAATAGTTTTTACTCATTTTCATACTCTTGTCACTTCTGTTTATATATGGTCCTCCTGAGCATCCTTTTTTCCTAGTCATCCTTCTTGAATAGCTTTCTTGTAATATGTGACCACTCCACTGGTCCTCATTCCAGTATTAACATAAGTGGCCTTAAAAAAGATTGCATATGGGGAAATTGCCCTATGGAAATAAAAAAGACAAAAGTATCCCACTGGGTAGTCTAGGCCTGGATCCTCAACAAGGCAGAGCTGGAGGGTAGAGGGAGCATTAGTGGATTTTTATGAGCAGGCTCTCTCCATGCATGGTGTCACCTTGAACTAATACAACATTAGAGATGCAGGAGCTGGCATGGCTTATTTTGTTTTTAGGAAACCCCTTGAAGGCAGCCTGCTACAGCTGCTGTGCTTTAAATGTTGAAAAGGATTTTGACCATGTTGAATGCATTGTAAATGAGGCCAAACTGCTCTGACTTAGTTGATCTACATTACTCTTATCTTCTTAACTTGAGAGAGAGATTGAGCTTTAGGAAAGGCTTCTTCACAAATAAGATGTGGTCTGTCCCAGCTATGTTATATTATATTGTACCATGGGACTTGGTTGCTTTTTGCCTAGGTTTCCTCATTTGCCTTTGACAATTTTTGATTTGGAGTATGGGGGAGATAATAATTCTGAGGCTCAGAGAAGAAAGAGGTGTGCATGTGTCTGTGTGTCTCTGTGTGTACACACACATAGGATATAGTTCTTGACAAACGAGAAATATATTCTTTTTAATGAGAATATTCGCCTCATTCCATTCCTGTAGCCCACCACCTCTGCCAAGAGGAGGGAGGTATGTGTTACTGTTGGTTTTCTGGAGTTAAGATTGATTATTGCATTGATCAGAGTTCTGATGTCTTTCATTATTGGGTTTTTTCACATTGATGTCGTTTTAGTATGAATTGTTACGGTAGTTCTACTTATTTTGGTAATAAAATTCTTCCCTAATTTCTCCCCATCCTTTATATTCATCATTTCTTTCTTATAGTGCAGTAATATTCCTTTACATTCATATACCATAGTTTGATTAGCATTACTCCATTTGATGGACAGTCACTGTTTTTCCACAATTCTTTGTTATTACATAAATGCTGCTATAAATATTTTATTTAAGAACTTTGCCTTAGAAAGGCCTTTGACCTTGAGTATGTGCCCAGTCTTGGTATCACTGGGTTAAAGGGTTCAGTTTAGTGACTTTCCTAGTATAATTCATAATTGCTTTCTGTATTCCCAGTGGTATATTGCACTATAAGAATTCGATCAATTCGTGTTTCATCTTTTATCGCCTTTGCCAATCTGATTGGTGTGAGGTGAAATATTATCTCCATTTACCATTTCTCTTATTTTTAATAATTTTAAGCATTCTTTCACATAGTTGATAGTTTGTATTTCTTTGAAAACTGCTTATTCTTCTCCTTTGGCCACTTAAATGTAACGGATCCAGGTCTCTGTGACCTTGTCAGGAATGAGTACTAACCCTGCCTTGATGGCATGTAAGTTCCTTTCAGGCAAGGATGGTTTCATTTTGCTCTTTGCATCAGTACACACTTGTACTATGTTAAGAACTTAATAAATACTTATTGATTGTGTCTATCTTGAGCTCTGTCTGAACAAGAAGTCCTGTGTAGCAAATGCTTTCGTTAGACACCATCTTCTTGGTGTTTGCTAATTGAAATGTCCTTCTGACATGAGATTTGGGCACAGAACTGTTTCTGTTGTGGACCTGCGGTGTAGGAGTGGGCTCTTACTGTTCTTTATTGTTATTTTACTTTACTTTCAAGAAAATATAGTAGACAGAGATCTGGATTTGGAGTCAGAAAAAAGCTTGAGTTTAGACATCACCTCCGATACTTACAAGGCTCGCTTGATCGTTTATGAGCTTTAGATAATGCTCTACAACCCATATCCTGAGTCATGGATCAATTGAACTTTTGCTGGAGTGAGTCCCCACATACTGAAGAAATATTGCATCTTTTGTGTATTTCCGTATAACTTACTTTTACAAACACCTCAGTGATTATCTGGCCTCTCTCTGTTCCTTTGGTTCCTTAAAGAAGCAGTATTCTTTTCCTTCTGGTCCTCAGATTCACCCTTAACCCTCACATTAAAATGAATTTGTTAACCTCCTATGAACTTGGGATCCATGGGATTTCCTGCATTAGCCTTTCATTTTATGGCCATAAGATATCATACTTATCATGCTTACCTCTCCTTTTGCCTTCATTTTTCTTTTGAAATTTTTTTAAAAAAAGAAAAAAAGGTAGAACTTTAAGCTCTTATCCAACATATACTTTATTTTTTATGTACAACGTATACTTTATTTTTCCCCCACTTAATAGTATTTTTTTTCAATTACATGTAAAGATAGTTTTTAACATTCACTTTTATAAGATTTAGAGTTCCAATTTTTTTCCTCCCTCCCTCTCCCTCCCTGTCTTCCCCAAGATGGCACACAGTCTGGTATTGGTTATACATGTACAATCATATTAAACATGTTTCCTCATTAGTCATATTGTGAAAGAAGAATCAGAGCAAAAGGGGAAAACCACAAGAAAGAAAAAGAAGAGAAAATAGTCTGCTTTGATCTGCATTCAAACTCCATAGTTCTTTCTCTGGATGTGGATAGCATTTGCCATCGTGAGTCTTTTCGAATTGTCTTAGATCATTGTATTTCTGAGAAGAGCTAAGTCTTTTCTAAGTTGGTCATCGCACAGTGTTGCTGTTACTGTGTACAGTGTTCTCCGGGTTCTGCTCACTTAGCATCAGTTCATGTAAGTCCAGGTTTTTTTGAAATCCACCTACTCATTTCTCATAGCACAGTAGTATTCCATTACATTCATATATCACAACTTGTTCAGCCATTCCCCAATTGGTGGGCATCCCCTCAATTTCCAATTCTTGGCCGTCACAAAAAGAGCTTGATTAAATACTTCTGTACATGTGGGTCCTTTCCCCATTTTTATGATCTCTTTGGGATACAGACATAGAAGTGGTATTGCTGGATCAAAGGGTATGCACGGTTTGATAGTCCTTTGAGTGTAGTTCCAAATTTCTCTCTAGAATGGTTGGATCAGTTCACAACTTCACCAACAATGCATTAGTGTTCCAAATTTCCCATGTCTTCTCCAACATAATTTTCCTTTTTTTTGTCATATTAGCCAACATGATAGGTATGAGGTGGTACCTCAGAATTGGGAAACATATATGTTAGAAAGCAAGAGGAGAGCTAGAGATCTTTTTAGATCTATGGTTCAGTACCCTAATCAGACAAGAGATCAGTTAACTTTAGGACAATATGTTCACTTTTGCATGAGCTCATGAATAGAATATAAATTTTAGTGACAGATTGCACAATCCACTTTGGATAGCCCATTTCAATGTTTCAACACCCTGAGGTTCCAAAATATCTCATTTTTTCCCCACAGTCTCTGATCACCACCCCACACCTCCCTATTCCTTCTTCGAATACCAGAAGGAATGTCTCTTCCCTATCTTAGCGTGTTCCATCTCTAAGCCTTCATCTCTGGACAGTTGTCTCTTCTCAGACAAATGGCATAAAATACATTTTTTTTCCCCTCTGTTATACTTATATAATGCTTTAAGAGTTACAGAGTATTTTCCTCATATACTCCTGTGAGCTAGGTATTTTCTTTTTTTGCAGATGAGGAAACTGAGGTTCCGGTTAAATGACTTGCCTCTTGTCACATAGTTGTAAGTGTCAGAGTCGGGACTCAAGCCTCAGTCTGTTTTAGGAAATTTTTGGTATCTATCCTTTTGTACATTACTGACCCCTAGTTTTTTATTTGTTTTGCTTTATGTCAATGATTTCAAAATAGCAGTGAACTCATGCTCTATATTATATTCCATTTTAATTCAGTTCAACAAATTTTTAGAATGTGCATAGTGCTTCACTGTGTGTGCTAGGTACTGGGCATGCAAAGACAAAAGCAAAACTGTGCCTGCCCTCAGAGAGCTTTTATTCTACAGGAGACAGAAGGTAGTAACATACATAAGCTTAATACATGGGAGAAAAGGGGGGGGTCAAACAAGAAGCTCTAGAAAAGTTTGACTTGGTAGATGGCACCAACCACGGGGATTTTCAGGGAAGGCCTTGTGGAAATATGGTGCAGGAACTGAGTGTGAAAGAGAAGTGCAGACATTATCCAGGTGTGGAGGATGGTCTGAGGCAGGAGGGGGAATTTCGGGAGGTTTGGGTCAAATTTAGAGAAAATAAGAGTGCTTATCAAACTTGAAAGAATTACTAAATTTGGCATTTAAAGCCCTGATTTATTGTCTAAAAACCTGATGCTAGTAATCCAGTGTGAAACATAGCACTTTCTTATCAGTGACCTAGGTTTAGTTTAAGGTGAAAACTAACTGTAGCTGTCACAGTGTCACATGTAGTGCTTACTGTATGTCCACCTGGTAACTCCAAGGACCGATGGGTTTTTTTGCCTCGAGATTATAAAATTGTTACTTCTCCCCTTTTGTTCCTTCGTTCAGTGGATGGTGAAGTTTACATTTGGGATGTGAATACCAGGAAGTGCCTGAACAAATTTACTGATGAAGGATGTTTGCGTGGATTAAGCATTGCTGTGTCTAGGAATGGACAATATGTTGCTTGTGGGTGAGTAAAGATAAATGGTTGTAACCTCTTAGCACTTTACATTAATTCATGATAATGCTAGATATCTTACTTAAGTAATATATTTGCTCTTCTTCATAGAATTAATTCAAAATTCTGTATTGATGGCCTAATTTCAAATCTACCTTTTTCTTGTTGCCGTAACACCTGACTTAACCTTAGTGTTCTGAAACAGCTGTTGAACCAGTAAAATGCAGGGTGACCTTACAGTTGCATTTCGTTTTATGATTGAAGTAACAGTTTTGCCATGCCCTAACATTGTGTAACTGTGCTGCTGGAGGGGGCATTTCCTAGTGGAGTACCCAGGAATGGATTGTTGGCCTTGTGCTGTTTCCTGTTTTTAATGTTTTCTTGGATAAAGGTTTAGATGGCCTGCTTGCCAAGTGAGGGGGTTTTAACATAGTGGCTGACTGAGTCAGACTCTGAAAGGATCTTGATAGGCTAGAATGGAATGAGAGAAGCATCATTTATAACAAGGAACTTTTTCTAAAGTATGTAAATTTTGCTTTTCTTACCACTTCCAAGTATTTTTCACTATATATTATTTTCTTCTCTATTATCTCTTTCCAATTTATAGTTTGTTTCTGGATTAAAAGCAGATTTTTTTTTTCCCCACAAAAGAATTGTAGTATAATGGAAATAGCAGTAGATTTGGAGTCCGAAGACCTCTGTTCTCCTCTTACCTTTGCCACTTGGTAGCTTTGCAGCCTAGGGGAGCTCAGTGCTTCTTGGAACATCGCTTTCTTCATCTGGAAGATGACAGAATACTTGCTCTGCTTGCCTTGCTGGGTAAGGGGAGTTAGGCATCAGTCAGCATTCATTTAAGCACTTCACTGTGCCTAGTGCTGGGGGTATTGGAAGACAGCATGCAAAAAGGAAGCTGAAAATCAGGTTTGGAATTGGGTGGTGTATAGGCAGAGGCATGGCGGCTAAGTCTGGGGCCTGCTACAGGTGAGGAGTCACAAGGCCACTGAGGCATGGTGGCTAAGTTGAGAGAAGGAGGGACGTCTGGCTTGGACCTTTCTCCCAAAATGGAGATTCCAGGAAGAACTTAACCAGTGGGAAAATTAGGCAAATGACATAGCTATAGAATCTTAAGAGTTCTGAAAGATGTTTGTAAATTGTAAAGTAGCAGTTCCTTTTATGGTGGTATTATATAGAAATCTAGTTTTATAAAAATCCTACTTTTACATTTAGAAGGAACCTTAGAGAAAAATCTTGTTTTACCCCCTCATTTTGCAAATAAGAAAACTGAGGTTCAGAGCAATTGAGTGATTTGCCCAGGATTACTTTATTCACGAAACCTGGTCTAGAGCCTAGACTTCCTGACTTCCCATTTTGTGTTCTTTGCATTGTTACATGGAGTCATCCCAGAATTTGATTGTCCTTTAATTAGTGGACTCCCACAGGACATTTAAAAAGTGCCTGAATTTGCCCCTCCCTCCAACCTCCAATCAAATTTAGAACAGTTTTTCACAACTTATCTCTTCATGAAGGATGATACTTTAGTGGTTGACACCTTCTCCGATGTTGGATCTTTGCTGTAGTATTGGTGCTGGTGTGAGAATTCACTGTACCTTTGTAGTTAGGATAAAGATTTTCTGTACGGGGCAGTGTTGGAAGCATCCTAAGTTGGCTTGGGTTGATGCATTTACTCGGGCATCTGTTTTTTAATATCTTAAAAAGAAGCTACAATTAAGGCAGATAATGTTGTTTAGTAGGAAGAGCAAAGACTGGACGTCGGATCTTCTTTGCGACCTGAGTCTTGCTATTTACAAACTGTAATCTTGCAAATCAGCTAACATCTTTGTGCCTTACTTCCTCATGTATGAGATAGGTATTAAAAGACTTTCCCTTAGTCAGGACCTTGTAGGGATAAAGGGGTAGATTTGAAAGCCCTTTACCAAGTATGAAGAGTTGAATAAGTGCAAGGGGACTATTGTTGACATTACATTATCATCAATTCCCTGGTTGGAGCACCACCTTGGCTGTTTCTTTCTCAAAGACTCAGTTTTTTCTTCTTCCCATTCACTTTCAGCTTTTACTTTACTTTTAGGACTGAGGCTCTCTGTAGTGCAAAGCTGGTTTATTTTTTTTTTTTGAGATTTTTTATTTTTAGTTTACAACACTTGGTTCTACATAATTTTGAGTTCCAGGTTTTCTCCCCCCTTCCCTCCCCAATACGGCATGGAATCTGATATATCTTCTACACATAACACACTAGTCAAGTTGTGAAGAAGAATTATGACCAATGGAATGAATCCTGAGAAAGAGGAAACAGAACCAAAAAAACACGCCAAAACAAAAACAAAAACAAAAGAGGAAAAAAAAAAGGGAAAAAAAAAGGCGAGCATAAAGTGTGCCTCAATCTGCATTCAGATTCCGTAGTTCTTTGTCTGGATGTAGATAGCATCCTCCATCGTGAGTCCACAAAACTCTTTCTATAGCTATCCCTTCATGCTTTCCTCTAGTCTCAGAAGAAATGCCTCTCCTCTAAGGCCAGTTATTCCACTTAAACTTTTATTCTGCTCCAGCCCTTCCAGCTTCCTGAGGACCATGTTTTCCACCTTGGCACCCCACCCCCCCGCCATTGCATTTTTCATTTGTTTTTTCTCCACTCTTTAAAAAAAAAAAATTATTTTCACATTTGTCATGTTGTAAAGAAGAATTAGAACCAACAGGAGGAACCAGAGAAAGAAGAAACAAACCAAAAGAAGGAGAGCAAATAGTATGCTTCGATCTGCATTCAGACCCCATAGTTCTTTTTCTGGATGTTCTCCACTCTTTATTAACCTGTGCTTTCACACATACACATGTTTCTCCTAGATTTAAAAAGCAAAAACAAAAAATACTCCTATCTTGGTTCTTCTGCTAGTTCTCTCTATTGTTGGGCTTTACTTCTTAAAAAAAATTCTCTTTTTTAATTAGGAACTAAAGAAACAACAGCAAACATCCATATTGAAAAGAAGTACAGAAAAAGGATTGTATATGAAACTAAGACTCTCTTGTTATATACAGATTGTTCTTAAGTATGCTAAATTTAACATGATAATTTGAGTATTATTTTGCTTGTCTCTGTTTCTCAAGTTTCTTTTTGCTCTAATGTAAATAAAAAAAATTAATTGACATTCTTCCTCCTCCTCCTTATTAACTATAAACTCCCTTCACCCTAACCACACTCCAGGAAACAAATTAACTGGGGAGATAACATGAGAACAACTGTTCAAATATTAAATATATAGTATAAATTGGAGGCAGAAGGAAGGCAATAGCATTAAGGGAGATTAAGAGAGGCTTCTTGCGGAAAATGGAATTTTAGCTAAGACTTGAAGGAAATAAGGTAATCTAGGAGGTAGAAGAAGAACAACCAGGGCAAAGGCATGGAGGAGGCAATATCACTGGAGCACAGGGTATGTGGATGAGATTGAAGTGTATGGAAAAGTAGGAAGGGGCTAGGTTCTGAAGAGCTTTAAACGGGATTTTCTATTTGATCCTGGAGGCGATGGAGGGGTGACATGATTATACCTGTATTTCAAAGATCACTTTGAAAGATGAGTGGGGGATGGACTGGAGTGGGGAAAGACTTGCAGAAGGCCAACCTGAAGGCTATTGCAAGAATTCAGGCTCGAGGTGATAAGGACCAGCACCAGGGTATTTGCAATGTTAAGGGAAAAGAAGGAGAAGTATATGGGAGACATTGTGAAGGTAGAACCAATAGGACATGGCAACAGATTGAATAATGGAGGATGAAAGAAAGTGATAGGTCGAAGGTGTCACCTCAGTTGTCAGCCTGGGTGACTGGAAGGATGGTGGTGTCTTCTCCAATAACAGGGAAATCAGGAAGAGAAAAGAGTTTAAGTGGGGAAGGTAAATGAGTTCAGTTTTGGACATGTTGAGTATGAGACATCCAGTCAGAGATAGCCAAAAGGCAGTTGGAGATGCAATACTGGAAACAGCCTCTGACTCTTTCTGAAGATACACGTCTCATTCTGTATCTCTGGTGTGTCACCTCATCCAAGAGGTGGGAAACATGCTTCGTTATCAGTCTTGTGGGTTCTTGGTCATTGTGTTGATGAGGATTCTTTAACAGTGTTCTTCTAAAATGTAGTGGCTATCGTACAAATTGATCTCCTGGTTTCACTCACCTCACTGTGTTCTACTTCACACAGGTTATTCTAGGCTTCTGAAACTGTTTCTTTTGTCATTTTTAATGATGCAGTAATATTCCATTATACTTTATGACATAATTAGTTCAGCCGTCACCAATTTGATTGACACCCACTTTATTTTCAATTCTTTGCCTCAGCAAAAGTGCTATTGTAAACATTTTTGTATGTTTCCTCTTTTTTTCACTTCTTTGGAGTCTGTGCCTAAAAGCGATATTACTGGATCAAATGGTATGAATTGTTAATGACTTTCTGGCTATAACTCTAAATTGCTTTTGAGAATAGTTGGTCTACCAACAGTGCATCTTCTCAAAAACCTTCTAGTAACTGTTCTTTTCCATATTTTGTTATCTTTGTTGACTTGTTATGTGAACCTCAGAGTTATTTTAATTTACTTGCTATGTATTAGTAATTTGGAAAATCTCTTCATGTGGTTGTTGATAACTTGGATTTCTTCTTTTGAGAACTACTAAACTATTGTCTCTTATTCTTAACTATACTTAACTACACCTTCAAGGATCTCCAAAATAGAACCCAAACATTTGCCACAGTATTACCTTTGTGGCTAGCAAATTCCCACCACCTGCTATTCTATAAGGGTTGATTCTCTAAATGAGGCTGTGTATGTTGAGCAGGAAAAGGGATGGGGTAGATACTATTCAAGGCTTGGAGTCTTTTGTGGGGTCTCCAATTGCAGGAAAAAAGATAAGAATTTCCTACTTGACTTAATGTAAATGCTTTTTGATTTAATTTAGTACCTGATTGGGTTTTGTTATTTAATATGCAAAAGTAACCTTTTTCTCATAATTAATGAATGTGTTAAAATATGGGGTTTTCGCTTCCATTTTCTCAGTATCTTGATCATCAAAAAAATACTCGTTTGGCGTCTTATCTATGGGTAGTTGAGCTTTCTAGAACTAATGAGTTTAGTAGTACTTACCTTCTGAGACTATAAATTGGTGTTCAAATATGTGTGACTAGCTCCCAGTTTCTCAAAGATTTTGTGAATGACAATCAATATCCATTTATATGCATTTGCGTTCACATAGGTTGTGAAAATTCTTATTGTGCTCTTCTGAATGATCTGAGTCCGATGTTTGCTTTCTTTTTCCTTTTTGTTTTATAGTTCCAGTTCTGGTGTCGTAAATATCTATAACCAAGATACTTGTCTCCGAGAAACTAACCCGAAGCCAATAAAAGCCATCATGAATTTGGTTACTGGCGTTACTTCTATGGCCTTCAATCCTACCACGGAAATTCTAGCAATAGCTTCTGGTGAAGCAAACGAAGCTGCTAGATTGGTAACTTTTTTAACCTTTTCTTTTTAGTTTTAATGATAGCTTTTAATCCAAATTAAAGATTTGAAAAGAAAATACTGGTTTAAAAAAGAAATATGAAGGCATATTTACCATATTTTGGCATCTCTTGACAGTGTGTGAAACTGTACCCTTTGCACCTACCCATAGCCCTGGCATATAACAGATGCTTAATAAATGTTTGTTGAGTAACTGGAAAAAGGTCCTAGTCTAGATACTTCCCAGGTTGGACATTACTTTAGTACTCAGGTATGTCAGATGTCAGGGTCAAACTTTTGGTAAAGTTGTATCTTTACCCTCAGTTTAGGTGAATAGTTAAATGGTTTTTTTCCTTTTTCTTTAAATCAATATTTATATTGCCATTCTCTGTCTTAAAATTCTTTGAGGGTGTTTTCCTTCTTTATGGAAAAATAATAAATTTTGATTTCAATGTGTCATTTTCCCAACAATGTGGTACAGTCAAATAGATGGGGAAGGATAAAACTCAATACTGCTTTTAAAGAAAATCTGTTTCACAAATTTGTGTTCAGTTTGCTAAGTTGTTTATGTGTCTCTCTGATCTGTATTGTGGAGGGAGTGGGAGAGAGGAAGCTAATACAGAAGAGGCCATGGCAGAAAATAAGATGTGGCTGCTGGGGATAACAGCATTTGTTACTCAACCTTGCCCTGTCCTCAGATATGCTACGACTCTCCTGTGGCAATAGGGGAAAACATAAATATTTGTTTAGTTATTGGCTACATCATGTTCTCATGACTTACCCTAATCTGGAGGCCAGAAAGGGTGCTTCACATATTTAAAATCAAGTTAGCTAGATGTGAGAAAAATACTCAGATTATTTTGAAAGACTCCATGTCAATTATGTTGTCATTTCTGCCATGTACATAAGTTATCTCCATAATACTAAGTTTCTGTTTGCTGTTAACGTTCTTGTAGCAAACTGACCTGTTAGGTGATCCCTCATCATCATTGTCATCACATTATCAGAGAGTCTGGCACATGATTATTCCTTCAGTAAACTCTTGTTGGATTTGAATTGAGTTTCATGATGTAAGGCATTGATACTGTTGACTCTCTTCTATGTTCTCTATGTCCTGGTATTATGGATTAAGAGCTGGAAGCATATTTTTAAGCATATTTATATTTTTCTCAAAATTTAAAGTTGGTTTAGCTGTGTTAAATAATAAATCAAATAACACCCAAATCTAGTTTTAATGTAGGAACATTGCTACATTTGGAATACTATATGTAATGTAAGGTTTAATCACAGTTAACTTACAGCTATAGGAAGGCTAAATGAACATTAAAATTAAAAAGATTTTTCAATTCTTGCTGTTATTAAGATAATTTTATTATCTCCTGCAGGTTCATTTACCTTCCTGTACAGTGTTCTTAAACTTTCCTATGAATAGAATTAAGCAGATTTCCCTCGCTCAGACGTTGGACTTTTCTCCTAGAAGTGGATACTTTGCACTGGGAAACAACAAGGGCAAAGCCTTATTGTATAGGTAAGGTGTTAACTTAAAAAGGCTAAAAGATTCCTCCTCAGCAAACTACGTTTGGAAGTGGGGGGGAGGCGGGGGAGAAGTATACCATTTAGCATACTTGGCCTTTGATAGGTTGTGTTGTGTTCAGATTATGCCATATGACTTCAGCTGTGCTCCATACTATGCTTTTTATCAGCAGGGAAGGGTCAGTCATTTATAAAAGAGACTCAAAATGCTGAAGGAAGTGTAAACTGGCTTGAGTGCTTGTGAAGCCCATGAAGGCAGGGAGCATGGGTGATAGACCCCAAACCTCTCATGAGAGGGTCCTTGCAATTTACTAGTTTATTACCTTTTGCTCAGAATGTGTACTTTTGATTCACCAGGGCTGACATTGACCTAGTCTGCCATGTTCAAAACAACCTGAAGGAATAAAGTGCTAGGTTCCTTTGTAAGTTAGTTGGTGATAAGTGGTAAAAGAAGGACTTGAACCTAAGTCTCAGGGTTTTTCCAGTGTACCACATTCCCTTGTTCCTTTAACCCATGGTAATGACTTTTCTTTTAGAGTTTCACATAGCACTTTACTTTGTTTTTTCAGTTGTCATATGTATTTTGTACTGTAGCTATTTGAGTCCATATCCCTTGTCTTGCTCCATTAGGGCAAGGACTATGTCTTCTCTAAACTTCATGAGTCATCTAGAGCTTAGCACAGTGTTCTGTACACAGTGGGTATTTCATAAATATTTTATTAAGTTGACCTGGACATGTAATGCTCTGTAAAAATCAGGTTTTATTCAACATACTGAGATTATCTGCACGTGTAAGGCCTTAATGATGGCTAATTTCAAGGGAAATGAAAACTTGTATGCTCAGTCTATTTTATGCTTCCCACATATATTAGCTAGAAACCCAAGAATATACCAGGTTTAATTGCCTGAAGGTCAGAAGACATAGATATTCTTCAGAGAGAACTAAACAGCTTTCACCAGAACATCTATGATGAACTTAGCCTCCTTTTCTCATTCCTGGACATTAAAGAACAAAATACATACTTCTCTGGCATTTAAATCCCTTCACAATTTGACTCTGCCTTTCTAGGTTTATATATTCCCTTTCATTTACTCTACTTTCTAGCCAAATTGGCCTATGTACTGTTATTCACATGTGGCATTCCTTGCCCATCTCTATATTTTGAATGGTGTTTCCTCCTCACTTCACCTTGTAGAATCTCTGGTTTCTTTCAGAGTTTAGCTCACATACCATCTCTTACATGAAGCCTTTCTGATTTACTCTGCTGTTATCTCCCCTTCCACTCCAAATGACCCTGTATCAACATTTTTATCTTTTGTATTCAACTTATATGTGTGCATATTTTCCCCCAGTGTAAGCTACATGAAAGCAAGAACCCTTCCTTCCTTCCTTCCTTCCCCTAGCACATAGTAAGAACTTAATAAAAGCTTATTGATGAGTCAATTATAGAATGAATCTTTTCAGATAATCTGCAACTCTGGAAGTTAGGAAAAGGAAGACTTTAAGAAGGTTTGGAGGTGTTCCATCTCTATAAAGAGAATATAGGAGATTATAATGTGGCTTATTGTTGTAATTCCAAAGGGACAAAAAGTTAGTCTAGGAAAATCAGTGATCCTATAACTTTGATTCCAAAATGAGATATTTTAAAAATATGTTGTCGGGAGAGACAAAACAAAGAAAAAAAACTACAGACTAATAGCCCTAATGAATATTGATGTGAACATTTTAAATAAAATATTAGCAAGTAGGCTAAAACAACATATTAGTTTATACACTGTGATTAGGTTGGATTTATACCGGGAATCAACGTTGATTCAACATAAGGAAGATTATATATGTCATGAGCCGTGTTACTGACATATAAGTAATTAAAAAAATGAAATTATATCAGTGGATACTGAAAAGACTTTTTTGACAAAATCTAGCACTCATTGCTGTTAAAAATTAGAAATCATAGGAGTTAATGGACCTTTCCCTAATACAGTAAGTAGTATTTATCTAAATTCTAGAGCAAACTTTATATGTAATAGAGAAAAATTATAGGCTTTTCGTAAGATCGGAGATAAAGCAAGGATGATGCCCTTTATCACCACTACTATTTTAACAGTGCCAGAAACAGTGCTGGAAATGCCTAGCTATCACAGAAAAAGAAATTGAGGAAACAATCAATAGTCAAAGAGAAAATAAGTTTATCATTTTTTTAATTGATGATTAGGAGAACCCTAATTTCAGCACTTTTGTAGCATGTAAGATAAATCTACATATATAACAATACTGGGCTTATGAACCAAAGAAATCAAAGAAAGAAAAAAAAAGATTTATATGTACAAAATATATAGCAGCTCTTTTCATAGTAGCTCTGAAACTGGAAACTAAGGGGGCATCCACCTATTGGTGAATGGCTAAACAAATTGTAGTATATGACTGTAATAGAATATCATTGTGCCTTAAGAAATGATGAAGGTCTTTATGAACAGATGCAAAATGAGCAGACCACAGTTTATGCAGTGATAATGTAGAGAAAAACAACTTTGAAGAAGTGTAGATCTCCAGTTAACACAGTGGTGAAGGATGAGGTTGAAATGCCCCTTATTTCCTGAGAGAGAGGTGTTGGTTTTAAGATCCAGAAAGAGATAGATACTTTTTTGTATATGGCTAATGTGGGAATCTGTTTTGCTGGACTGCCAGGTGTATGTAATGAAAATTTGTTTTCAGTTTTGAGAAAAAAGTTTTTTGCTTGGTGTAGTAGGGGGAACAGATTAATTTTAAAGTGCTTTAAATTTATAAAAATAAAAACAGCTTCAGAACTGTGATCAAGCATGAATCCAAAACAGTGAAGGAGGACACATACACTTGTGAACATGTTTGTTGTGTGCATTTGCTTTGCTGAGCTGTGTTAGCTTTGAATTGATGGATTTGTGGGAGAGAGTTTAAGAAATTTGCTTAGCGGTAGGTGGTGGTGGTGGTGGTAGTGGGAGGGACAGGTTAATTAAAAAAGAACACTTATTATTTGAAAAAATATCTTGGTTAGAAGACAATGCCATCTCATCAGTGAAGGTTCTGTTTTGATTTATTGCCTTCTGAACATTTTCCCTAGCCTCTACTTATACTCTGAATCTATAAGATGTTGATCCTAGTTTATATTTAAGCATTTTGTTTTTTCCATAGTTTCTGTGTATGTGATAAAATCTCTGTAACCTTTCTCTGTGGAAACTGAAACTGCCATTGATCTGAAATATGGGCTACAAAACCTTCTTTACTAAAGATCTGTTCAGCAAATGTTTTGAATTGCTTTGAATTGAATTTCTCTACAGCATTATTGTCACATAGCAAACACTTTTCCTTTTTTATGTTCTAGTTTGCCCCCCACCTGTGGGTATCTGGACTAGGTTCTAAGTGGCTTAAGTCACCAGATAGTATATATGCAACATTTTTGCTTAATGTCCATCTCTGGAAGAAGAATGGATCCACTTCAAGTGCCATAGAAAGTTTCTGAGTTCTGATTGACACATGGATCGTAATACTTTGTGAAATGGCTACATCTTACTCTTATGTTTTGCAGGTTGCACCATTATTCAGACTTCTGAGGAGGGTTGTTGTTGCAGGTAAGAAGCCTTTTTGTTAACTCCCCCGGGCCTAAGGTTATGCTCATTGCCATTGATGGGCAAAGGGATTTGTATTCTTTGTAGGGATGTGAACGTGTGGGGTGCGTTTCATCTACATTTGGGAGGAGCTCCTTATTTTGAAGGTATAGGAAGTAGAGAAGGAAGGGGTGGGTCTACTTTGCTCAAGATAACCTTGGAACAATCCATTGGAAGTCACCTGCAGATTATCAAAGCCTGGTGGTGTAGAAAAATCCAGTCTGGGCATTTACTAGCTTTACTCTCCCTGAACATCCGTTTTCTCCTTTGTAAAATGGAGTGATAGTGTTTGTACTCTCTGGCTCACAGGCTTGTGTGGAAAGTTCATCATAAATTATTTATAAACTGTCGCCATGGGGAGGAATCTTGTTATGCCCTTCTGATTGGATTACTTAACAGTATTGATTTCGGTTGTTGGCATGATATTGTACGAGGATGTTAATACAATAATAATTTTAATTATGGTAATAGCTAACATTGACATAGCAACTACTAGGTGCCAGGCTCTGTGCTAGGCACTTTACAGTGAGTATCTCATTTGATCCTCACAACAACCCTGGGAGGCGGGTGCTGTTGTTATCCACATTTTTATACAGGAGGAAACCAAGGTTAAGCGACTTTACCAGGGTCACACAGCTAGTAAGTGTCTAAGGCCACATTTGAACTCTAGTCTTGCTGACTCTAGGCCAGGCATTCTTTTCTGTGCCACCCAGCTAGCTGTTGTGGAGAATGGAAACCTTGTCATATGAGGAATAGTTGAAGGAACCAGGGACGTTTAGCTCAGAAGACTGGGTGTTGTCTTCAGGTTGTTGAGGAAGAGGGTACACCTCTGTAACTCCAGAGTGCAGAGTGATGGGTGGACATATCAGGTTCTTGTCACCAGACGTATTCACACACAAGTGGGTACCACTTGTCAGGAGAGGCAGTGTCGGGGAATGGGAAACCTGAGTTTGAGACTTTGGGCAGATAATCTTATTTCTCTAAGCTTCGAATTCCTCATCTGTGAAGTAAGAGTAGTGGATTAGATAATGTCTATGAGCTCTTCTTACTCTGTGATGTAAGCTGCATATGCAAGTTGGTTTACATTCCTGGGCCTTAGTGTCCTCATCCGTACAATGACTGCATGACCTCCGAGGTCCCTCCTGCTCTGTGTCTAGGCTGCTAAGATTCAGCATGTTGTCCTGGACAGACATAGTCCTGGATTGAAGGCACGGGACTTGGGTTCAAATTCTGGCTATCAGTAATTGGGCATAGGGTTCAGAAGAAATAAGTAAATGTAAATAGAGTAAAAATTGGAGGACATTGGGGTTCTCAACCTTTCTGTGTTGAGCAGCTTTGGCTGCCCACAGGTTATTAGTGCCTCCGTGTTTCCTCTTTAGAAATAACAGCCCATTCAGGGAAGGGCAGTATATTGGTCCCCACAGCTGACATTTGAAGTGACAACAGGGAGGAAAGCTCATCATTTGATTCAATTCAGTAGACATTTCTTAAACGTTTAGTCTGGACAGTAATAGTTACTTTCATCAAGGAGCTTGTAATCTACTAGGTGTGATATGACATGCACCAAGGTAGTGTGTGGTGTGCGCGTGTGCGTGTTGGGGTTGGGGCGGGACTGAGTCATAGTAGTCTAGGAAAGTGTGAAGACTAAACACTTTGATCTGGAAGGATCAGGGAAAGGTTCTAGAGGGAGCTGCCTGCCACCTGAACTGAGCTGAAGAAAGAGGAAGCTTTCGAGGTAGCTTTCTTTTCAGGCACTGGGGGTGGCTGCTCTTCCAGGTCATGACTGGAAGCCCCACTGAGATGCCAGGGGGCAAAGCACAGGAGCAGCTCTGCTGGGACACTTGATGACTGTGTTTGGGGATGACAGGGTTTCTTTAATTCTGGGAGGGCTCAGAATAAAGGAGTATTGACCAGGTGGGTTTCATTAGAAAAATGTTTTCTGGCGGAAGATATGAATTGATGTCTATCCTGCCTGTGCTACACTGCATATTTTGTTTACTGATCACCAACATAAATTAATTCAATGTCATCTCTTGTTTTTTTTCCTCAGATCCAGTTAAAGCACAAAAGAAGTTCTTGCTGATAACTTTTTTTTTTTACTGTTTTCTAAATATATGTTAATAAAAGAAAGATAAATTAATAAAACAGCTGTGCTTATTTAAGTTAACAAGTATTGTCTTAATAATCACAAAGACTTAGTCTGCAAATGGGTGGTTCTCCCCTTACTATTTTTAATGTATGCATTTTAAATCTCCGAATGTGAGAGAATGGCATGTTTTCAGGTTGTATTCAGGAATAATATAAGCAAAAGTCTCACCGCACAGTTAACCCTGCCTCATATTTTCCTTTCTTTTTGAATGGTTGCCTTTCCTCAAGACCCCTGCTCCAATCCCCTTTTTCTCAGATGACCTCACCTCTGATTTTACTGATCTCATTGAGGCCATCCATCATGAGCTCCTCATCTCCCATACACTGTACCTTTAAGGTTCTGTCCTTTTCCATCCTATCATCTTTTACTTCAATCTTATAGGATGAGGTAGCCCTCTTCCCTTCATCATCTTCCTCCCATTTCCTTAGGAATCTTGCTCCATGTATCATTTTCTGTTATCTTTTCACCTTCAATTTCTCCCTCTCTGTTAGCCCTTTTTCTTCTGCTTATAATTATATCAGGGCTTTCTATATTAAAAATCCTCATGCTCAGATACTTTCTCACGTTGGTAGCCTCTTCTCTTTGTGATGTCTCCCATCACAACATGCTGTTGAAACTGCACTTGCTGACCCTTTAATTACCAAATCCAGTGTCCTTTTCCCAGTTGTCATCCATCTTGCCTTTTTGGCCATCCGACCTCTCCTGGGATACTTTGGCCTCTTGGCTTCTGTGATACTGTTCCTTTCTGCTGGCTCTGCCTTGGCAGTCTTGTCCGTCAGTTCTTTAGTTTCAGTAATCACCTCTGTATAACCCTAAGGTCCTGTACTTAGTTTCTCTCTTGGCTCCAGGCTTAAATCTTCAGTTGCTTGTTAGGTTTCTCTGTCTAGATGTCTCATAAATATCTCAAATTCAGCATACCCACAACTAAACTCATCATCTCTTCTTTCCCCTGAAACAATCCCTTCTGATTTCCCTAATTATGTTGATGATACCTAGGCATGGAATGAAAATTATATTTGAGTCTTTGCCTTTTCAAGTTTCACAATTCCCCTCTTCCACTTCTGCCTCCTCCATACAGATTTTAATGTCAAGTCCTACCGATTCTACCTGGTATCATTTTCTGGTATTTCTGGCATGATTTATATTCACCACCACTCCCAGTAGGTCGGGCCATTCATTACCTCTCACCTGGGCTTATGCAGTAGTAGCCTCCATGGTGGTTTCACCGCCTCTGGTCTCATCTCATCTGACCATGGCACTTCCCTACTCAAAAACTTTCAGTTTCTTCCCCACTCTACTGGCCATTGGATAAGACATCAACTTGTTCTTCACAGTCTGCCTCGGACTTTAATTTCCAACCTTACTTAACATGATTTCCTTTCATACAGTTTGCTTTCCAGCCAGATTTGATGACTAGATGTTTTCTTATCTTTCCTTGTCCTTTCTTCCCTCTAAACATTTGCACAGGTTATCTCCCCATGCCCTACTTTTTCTCCCCCTCTCAATGTTTGTACAAGTTCTCTACCCATGCCTTGAATATAAATCATATTTCCCCATGTATAAGGCTCACTTTAATTTTGGGGCCTGAAATTTGAAAAAAAATGTATTACATAGTTATTGAACTCAAGATTTATTCATCTGCTCATAGCTTTCAGGCGTCTTTTGGGTAAGTCTGATGCATGTATGCATGCTTAGTCCATTCCGTTTCATGAACCTGAAGCATCAATTGTGTCCTCTGAAATCAGTAACTTCTTTTTCATCAGCAATCCTTGCCTCATGCTGAACCATCTTTGGGGACACAGGAATTCCAATTGCCTTTTGCTTTTCAATCAGTATCTTCAATTCCTTCTCTAAATCAGGCCATTTTGCTGACTTGCCTCATAGCCTTCTGCCCTGGCATTTTCAGTAGGGTTTCTTCTTCCCTTAGCCAGTCTCGGATTGTTTTCTCATTTGGAGGAGGACCAAACTTACAGCACCACGATCTTCATTCACTTTTGCAAACTGGATCACTTTTAACTTGAATTCAGCACTCTGCAAAAATCTTTCTGAGACATTTCTGGGCAGAATGGCAAAATCTAACCTACTATACCGGCAACAAATGTGAAACAATGAGGGCCAAAACAAGTGCGAGAAAGCAGGAAATCCAAGTAAAAAAAGATCTACAACAATGAACGCAAAAACGTGCGAAAAAGCAGGAAATGGAAGTGACATCTACAATTGTTGTATAAGATGCACCCAGTTTTTAGACCACCAATTTTTTGGAAAACAATGGGTCTTATACATGGGGAAATATGATACCTTTTCTTCCCCTCTCTAAAAGTTTGTACAAGTTCTCCACCCATGCCTTGAATATATGCTCCTTTTTACCCCCAGTCTCTTTGTGGAAATCCTTTCTTGTGACGAATCAGCTCTTTCTCCCATGAAACCTCTGATTTTCTCCCTCAGCAAGTGAAAGCAACCTCTACTTGTCTTGAATTGCCCTTGCCCTCTTACGCTCTGTGGTTTTCTCCTTTGCTTCTGTTGCATTCCTTTTTATTCTATTTATTTGTATATGTATCTCAACTCCTGTGTTAGATTGTAAGGTCTTTGAAGGCGAGGACAAGAATGGCGGTGTTTTTCATCTTCGTATCCACAAAATAAGCACTCAGTTGCTAGTAGATTTTGAATACTTAAGCCAAAATTATTTGTTAGATGGTGTAGTCGATACTTGGAGTCAGGAATAACTGAGTCAAATGCTGACTCAGACTCTTACTGTATGATCCTGGGCAAGTCTCTTAAACGCCCAGCCTCAGTTTTCTCAGCTATAAAATGACGCTGATGATAATAGCATCTACTTCATAGAGTTGTGAGTCTCAATTAAGGTAACATTTAAAGCATTTTGCAAACCTTAAAGCATTATATAAATGCTAGCTCTTGTTAAATAAATGATAGTTATACTAAGATAATGTGATATTTCAGTCATTTTGTTTGCCCATTTGATACTTCAGTAGATCAGTCTGTGGCTTTCCCTCGTTATGCAGATTCTAGCCTATCCATGCCTTTTCTTGAAATAAGTGATGGGCTTCAAGTTAGCGAATTGAAATTCTGGCTCTAATGTTTACTGGCTGTGTGACCTTAGATAGTCACTATTCTCTGCCTCATTTGCTACAACTGTGGCCTGAAGAGGCTGATGCAGGTTTGTAAAATTCTTAAATTTTATGAACACCATCCTGTGTGATTTATTTGTATCTTTTCCATAGATACAGGGAAGCTTGCTTCCCTATAAGTCTTTAATTACAGAATCTTGAGTTGAAGGAGACCTCAGTGGCCATGTACTCTTAACTCATGCCTGAAAAAGAATCCACTCTACAGCAATTCTGAGAAGTGATCATCTACCCTTAGTTTAAAGGCCTTGGGGATGGATGGGGAGGTTTGGGGGGATGGGGGAGGGGATGCCTGCTACTTCCTGACAAAGCCCATATTCTAGGATAACTTTTTATATTTTTACTCAAATCAAGCTTATGTGCTGTGGTTTTTCACCTGGAGCCAGCTAAGATGAGGAAGTCTCCCTCTTTCACATGCAGATGTTGGACAACAGATATCAATCACATCTCCCCTAATTTCCAGGTTAAATATCCCCAGTCCCTTTAACCTAGCCTCGTGTGGCATGATCATGAGGCCCTTACTGGTCACCCACTTTGGATGCTCTCCAGCTTTTTAAAAGTTCTTCCTAAAATGTTCAGGTCCCATAACCTGAACACAGTCCTGGCCAATGGCTATCAACACACGATTAGACAGACTGATTAGGTTATCCCTCCCTCATACCACATGATAAAGCCACCTTTTTGGATCCATTTGGAATGCTCAGTTTTTCTAATCATTTCAAGGAGGAATGAATGAATAATTTTAAATGCTACCGTTGTACACAAAGCGCTGTGCTTCCTTCAAGAGAGACATTTAGCATTAGGAAAACACAAGCACCCAATAGTAGTGCACTTTTCACTTGTGTGTCTGTCCCTGACCCTTCCCCTCCTTTCCCTTCTTCCTTTCTGTACTATATTCAATGATCAAAATACTGATAAATTTATATACCAAGGAGACTTGTCATGTTATTTCCCTGTTAGGTCGCTAGAGGGCAGCATTGGACTGTGCAGTTGGTTGCAGAGCTGCTTGGCTGCTGATGGGATTTTCTCCTACCACCTTGTGCTTAGACCAAGCTTAGACCATCATTCCTGAGATGGTCACCAACCACTTTTTTGCTTTTGTTCTGTGTTGTCCTCACTAAAACCCTGGAGTATCAGCTTGGAAACGTTGTTTACCAACAATTTTCTGTTTATCAATAATTTTCAATCTCTGGAAACCAAGGGCATTGAAAGGACTCTAATTTTTACAGAAAATGCAGAAAGGAGAGTTAAATACCCCCTGCACTTTATAGAAATAGCACAGGATTAAAAGGGACTGGATGGTTTGTGATTTGTGAGAGTAGTGGTTAGGCTGCCTCCCTGGTCTAATCACACATCTTTCAAAGTGGGAGTATGCACAAGCATTTAGCACCTACTCTGTGCCAGGCACTGTGCTAACCACCTTACATATATTATCTCATTTGATCCTCACAACAATCCTGGGAGGTAGTTGCTATTATGATTATTATCCCTATTTTACAGGTGAGGAAACTGAGGCAGCCAGTGCTTAAGTGACTTGCCCAGAATCACAAGGGCTAGTAAGTTTCTGAGACTGGATTTGAATTCAGCTCTTCCTGCTTCCAGCCCTAGCACTCTACCCACTGTACCACCTAGCTTCCTCACAAGGAATTTTATCCTTTTCTTGTTTTGGTAATGAGTCCTTAGTCCACAACAAACATTGTAGTCTTTGAAACATCATAGTTGGAAGAAATGTTAGAGGCTATCAAATCCAACCCCCTCATTTTACAGAAGATAGAGTTGGCATCTTAGCTATGGTTTCCACAGCTAGTGACTGTCCATGGAGGGATTTGAATCCAGATCTTTTGGATTTCAAATTGAGTGTGCTATCTACCACCCCCGGTCCCTCTTCAAAGACAGTCTCATTCCTCCTTCATGGATTCAATTCCTCCATGCTTTCTTATATTACTCTGCTTTCTGACTGATGGCAAGAGGATTAATGGGAGAGTGGTACAGTTTGTAGGCACTGCCGAAGTATGGCTTTAATTTGAATGCTTTGACTGCTGAAAAGACCTTGATCTATGATATCTGCAGACTTGCTTTCTAGAGTCTGGGATCGGATCATTGTTGGGGTCTTCAAACCTACAAAGGAGTAAGATCCGAGACCTTGTGAGGACCTGGGTGCTATACAGGATAGAGTACTGAACTTGGAGTTAGAAAGACCTGAGGTTAAAACATGCCCAGCCCTATGACCCTGGACAGGTTATTTAACCTCCCTAAGCCTTGCTTTCCTCATCTGTAAAATGGGGAGGTTGGACTCCATATTTTCCAGCTTTAAATCTATGGACCTTTGAAATCAAATGCAGCTGAAATAGCATGTACTTCTCCCAGTTTGGGGGTGACAGTCTTACAGTGTGAGATAGCAATTACAGTTATCTCTTCCATGTCGAGACTTTTCCCATCGAGGTTTTGATATATAAGAAATTAAATTAGAATTTTTTGGGAGTTTTTCAGAAGCTGCAGACAACACAGAAAAAGTTTAGAAACTCAGAAATGCATAAAATATATGTATGGTATTGTATAATATCAATCGAAGTTTTATAATAAGGTATTGTAAACGGCCCATAAAAGAAAAAGAAAAAAATTCAGACTTCTCTCATATGAAGGGAGGGTCAAAATTGTTTTATGTGCATTTTCTAGATTGTGGGAATGCTCTTACCTCCTGCAATGTGGAAGGGATAACTGTACATCCGTGTTTTGTCACGAGACATGTAAAAGCACTCAGAAATTCAGGTCTTTCATAGACCATATTTAATCTTCCCAACAAATAGTCTACGAGCCACTGAGCGTCAGACTGATTTTCATTACTGTTTGACTTGAGATTACATATCAAGGACCATCCTGTGGATGAAGAGACCCCTGTCTTAACTGGATTTTAAGTTTGTTCTTCCCATATGGTGAAATAACAATACTGTAATAGGAAGATCATCTCCCTGCCCACCCCTCCAAAAAAAAAATAACCCAAAACAAAAAAAAAACCCAGTCATGTATATCTTTTGTATGAGGACCAACAGCTCTCTTTTAGAGTGGTTCGTTGTCAAAAATTTGGCCACAAGAGTGATGGACTTATCAACTGCAGTAATTCGTAGACGAGTAATAAAGTGAAGGGGTGTGTGTGATTCACATCAGGGAATGAGTGCTCTTGCCCATGCAAAGACAGATTCTTGAAGTAGGCAGAAAGACCCAATACCTGGTCAGACCCGAAAAGGGAGAGACTGGAAGTTGGGAGATGAGTTAGCAGGCTATTGAGGCAAGAAGATAGTATGTGGCCTTGGGCAATGGAAGTATAGGGCAATGCCATTTTACCTTCTAAGAGAGGAAGGGCAGTGTGGCGTATGAAAGCGCCGGATTTGGAGTCAGGGGGGCTTAAGTGACTGTGGGTGAGGTTCAACCTCTGTGGCTTTCAGCTTCCTCCTCTGTAAAATGAAGGATTTATAGTAACACAGCTAGCATTTACATAGTGCTTTAGGGTTTGCAAAGTGCTTTACAAATATTATTTTAATCACAAAATCTCAGCAAGGTAAGTACAATTTTTTTGTAGTTCAGTTGTTTCATTTGTGTCTGACTCTTGTTGTTGAGTCATTTTTCAGTTGTGTCCAACTCTTCGAGACCCCATTTGGGGTATTCTTGACAAAGATACTGGAGTGGTTCGCCATATTCTCCTCCAGCTCATTTTATAAATGAGGAAACTGAGGCAGACAGAAGTTAAGTGACTTGTCCAGGGTCACACGATCAGTGTCTGAGTCCACAAGCGTCTACAGAACACTAATTATAAAAAGAACAGCAGGATGGCAACTTGTCCTAGGACCATTTCTATCTAAATGAGCCCTATCCAAAAAGATGAGATTGAGGTAGTAACGGCTATTATTATTATTATAATTACAATCTCCCTAAGCTTCAGCTTCAGTGATTTTCTAAGTCCAGTGGCAGGACAAAAGGCAAGATGATGGCTATGACCCAGGATGCAGTGCCTTTCTAAATTAAGACTCCAAATTAAGCGGCAAATAATGGCCACTAGGTGGCGCAGTGGATAGAGCACCAGGCCTGGAGTCAGGAAGACTCCTCTTCCTGAGTTAAATCCAGCCTCAGACATGTATTAGCTGTGTGGCCCTGGGCAAGTCACTTAACTCTGTTTGCCTCAGTGTCCTCATCTGTAAAATGAGCTGGAGAAGAAAATGGCAAACCATTCCAGTATCTTTGCCAAGAAAACCCCAAATGGGGCCATGGAGAGTCAGACACGACTGAAAATGACTGAACAATAAATTTTGCATAGACGGACTCTCAACAACTATAAGCTGCCCTTGCAAGATAAAGTTTGTGTTTGTATTCCCAGCGCTTAGCAGAGTGCTTGGCACACATTAAGTGCTGAGTAACTACCTTTGCGTTTATTTCATTAATTCATCCATTCATAGTATTTAACAAGTAACATGTCTATTCCTTAAATGTTTAAACATAAGGGAGTTAAATTTTGTCAAGAGCCTTTGTAATAACAATGCTACCTGCAGCTACTGTGGAGGTGTAAGGCCAATAACACCAGCACACAGGAGGGCTGCTAGTGCAGATTCTTTGATTTGCTTTTCTAAGGAAAGCAACTTTAAGGGGTTTACAATATCGCTTTAATTAAACATACATATATCATTCACTTTGTTCAGGGGAAAAAGTCAGCACCCTGAACTTCAGAGCAAATGCAAACAGAAATTACAAGCAGAAATTATATAAACAGAGCAAATAACACAAATCAGCAGACAGGGCTTCTAATTGTCTGTCCATAGCAATACATACATAATTACCAGAGAGAGAGAAGCACCAACATCTGGATTTTCAAAGCTGGGGGCGCTACCCAGAGTCTCATCTGGCCAAATCACATGAACACTCTTCCAGTGAGTGAGCACGGAAGCAAAATGCTAACCTCTGAGTACATATATGCTTCTTTAGGGTCAGAAGGCATCACAACCATGTGACTCAAACTCATGTGACTTAGACTTTCTTGTGACTTAAGCAGGTCATCAAAGACTCTTGATTCAATTAAAGGCAAGGGTCAATCAAAGGCACTTGATTGCCTTAGGGCTGAGAAGCACTCCAAAAGAAAAAACAGTGAAAAGTCCCACTTTACCATTACAGCCTTTTCTAAATCTACTGATATAATCATGTGATTTTATTATTTTTGTTATTAATATGGTTTATTATGTTTATAGTTTTCCTAATATTGAACCAACCTTATGTTCCTGGTATAAAGCCAGCAGAGTCATAGTGTGTCATTTTTTAAAATGAGTTGTAGCATTTGCTAATATCTTATTCAGTATTTTTCATTGATATTCTTTAGCTATATTAGTCTATATCCTCCTTCCTTGGCTTTGACTCTTCCTGGTTTAGATATCTAGAACATATTTGTCTTACGGAAACGGTTTGCTAGGATCCCTTCTTTTTTTATTTTTGTGAAAAATTATGTAATATTGAAATTAATTTCAATGCTTGATAGAATGTGTGATGGAATTTTAAATGTGTGATAAAATTCATTTGTGAATTCATCTGTTCTTAAGATTTTTTCCTTTGACAGTTCATTTTAACTAACTCAGTTTCTCTTTTTGAATTTTAGTTCTCTATTTCTCATAATGCTAATTTAGACATTTTATATTTTTGCAAATATTAATTCATTTCATTTATCAGTTTTGTTGGCAAAAAATTGGAGAAAATAGCTTCTAACATTTTCTTTTCAAATATTTTCCTTTTCATTTATTGTGAAATTTCCTTTAAAAACTTTACTGGCCATTTGGCTTTCTTCTTTTTGAAAAATCAGATCAACAAATGGTTTTTCTATTTTATTAGATTTTTCTGAAAAACTAGCTTCTAATTTTAGTTATCAATTCAATTTTTTTTAGTATTTCTCTTTTTTTTTTGATTTTGTTGTTCTCTGAATATTATGTTTTTAAAATTTTTTTTTCATTTATTTATTTAACATATTTAGTTTTCAGCATTGATTTTCACAAGAGTTTGAATTACAATTTTCTCCCCATTTCTACCCTCCCCCCCACTCCAAGATGATGTATATTCTGGTTGTCCTGTTCCCCATTCAGCTCTCTCTCCTGTCACCCCACTCCCTTGCTATCCCCTTTTCCCTTCCTTTCTTGTAGGGCAAGATAAATTTCTATGCCCCATTGCCTGTGTATCTTATTTTCTAGTTGCATGCAAAAACTTTTTTTTTTTTGTTTTTGAACATCTGTTTTTAAAACTTTGAGTTCCACATTCTCTCCCCTCTTCCCTTCCCACCCACCCTCCCTAAGAAGTCAAGCAATTCAATATAGGCCACATGTGTATCATTATGTATAACCCTTCCACAATACTCATGTTGTGAAAGACTAACTATATTTTGCTCCTTCCCAACCCATCCCCCTTTATTGAATTTTCTCCCTTGACCCTGTCCCCTTTCCAAAGTGTTGGTTTTGATTACCTCCACCCCGATCTGCCCTCCCCTCCATCATCCCCCCCCCCTTTTTTTATCTTCTTCCCTCTTCTTTCCTGTGGGGTAAGATACCCAATTGAGTATGTATGGTATTTCCTCCTCAGGCCAAATTTGATGAGAGCAAGATTCACTCATTCCCCCCTCACCTGCCTTCTCCCCTCCTCCCACAGAACTGCTTCCTCATGCCACCTTTATGCAAGATAATCCACCCCATTCTATCTCTCCCTATCTCCCTCTCTCAATATATTCCTCTCTCATCCCTTAATTTGATTTTATTTCTTTTAGATATCTTCCCTTCATCTTCAACTCACCCTGTGTCCGCTCTCTCTCTCTCTCTTTCTCTCTCTCTCTCTCTCTCTCTATATATATATATATATATATATATATATATATATATATAATATATATATATATATGCATATTCCTTTCAGCTACTATGATATTGAGGTCTCATGAATCATACACATCATCTTTCTATGTAGGAATGTAAACAAAACAGTTCAACTTTAGTAAGTTTCTTACGATTTCTCTTTCTTGTTTACCTTTTCATGCTTCTCTTGATTCTTGTGTTTGAAAGTCAAATTTTCTATTCAGCTCTGGTCTTTTCACTGAGAAAGCTTGAAAGTCCTCTATTTTATTGAAAATCCATATTTTGCCTTGGAGCATGATACTCAGTTTTGCTGGGTAGCTGATTCTAGGTTTTAATCCTAGCTCCATTGACCTCCGGAATATCGTATTCCAAGCCCTTCAATCTCTTAATGTAGAAGCTGCCAGATCTTGGGTTATTCTGATTGTGTTTCCACAATACTCAAATTGTTTCTTTCTGGCTGCTTGCGGTATTTTCTCCTTGATCTGGGAGCTCTGGAATTTGGCGACAATATTCCTAGGAGATTTCTTTTTGGGATCTATTTGAGGAGGTGATTGGTGGATTCTTTCAATTTGTATTTTGTCCTGTGACTCTAGAATATCAGGGCAGTTTTCCTTGATAATTTCTTGAAAGATGATATCTAGGCTCTTTTTTTGATCATGGCTTTCAGGTAGTCCAATAATTTTTAAATGATCTCTCCTGGATCTATTTTCCAGGTCAGTGGTTTTTCCAATGAGATATTTCACATTGTCTTCCATTTTTTCATTCCTTTGGTTCTTTTTTGTGATATCTTGATTTCTAATAAAGTCACTAGCTTCCACTTGCTCCAATCTAATTTTTAAGGTAGTAGTTTCTTCAGTGGTCCGTTGGACCTCCTTTTCCATTTGGCTAATTCTGCCTTTCAAGGTATTCTTCTCCTCATTGGCTTTTTGGAGCTCTTTTGCCATTTGAGTTAGTCTATTTGTTAAGGTGTTGTTTTCTTCAGTGTATTTTTCAGTATTTTTTTGGGTCTCCTTTAGCAAGTCATTGACTTGTTTTTCATGGTTTTCTCGCATCCTTTTCATTTCTCTTCCCAATTTTTCCTCTACTTCTGTAACTTGCTTTTCCAAATCCTTTTTGAGTTCTTCCATGGCCTGGGACCAGTTCATGTTTTTCTTGGAGGCTTTTGATGTAGGCTCTTGCACTTTGTTGACTTCTTTACGCTGTATATTTTGGTCTTCTTTGTCACCAAAGAAAGAATCCACAATCTGAGACTGAATCTGGGTGTGTTTTTGCTGCCTGGCCATATTCCCAGCCAACTAACTTGACCCCTGAGTTTTTCAGTGGGGTATGACTGCTTGTAGACTAAAGAGTTCTATGTTCCACGTTTGGGGGGGATGCACCAGCTCTGCCACACCAGCACTCCTCCTTCCCCAAGAAGCCCCAACCCGGACTGGGCTTAGATCTTCAGTAGGCTGTGCACTCCTGCTCTGATCCGCCACTGAATTCCTCCCACAAGGTGGGCCTGGGGCTGGAAGCAACAGCAGCTGTAGCTGCCCCACCTCCGCTGCACTGGGGGCGGTGGCCGAACCTGAGAACTGCTTCCACTCCTGCAGCTTTTCCCACTAACCTTCTCTGTTGTCTTTGGTGTTTGTGGGTTGAGAAGTCTGATAACTGCCGCTCACTGATGCAGAGTGCATGCTCTGCCCGGCTCCTGGTCTGGTTGATCCGAGCCGCTCACGCTGGGCTCTGCTCTGCTCCGCTCCCAGCTCCCAGCTCCGTGTGGAATAGACCTCACCCAGAGACCATCCAGGCTGTCCTGGGCTGGAGCCCTGCTTCCCTCTGCTGTTTTGTGGGTTCTGCAGTTCTAGAATTGGTTCAGAGCCATTTTTATAGGTTTTTGGAGGGACTCGGCAGGGAGCTCACGCTAGTCCCTGCTTTCCAGCTGCCATCTTGGCTCCATCCCTGGAAGTCCTAGTATTTCTCTTATTGTTAGAGATTTTTCACTTTGTTGCTTTTCTAATTTTTTAAATTGATAATTTATTGAGTTTTTTCCCTCTTGACCCAGTTTTAGCCCCTTGAAGATGTAGACAAATCTAGCTAAAAGATAAACAAGATAAACTTGAACTAGTACCCCTCCCTCACTCCTTCTAACTACTAACCACTGCCAGATGCCCTGGGATGACTCCATCTTGAAGCTGAACCTCTGTGTTATAAGAAGGCCCAGCCTCAGTGCTCATTCTCTACCACTGGCCTGCCAGACCTCTACAACTGGTCCCCTAGGGATGATGATAACCTACTCAATTACTTGATGATTAGCATATTCCCACCCTGTCGTGCTCTCCTCATCCCAGTCATTCTTAACTCAACTGTTGTCATTGTACTAACCTCATTCTCCATCTCACTCTGCCTGTTTCCTTATTACACTTTCCCTCAGCCCAACCCTCCTAAGCATCCCACTCTAAAACTACCCAATCATGCTTTCTGGTATGCTTGCTCTGTAGATTAGAAATTTGCTTTCATCTTAAACTTTTTCCATTCTCACTCCGATGGTGCAAAGGACAGAGAATAAGACTTGGAATCAGGAAACCCTCAAATCCTGCCTCAAACGCTCAAAATCCTTGGACAATTCACTTAACCTCTATCTTCTTCAGTTTCCCTCAACTGTAAAATGAAGATAATAATAGCACCTCTCTCCCTCAGTTCTTGTGAGGATGAAATGAGATAGTATTTGTAAACCTCATTGTAAACTTTAAAGCAACAGGTAGAACCCTCCATCTTTTTGCACTCACTGACCCCTGGCTCTTTCCTGGGTTTCCTTCTCTACCCTTTCCAGCACTGCTTGGAACTCCCTTCCGCTTCACTGGTCATGGTCCAGGAGTTGCTATGTTCTTTGCTCCCCATTGCTGCTTACTCCCTCAGTCACTGTCATTCATTAACTTCTCCTCTGAGGTTCATTTAATCCATATTTGTCACCTAATCAAGACTGTGGTAACTACCAACCTCCTTTCTTTCTCAACAAGGTCAGTATCTCATTTACAATCTTTTTCTCCTCTCCTACTTTTGCCTTCCTATTAGTGGACTTTGACATACATACTGATACTCCTTCCAACACTGTAACTTCCTAGTTCCTCATTTTACTCCCCCATGTCTTCTTGGGCTTCTCTTAATTAATAATGTTTCTTCAATATAGTAGGTATTTTCTTCTGTTTACCCATATTTTCAGCATCCTTATCCTTAGCTTGGGATTTCCTGATTAGGCTGGCCCACTCTAGCATCCTTGGATCATTTGGGTAAGCATTGTTTATCCTGTTCCATCTTTTGTGTTTTCTTCTGTTTACCCATATTTTCAGCCTTTTAATTCTTAGCTTGGGATTTCCTGATTAGGCTTGTCCATTCTAGCATTCTTGGATTGGTTGGGTAGACCTTGTTTGTCTTGTTCCATCTCTTGGGTGGAGGTTTCTCTCACTGCTCATCTGGATGGGGTAGCTGGTAATGGGCCCTGTTTTGCAGTTATAATCCTGGTTTCTGTGAATTTTGGCCTCAGTTTCTCTCTGTCTTCTTGAATGATTTTCAGGTAGGAGTTGGTTCCTTCACCTGCTCATCTTAGGCCAATGGCATAGCACTGCCTCCCCCAAACTTGTTTTCCTGCTGTGACTTCCAGTGCTCTGAAGAGTGCGTGAGTAGGCCCTCTCTATCTTTTCAGAGACTGAATATGTCTGGTGCTTTCCCCAGCTTCTTTCTTACAGGTCAGGTCCAGGATTTAACTTTTTATGTTGGCTGGCTTTGGACTCCTTGTTCAGAATATCCACTGGCTTCAATTATGTTTGCAGGGCCAGGCACTCGCTTTCTTGGTATGGTTCTTCTCAGTGCATCTGCTTACTTCTGGCTCATTTACCTAAACTCTCATTGGCTTCCTTGATATGATTTTTCTATTAGCTTCCATTGGCTTTTGACTATAATTTTCTTTAGTTCTGGATTAGATAGAGGAGGCTAATTCTGTTTCTCTTGAGTTTTCTTCATCATTGATCTTTCTGGAGTTCTTTTCAGATATTTTCTTGGGTTTATTTAAGAGAGCTGGGCTTTTTGCATTTCCTTTCAAACTGTCATAACTAGAAATGTTTTTAAACCCTTTTTTCTCTTACTTTTTTTTTCTATACCATCTTTTCTAACTACCATTTCATTTGATCTACTTACTGGTAGAATACTGGATTTAATCCCTACTCTACTCCAGCTGTTTGATCAAAATCACTAATCACCTATTTTCCAAACCTAGTGTCCATTTTCCCGTTCTTTTCCTCTTGACTTATCTGCAGCATTAGACTGTTGTTCTCGCTCCATTCTCAGATTTTCCTTGACCTCTTCATCTGACCTCTTTTTGCCACTTCACTCCTTAGCCTATATTATATTTAACGGGGCCATTCTCCAACTAGGATGTAAGCTTCTTGAGGACAGGGATGGTTTTCTTTTTGTTCCTATGCCCCTAGTACCTTGCACATAATAAACCCTTAAGAATGAATTTTCAGTGAAACAGAGATTACGAATCTTTCTCCCTAGGCCATGGGAGAAGCTCTGTCTCTCCCACCCCTTCTCTTAAATTTCTGAAAAGTAGTCCTGAGTAATTTGAATAACTTATTCCAGCTGCCCTAGGGAAAGAAAGAAGGTAAAGGGGAAAAAATAGGTTCTCCTGTCCTTCTCCCCTCCTCCCAAATAACCCTGCCTTCAGAAAAGAGCCCTGATGTGAATGGGAGTTGTGTGGCTTGGACACTGGGGAAGACGAGGTGAGAACTATAATAAAACCTTTGTGAAATTGGAAAGCACATCCTGCTTCTGAGAGGCAAGGGAACTCACCTCTGCTCCTAATACTCGACATTTTATACATGTTGTACCTTCCTATTAGACTGTATGTTCTTTGAGGGCAAGCATTTGTGCCATTTTCCCCCTCTGTATCCCTGACTAATGCAATGTTTTCCACCATAAGAATTTAGATGTAATTTAAAAAATGGGAATCTGGTATTTAGGTTGTATAGTGGGTAAGAGTGCCAGACTTGGAGTCAGCAAGAAAGACCTGAGTTAAAAAATCTGGCCTCAGACACTTACAAAACATGTGGCTCAACCTCTTAGCCTCAGTAGCCTTATCTGTGAAATTAGGATAATAATAGCTTCTATCTCCCAGAGGTGTTTTGAGGATCAAATGAGAAAACGTAGATGCAGCTCTTTGCAAGCACTAGATGAATTAGTTAATCATTATTATTATTATTGCTATTAAATAGTTCATGTTAATAATTATTATTATTGCTATTTCTATTACAAGTAATCAGGAAATATGGATTGGAATCCATATCACTGGAATCATGGATCAGAGATTACCAGCTCTGTGACCCTGGGCAAGTCACTACATTTTTCTGAAACTGTTTCCTTAGCATAAACGTGAAGGTAATGATACTTATGCCTTCTACCTCAGAACTGTGAAACGTCAAAGTACTATGAAAATGTGGAGTATTATTATTATTATTGTTAGTAGCAGCAGCAGCAGCAGCAGTCGCAGAAATGATGAAGAAGATGCTGGACAAGGTAGCTGGTGTCTCTCAACTTTTGTTTTTTGGCATAATGTCAGCCTCTGTGAGTGTCAGTGTCCTTAGAAGTCTGTGAATGAAGTCACATTTTACTCACAGAATTGTATGCAGGCCCTGAAATGATTATTAAGGAGGAAAACCCCTGAGGCCTTATTTGAATTCCATAATTAACTGTGAGCTTTTAAAAACCCCAGTCACATAATGGTACATGTTGGCTTTTTAAATCATAAAGGAGTAGGTTACTTTGTGAATTACAAAGATATAGTGCTCGTGCTCTCTCCCTCCCTCTCTCTCTCTCTCTCTCTCTCTCTCTTCCTCTCTCCCTCCCTCCCCTTCCTCTCTCCCTCCCCCTCCTCTCCTTCTCTTCTCCTCCTCTCCCCTCCTCTCTCTTTCACTCCCTTCTTCTCTCTTCTTTCCTTCTCTGTCTTTCCCTCTCCTTCCTCTTCCTTCCCTCCCTTCCTCTCTTTCTTTCCTTCCCTTTCCCTCTCTCCTTTCTTTACCCCTCCCTCCCTTCTCTCCCTCCTTTCTCTCCCATCCCATCTCTTTTTCTCTCCTTCCCTCCCTCTTCTCTCTTCTCTGTCTCTTCCTCCTCCCTCCCTCCTTCTATCTCTCTGCCTCCATCTCTTTTTCTTTCTCTCCTTCTCTTTTCTGTCTTTCTTCATCTTCCTTCCTCCCTTCTTTACCTGTCTGTTCCAAAAGTAGCTGCTTTGCATATTTTTCCTTTTTTTTTTTTTTAAAAAGTGACTAAATGTAATTTATCTTTGGTTTTTGATGATTTGAGAACAACACATCAAATGCTCCTCCCCCCATTGACTATGGAACAACTCAGGATCTGAAGATGAAGAATTGGATTGTAGTAGATTGGGAGACAGCAGACCTAGATTCAAATCCTGTCAATGCCATTTTCTAACTGTGTGGCTTTTGGTAAATCACTTCATTTTATTGGGCTCCGATTCCTTATTTATTAAAATGTGTTGCATTGGGTTGCGTTATATGACCTTGAAGGCACCTTGTAGTTCAGACTCTATAGGGTCAGCTTGGGGTAGTGGATAGAGTGCTGGCCTAGTGTCCAGGAAGACATGGCTTCAAGGGACTGCCTCTGATTCAAGCTAGCTTTGTGACCCTGGATAAGTCACTTAACCTCTTGGTGCTCTAGACAGCTTTCTAAGATTCAAAGTTGTAGAGAAGGGGAATTTCCTTTCCTGGGAGTTCTCTACATCAATGAAACCACAGGTCAAGTCCATATCTCCTAGAAGCTTTCCTTAGATATTCCTCATGTTGGGGGAAGTAGGAACCTTGCTGTGCTTTCTCTGAATGTCTGGTAAAACAAATTCCAGGGCAAGAAGTAGCATTTAACTTCTTTTAACTCAATGTCCTCATCCCTAGTGTGACAATAAATATATTAAATAACATAGTTTTCTTGGGTTGCTCTTTAGTTTTATTGATTCTTTTCTTTTACGTCTACATCTAGATTATTTCTCAATACTGACTCTCCCCACCCAACTGTCCCTTAAAACGAATAATCAGTAATGAATCCATCCATCCATCAATATTTATTAAGCACCTACTATGTGCTAGGCACCACACTAAGCTCTGAAAATACAAAAGAGACAAAAGACAGTCCCTGCTCTCAAGGAGCTTATGATCGAATGGTTAAACAAGAGCAAACTTGACACATTGACCGTATCTGACCACATATGCCACATTCTGCAACTGCAGTCCAATAACTGTCTGATAAGGCGTCCTTCACCACCAGTCCTCTAGAGTCGAGATTATTTCATTGATCTAAATCTTAAGACCTTTTAGCATAGTTTTTCTTTACCTGATTGTGACCATCCTGTGGATAGCGTTCTCTTGGTTTTGTTTACTCTGTATCAATTCATACAAATCTTCCAAAATTTCTGAGTTTTTCATATATGTTGTTTCTTTTTGTTTAGTTATTTTTCAGTCATGTCCAACTCTTTGTGACCCCTTTTAAGGTTTTCTTTGGCATAGATGCTTGAGTGGTTCGCCATTTCCTTCTCCCGCTCATTTTGCAGATGAGGAAACTGAGGCAAACAGGGTTAACTGAATTGCCCAAGGTCACATAGCTAATAAGTGTCTGAGGCCAGATTTGAACTCAGGTTTTCCTGACTCCAGGCCTGGCATTCTACTGCCCATGTTGTTTCTTATGGCACAGTAATACTCTCTTACAATAATATCCCAGTTTGCTTAGCCATTCCTTAATTGACAAATACCTACTTTTCTTCCAGTTTTTTTTTTTTTGCTATTATGAAAGACAGTTGCTATAGATACTTTGGTATATCAAGTCAACAAGCACGTAAATTGTGCTAAGGTAAAAACAATCCTTGCAGAGGCAGCTAGGTGGTGTGGTGGGTAGAGTGTTGGGCCTGGAGTTAGGAGGACCTGACTTCAAATCCAACCTCAGATGCTCTTGAGCAAGTCACTCAACCCAGATTTCGTCCAAAAAAACCCCCCAAACCCCAAACAAAACAGTTCTTACCCTCAAGGAGAGACAACATGCACATAACTTTGTACAGACAAGATATACGTAGGACCGCTTGAAGATAAACTCAGAAAGAAAGCTCTGACATTAAGGAGGATCTGAAAGGCTTCTTGCAGAAGGCGGGATTTTTAGCTGAGACTTGAAGGGAGCCAGGAGGCAGAGATGAGAAGGGAGAGAGAGTTCCAGACATGGGGAAGTGCTAGTGGAAATGCCCAGAGTCTGGGCATTATAGCCTGGTGGGAAGTGAAGAGATGGTTGTCCTGGGCCCCTTCCTTAAATGGAGGTTCTGGGAAGAGGCCTTCACCCTTCAGTCAGAGGGAAGGGCCCTAAGAATAGAGGGTTGCTTTGGAGGTGTGATTTCCAGGGCCCAAGTGACGGAAAGCAGCAAAACCTTTAAGAAATCTATTCAACTGGGGAGTGAAAGGGAGTGCGATGTGGACCTGAACTATGGTTAATGACTGTGTGTGAGAAGAGAAAGAGAAGTGTTAAGTGGAGATGGAATCAGTGGAACTCAGCGGCTGCTTAGACTGTGAGTGAGGGAGAGGAAAGTGTAGGATGATCTTGAGGTTACAAACCTGGGAGATGGCAAGGCTGGTAGAGTACAACAGAAATAGGGAGTTTAGGAGCAGAAGCTGATTTGAGGTGGGGAGAGACAATGAATTCTACTTTGCCTGATATACTTATCTCAATGGGGCATCCAGATGGAGATATATATTTTGGTGATATGGTGAGAGATTTGGAAGTTTTCTGTTTAGAGATAGTAGGCCAAGGAAGGTGGTGTAAGGTCATAAGAGAAGAGGGCCCAGGATGGAACTCACACTTTGTGGGTATGTGTGTATGAGAGAGAGGAGAGAAAAAGAGAAGAGAAGAGAATTGGAAGGGAGGGAGATGGAGAGGGGGAGAAAGGGAAAGAGAGGAGAGAAGAGAAGAAGGGATGGAAAGGGAAGGGGAGAGGGAGGGAGGAGAGAGAGGGAGAGAGACAGAGAGACAGAAAAAGGGAGAGAGAGAAAGAAAGAGAGAGAGAGAAAGAGAGAGAGAGGGTTATATAATAAAGAAAACATAGAAATTAGGAAAACCACTATCGTGTCCCTCTTATGTCTTTCTTCTCCACTCTAAACATCAATGCACCTGTTTCTTCAACAGATTATTGTATGACACAGTCTCCAATTCTGTAATTATCTTAGTTGCTTCCCTTTGGACCCACTCCAGCTTGTCAATGATATGGGAGAGGTACATATCTTTTTATAATCATAGTGAACCTGAAGGCTGAAAGAAAAAAAAGGTGACCCTCTAGACGACTTAGTGGTAATCTTGAGTCCCTGGTTAAAGGGGAGAGCATTGTTCCCCATCCAGTGGGGCATAAGCACCCTCTCTCTGCCATGGTTTCCTCAACTATAAAACGGGGATAGTAATAGCATGTGCCTCCCAGAGTTGTTTTGAGGTGAAAACAAAATCCGCTTTTCCTGGTTACTTTGATTTATTTTTAGTTTGATTATAGGATTAGGCTCCCTTCTATAGGAATAGCTATCCGTAAGATCTAAGCCGGACTAACACAGATAGTCTTGGTTACCTATAGATTGGGATTGAGAATACTTTATCTTTTAGTAGGAGAGAATTGAGAAGAATAAAATAATCACAAGATTATAAGATTTTTCAAAAGGCATCTGTGAACAGTGCCAAGTTCCCCTTTCTGGCAGCTGAAGGAAGATTAGGCAGAGGTTAAGTCCCCTTTTCTATTTCTTTAACTAGAGTCTAAATTGAGTAATGGACTCTGTTAAGGAAGATGGCGGGGCGGGGTGGGGGGGTGACTTCTAACCACTGACCATAAGGTCCTCTTTCCCAGTACACTTTCAGGTTACAAAAGATACTCCCTGGAGGAAAGGCTGTCTGGCACGGGATTGAGGAAGTCCAGGAGAAGCTAACTAGTCAGGTGATGTGCCTTGTCCAAATGAATTATATTCAAAACAAGTTTCTATAATTTTTCCGGTTCCTTTTTTTTTTGTTGTTGTAAAAATCATCTCTGTAAACCACACCTTGTCTCTGACCTCTGAAGAGTCAGGTGACCTGGTTTAATATGCAAATGCTAGCTTTGCAAATTAAATCATAGATGGCTCAATAACTTTGTCCTTGGTTTCCTTTTTATTTCAGATAATCAATTTTAACAGAGGATCAAATGAGATAATATTTGTAAATGCTTTATATAGTGCCTGGTATGCCAAATGGGGTCAGGAAGAGTTGGACACGACTGAACAACAACAAATTACATATATATTTAATTTAATTTTTTTTATTTCAATAGTTTAATAAATGCCTGGTTCCATCCCCCCTCTGCCTTTTTTAATCTTCTGCATTTAATAACACTCTTCTGACAAGGATTCCATAGGCCTTGCCAGACTGCCAGAGGATTCTATGATACAAAAAAAGTTTTTTCTGGGCCTGAGATCTTAGAATGTTAGAGACAGATTCTCCCATTTTATAGAAGAAGAAGAAGCTGGGATGCAGAAAGAGGTGACTTGCCAAAAGGTTGGTAATAGCTGTATTCTTACACTTGAATATTTAGCCCTCCCTAGGTCCAAGTTGTTAACTCCTTCCAAGCACTTTTGCATTGAGAGCTTCAGGGTGACTTTGGGGATCGAGCAGTAGACTTCAAACCAGGAAAGACTTGGGTTTCTAGTCAGCTATCTGTGAACAGCTTTCTCAGATTCTCTGAACCTCGGTTTCCCTGTTCTTGGCTGGGCCTGACTCAGGCCAGTCCCTTGGTAGTTTATATTTGATAGTAGAATGAAATGAGACTTTGTAGTTCATTCAACGGTTAACGAAAGGAGATTTACTGAGCCATAACAAGAGAAAGAGCTTCGATAAGGAATATGTGCTTAAGACACCCTGAGCTGATTTAGCTTTGCAAAGCTCCTCTGCTTCCGAGTTACCCATCGATGGTTTTCCAGCCAAGCCTCAGAGCACGTAAACAACCTTGTGGCTGTTTAGTGCTCAGGAGACCTCAGAGTGATGTCAATAGCCTGTACCTTTAGACCTCTGAGATAATCAAGCCTTGAGAATAGTTTCAATACCTTTTAAGGAAAAACTAGACTAATTTTTATGGGGAGTAGAAGGGTAGGTTATTGCTCCTTCAACATTCCCCATCTATAAAATGGAGAACATAATGGACCTTATCTTACAGGATTGTTGCAAGGATCAATGAAATAAAGAAAATAAAAAAGCACTCTGTAAACCTTGTAGTTACAAAAATGTGTCACTGTTTCTATTATTATTGGGATATTAATGGTTGAATACTTGTTTGTTTTTAATGATGTGGGGCCAGGGAAGAGGGTCTGTTTTCTAACAAGTTTTTCTCTCCTCTGCAAAGAAGAGTGACTACAACAACTCTTTCTCCCCTCACCCCAGTGGGAATACAATTACCAGCTGTTTTGACTATCTTGTTTCTTCCTTGAGTTAAACCTGGTTAGTCAGCTGCCCCCGATTCTTTCCAGTGGTCTGGCCTGGCTTGGGGCACTGGCAGAGTAGAAGCCAGGACTTTCTCTCCTGGTACGCCAGGACACTATTGTCATTAAAACATCCCTACTTGACACGTGGCTGCCTCTGCAGTTTATCATCTTGCTTGGCTATTGTGAGAAGATGCTCTGTCTCCCCAAACCAGGCTTTTTCTGTTCCTCATACCTGGATTCCGCTCTCTCCTCATCTCCACTTCCTGGCTTTCCTCAAGTCCTAACTAAAGTCCCACCTTCTATGAGAAGCCCCTCATGATTCCCCTTCCTACTACTGCCATCCTCCTGTTGATTCTCTCCAATTTACCAGCTCTCTATTTCTTGTTTGTGTGTAGTTCTTTCCATGTTGTCTCCCCCATTTAGACTGTGAGCACCCTAAGAACAGGGACTGTCTTTTGCCTTTCTTTGTTATCTCTAGCACTTAGCACAGGACCTGGCATTTAATGTGTGCTTATCCATTGACGGTGCCTGGTGGGAGTGGAGTGGCAGAGCACCCATGGGAGGCAAGCTGCTGGCAAAAGAGCAGTAGAGTATGAATACTAACATGGAAGGGTGAACTCTAGCCTTCTCTTCTTCTGGGGCCCCACCCAGGGTAATACTGCAAGTCATAAGGACTGTACGGGTTCTTGGGTTCAGGAGTAGTATAGTAGTTATTGTGACTTCCAATGAGCTCTGATTTGAGAACTTTCTGTATAGTTTACTGTAAAAACAAAACATATTTTGCAGCCTAGCAAGCCTGTGTGGTTATAAGGTGAGGGAAGGGAAGTGTTAACTATTAAAGTTCCCATGTTCCACCTGGACGGATATAACCAGCAAGATAGATGAGAGGTTCCTAAAGTGCATCTAGGTACTTCATGTCAAGGGGGAACCTCTGACCCAGGAGTCTTAATTCTCACATTCGATCCTCAAAATAACTCCGTGAGGCAGACTGAATAAGCATCATTATTTCCATCTTCTGGGTGATGCAACTGAGGTCCCCAGAAATGGAGGGACTTGTCCAAGGCACCACAGAAAATAGAGATGTTGGAATTGCACCCCAGGGGTCTCTGTTTCTTCATCATTATCATCAACCAATCAATAAAATTCATTAATTAAGCATCTGATATATAGCAGGCCTTATGTTAAATGCTGGGGACACAAAAAGAGGTAAAAGACCATCCCTGCCTTCGAGCGGTTTGCATGGGGAGAGACATTAGAACTGGAAAGGAGACTCAAAATGATTGAACCCAGTCCTCTCATGTTACAGATGAGGAAACTGAGGCCGGGGCAGGAGAAGTGAATTGTACACACTGGGATTAGAGCATTCATGTTCTGACTAAGGATCCAGAGCTGTTCTCACCATAGCATGATGCTATGAAACCCTATTCCCCCTCAGAGAGGCTCCCAAGCAGTCTTTTCCGAGGCTGTGTTCAGTTCTCGCTGTCCTCTTTACTGCTGTGTTGTTCCTTACTCTCTTAGAATTCTGCTGGGGCAATTTCCAGGAAGAGAGAGGAACAAACCACGGGTGGTCTCCTGGAAGGCTTTCTATGGGAGGGTCAAGAGGAGGACGTCTGTCAAGCCACGGGTTTGTTTTCTACACGCTGCTGCTGTCTGTGAATTCCCGTCAAACTGGGAAATGCCTTGGACAGTTATAAATTGTGGTAAATTACTCTGAGACCCTCCAAGTTGAAATAAAAGCTATCTTATGTTTATGCATTTTGAAATTGTGGTATGATTTAATTCTCATAATAGATATTGTGATATACACGATGCCACTGAAAGATATTAATGAATTTTTGCAGGCTTGCATTTCACACAAAGGGTAAGTTCTCAAGGGAGACTTCCAGGCTCCTGGTTTTTAATATATATCATGGAGAACATTTCATTCTGCTGCAGGAAAATGTTTGCTTTCATCCCTCTCCCAGGATGACACTTTGGTAGGGGTCGATGCCGGTGGGCTCTCATTCTCTTATCAGTAGAGTTGGAATTTTTGATCGAAATTAGGTCTCTGGAGGCATTTCTGGTCAATGAACAGGACATTATCTAGCAGAGGGACTGGGTGGAGCTGCTTTTAATTCAGCCTACCTTTGGAATATTTTGCTATATTTTAATGCATATTATTGGAGAGCTGGGTCTTGCATCATAGAGAGCTCTGAGCCTGGAGTCAGGAAGGCCTGGGTTTAAACCCAGCCTTAGACACTTAATGGCTGTGTGACCCCTGGTCAAGTCACTCAACCTCTCTCTGCCTCAGTTTCTTCAACAGTAAAATGGAGATAGTAATAGGACATACCTCCCAGGATTGTTGTGAGAACAAGATGAGATAATATTTCTAAAGCACTTTGTAAACCTTGAAGTGGTATATGAATGTTAGCTTAAAGTGGTATATAAATGCTAGCTAGTATATTACTTCAATATACAGAATGTAGCAGAAGCAGCAAAAGGGTAGCTAGGTGGTACGGTGGAGAGAGAGAAATGATCCTGGAGTCAGGAACACCTGAGTTCAAATCCAGCCATAGATACTTACTCGCTGTGTGACCCTGGGCAAGTCACTTCACCCTGTTTGCCTGAGTTTCCTCATTGGTAAAATGAGCCGGAGAAGAAAATGGTAAACCACTCTAGTATCTCTGCCAAGAAAACCCCAAATGGGGTCACAAAGAGTCAGACACGGCTGAACAGCAGCAACAGGAAGTTGTAAAGAGTAGTAGATAGATGAAATGGGAGTCAGGAAGACCTAGATTCAAAGTCCACCTCTGACACTTATTAGCTGTGTGACCCTAGGCAAACCATCTAGCTTCTCACTGTCTCAAGTAACTCCCGGGGACTTATTTATATTATTATAATTATTATTGCATCATATTATATTATATTATATTATGTTATGTTATGTTATGTTATGTTATGTTATGTTGTGTTGTGTTGTGTTGTGTTGTGTTATATTATATTATATTATATATAATAATAGTAACAGCAATGATAATGATTTGTGGTTCAGCCGTTTTTGCATCCTACGTTTCTCGTGTCGGGTACCATCCTACTCCCGATTCCAGGCCCAGCCGCTCTATCCATTCTGCCACCCAGCTGCCCTAACGATAACCATAATCAGTGACATTTATATAGCACTTTAAGGATAACAATAGCTGTCTTGTTATTCAGTCATGTCAAGATAGCAAGGAACTTAACCAATAATCCTCACCACAACCCTGGGAGGTAGGTTATTATTCCCATTTTACAGATGAGGAAACTGAGAGAGAGAAAAGTTAAGCCACACAGTTAACATTTGAGGTCAAATTTGAACTCAAGTTCTCCTGAAAGTGCCACCTTGCTGCCTCATCTATTGCTGAATCATGGGTGACTTGATGGTGGGAGGAGGTCCCTCCATGATAGATAGTTCTAGCTGTCTATTCATGGGCAAGTCCCATTCCAGCCATTAAATGGGGGATAACAATATTTGCGCTATCTATCTACCTCTTAACAGTTATGAGGAAATTGCTTTGTAAGCCTTAATGTGCTACAGAAATGTGAGTTACTCGCGTATACCCTACAAGACTGAGAAGATGAAGGCCTGTTTGACAAGGTCCTCTTGCTAATGAAGTTGTGATACGTAGTGATCGGCTCTGCATGCTGTTGCGTGTGGCAATGAAACCACTCAAACATGTTTATTGCTTTGTAATTTTACTTTTTGATTGCTTTATTGGCTGCATATTTCTAGTTTAATGATGAAGAAATAATGAGGGTTCTTGGAATTCTTCAGTGCTTTAGGAATTGGTTGATTCTGATGGAATGGGCCAGGGCTTGACCTTGTGAATTCCTTCCAAATGGCTAATGACCTTTTATGCAGCGTGAAGGGTTGTTATGATGGGGATAATGGCTGGGGAAGGAGAACCGGGGGGGGGGTAATGAATCAGATTTCTTTAGTGTCCATCAGCTTGGTGAAAACTGGAAACGAGGAGTCTATGAGACCAAATCAGACCCCCATCTGAATGGAACTGAAGGAGTTTGAATTATCCTGGGTTGTGGCCTAGGCCTGGGTAGAATGTCCCAGGGGCTTAAGATTTCCTGAGTGCTGTTCTCCCATGCCCCATTCCTAGACAATTCAACGATTTCTGATTTCATCAGGGTGGCGCCTATTGCAACATTTCTACAACTTTTGGAGTATTTTTGAGAGCTTGTCATTCTCCAAAAAAACAACAAAAAAAGAGCTTGTCATTAATAATGATGACGATGATGATGAAGAGGACCTAGGACACATGGATATTCGGTCATGGGCCTTCAATCAACTTAAACTCTTTCCGGCTTGTAGGACCTACCAGAGCTTGTATTTTGTGGGTATAGGCATTGAGAATCCAGGCTAATGACATGTTATTGTAATAAAATTGCAGGTGTGGGTGAGGGGAGTCCTTGTAATGTCAATCAGTCAATAAGCACTTACTATGTTGTATTGGTAATTAAGGTGGGACTTTTTTTTTTTTTTTTTTTACTGTTTTCTCTTTTAGAATGCTAAAGTAATCAAGGGCCTTTGATTAAGTCTTACTAGGTGCAAAGCTCCAGGCCCACACCCCTTAGCTGATTAGGTGTGAAGCCTTGGGGGCCCTAAGAAGGGTATATAAACTGAGAGATTAGCTTTTTGTTTGGGGCTCTCACTTCCTGGAAGAGTGTTGGTGTGGAGACTCTGGAGCCCCCTCCACCCCCCCCCCCCACCGGCCTTAAGGAAACCCAGATGTTGATGCTTCCCTGGTAACTAGGCATTGCTATGGATAGACTGGTTTGTGCTGTTTGCTCTGTTTGTGTTGTATCTGTTTGTAATTTCTATTTGTATTTGCTCTGAAGTTCAGGGTGCTGGCTTTTCCTCCTGAACTAAGTGAGTTATATATGTATATTTGATTAAAGTGAGATCGTTGACTCCTTACAGTTGCTTTCCTTAGAAAAGCAGATCAAAGAACCTGTGCTGGCAGCTCTTGTTGCTGGTCTTGTTGGGTCTTACGCGCTCACAGCAGCTGCTAGCCGAATTATTGTTACATGTGTATGTGCCAACCATTGAGGCAGCTAGGTGGTGTAGTAGGTAGAATGCCCTGGTCCTGGAGTCAGGAAGATTTGTTTTCTTGAGTTAAAATCTAGATTGAGACACTTAATAGCTAGGCAGTCTTGGGCAAGTTGCTTAACTCTGTTTGCTTCAGTTTCCTTATCTATAAAATGAGCTAGAGAAGGAAATGGCCAACCACTCTGGTATGTTTGCCAAGAGAACCCCAAATGGGGTCATGAAGAGTCAGACATGACTGAAAAATGACTGAATAACAAGACAGCCATTGTGCTTAGTGTCAGGGATAGAAAGAAAGGCAAAAACAGTCCCTAGTCTCAAGGAGCTCAAATTCTAAAGGGGGAGATAACATTTAATAAACTAAGTACATACAAGCTATATATAGTGTAAATGGAACTTAATCTCAGCAGGAAGATGCTAGTAGTGTGAGAAGGGACCTGGAAAAGCTTCCTGAAGAAGGTGGGATTTGAACTAAGTCTTGAAGGCGGAGGTGAGGAGGGAGAGAATTCTAAGCATGGGGAACAGCCAGTGTGCAGACAGGAATGGGAGATGGGATATCCTGTGTGAGGAACCCAAGGAGACTGACCCTATACTACATTGAAGGAGTAAAGTGTAAGAAGACTGGAAGGGTAGGAAGAGCCCAGCTTTAAAAGGCTCTAAAAGCCAAACAGAAGATTTTATAATTTGATCCTGGAGGTAATAGGGAGCCATTTATTGAGGGGTGTGGGGAAGGGAGGGGAGAATCTGCCCTTCAGGTAGAATTGCAATTCCATATCTTTCTCAAGAGCCTTTATTTCTAAATGCTTTCAGATCTATTATTCCATTTTATCCTCAAAGCATCTCTGTGTAGTGAATGTGTATGACACCAATTACTCTCTTTTTTTGTTTTGTTTTTATAAATAGGGAAAGTTGAAGTGGGTAGTAGTAAGTAACTGAGGTCACACAATAAGTTAATGGGGGAGAAAAGATCAGAATTCAGGAGTCCTGCTTTCTAGGCCATAGCAGGTTCAAGCTTATTGGCTTTGTTTATGTAACCTGGGCAGATCTTTCCTATTTAGTTGCCTCTGTGAAGATCCACAGGGTCTGGGGAAATGATTTGCAGAGGGTGCCTTGATAGAGCTTATTTTGCCCACTGTCCTGATTGATGAATGCCACACACAAATTATGGCATCTAAGCCATGTTTCACTTGACTTCCACACCATCTTCTTTCTTGTCATCTTGTCTTACCATCGTACTGCTTCCCTTCTCCCCATGTCCTCTAGAACCATAATCAAACCAAGTTGTGAATTGCTCCTTGAAAAGGTGTTTCAGTTTGTGCCACTTACCATCCCAGGGACTTTCCAAACCATAACACCCCATCTGGCCACTGCCCTTCTATTAGTGTTGTCTTCTTCTAATAGAATATTAACTCCTTGGGGTCAGAGATTGTCCCAACTCTTAGCATGCTGTTTGGCATAGCTAGGCATTTTAGAAACGCTTTTTCATTCATTCCAAAACTAGCCCCTCCTTCTTCTATTTGTGCTGTTCCAGTAGTTTTTTTGGTAGTATCCAACTCTTCATGACCCCATTTGGGTTTTCTTGGCAAAGATACTGGAGTGGTTGGCCATTTCCTTCTCTAACTTGTTTTACATATGAGGAAACTGAGGCCAACAGGGTAAAATGACTTGCCCAGGGTCCCACAGCTACTAAGTGTTTGAGGCCAGATTGAACTCATAAAGATGAGTCTTTCTGACTCGAGGCCTGACATTCTATCCACCATGCCATCTAGCTGCTCCCCCCCACCCCGCCTTCCATTCATGCTTGGCACCAAGCGTCTAGAGCAGCTGACAATGAGATGTTTTCATTAGAGAATGGATTTTTATCTCAAAGTTTCCTGGTAGGGTATGATGATTTGGGGGAACATGTTGAATTTGAGGTTCCAGTGAGGCACAAGTTGAAATATATAGCGTTTAATTGAAAATACAGAAGAGATATCAGAACTAGAGTTGCAGCTTTTTGGAGTCATTTGCATAGAATCAATAGCTGAAGTTTTGTGACTAGATGAGGTCAGCAAGGGGGAATGTGTAGGGAGGGCAGAGAAGAGGGCTAAAGACAGAACCTTGGAAATACTAAAAGGCAGGAAGAAACAGGCAGAGATGCAGGAGAAAAACAAGGGTCACATCAATCATGTCATGGAAACCAAAGGAGGAGACACTTTGTAGGAGAAGCCTTGATCTATATGATACATGCAGAAAACAAGAAAAGAAGGCAGCATGGAGTAGTGTAGAATTAGAGTCTGGGTCATGAATATCTGGGTTCAAATTTTACCTCTGACACTAGCTGGGTGGTCGTGAACGAGTCAATTAATAAATCTGAACCTTGGTTTCCTCATGTGTAAAATGAGGATAGTATCTGTAGCACATACCGTACAGAGTTTTTTGTAAGGCTCAATTGAGATAATGTATGTAAAGGACTTTAATACTATTTTGTTACTTCCCTTTATATATACTGGTTTTCCTTACTGTTCCTTATATACTGTACTCCATTTCCCATCTCTGTGCCATTGTACTGGCTATGCCTGATGTTTGGGTTGCATTTCCTCTTGACTTCCCACCCTTGGAATGCTTACTTCCCTTTAAAGCTAAACTCCATGGTCACTTTATACATGAGGTCTTTTTTTCCCTCCCAGATGCTAGTTCTCTGCTCTTCCCTCCCGCCCAACCCCCCAGCCCATATCAATTTTGTCTGTACCTATATAGTAAGGAAATGGTAAACCACTCCACTATTTTTGCCAGAAAACCTCAAATGGAGTCATGAAGAGTCAGACATGACTGAAAAACGACTGAAGAACAGCAAAAATATAGTACATATTGTCTTCCTTGGTTTTGTGGTTCAGTCTTTGTTTTCAAAGAGGACCAGTGACATCACAGGGTGATGTCTTGACTTGCCTGTGAATTGGATTTAAGTGAGGAAGAGTAGCACAAAGTTGTCAGCTTCACTCTCTCTTCCTGAGTCATCAGAGTCTAGTGGCAGGAAAAATAGTCAGGATGACTGCCTGGTAAGCTCATTGAAGGCACAGACTTTTCACTTTTTTCTTTCTATCTCTCATGCTTGGCACATAGTAGGCATTTGTTAAAGCTTATTAATTGATTGTGATGAATAAAACACAAATTCATTGAAAAGCACAACTGACATCATAGTAACTTTTTTGTCACATGTTGGCCCAATCAATAGATACACTATAGTGCAACTACAATCATGTGGGCTTTGCAAAATTGTTTGATGTTGAAAAGGGGACCTGATATTCACAGAACCACAGACTTTCAGAGTTGGAAAAGACATCACGGTCCATCTCATCGGATCCGTAGCTGGAATCAAGTCAAGAAGAATTTACTAAGCAGCCAGAAACAGTACTATGTGTTGGGGATACAAAGAAAGGCAAACAGAATTCCAGCCCTCATGGTCTAATGGAGGAGGGTGGGAATTGGGGGAGAAAATATAACAAACAACTATATACAAACAAGATATATACAGGCTAAGTTGGAGGTAAACTAAGGAAGAAGACACTAGTGCTAAGAAGGACCAGGAAGGGCTTCTTGCAGAAGGTAGGATTTTAGCTGAGACTTGAAGGAAGTGGAAGCAGGAGATGGAGATGAGGATGGAGAGCATTCCAGGCATGGGGGACAGCCAGTGAAAATGCCCAGAGTGGAGAGATGGAGTATCTTGTGTGAGAACAGTAAAGAGGCCAGTGCCACTGGATCATAGAGTAAATGGGAGTGACGTGTAAGAAGACTGGAAAGGTAGGGAGGGGCCAGACTGGGAAGGCTTTAAAAGCCAAACAGGTGATTTTATATTTGACCCTGAAGGTGATGGGGAACCACTGGAGTTTATTAGATAGGGGTCCGTGTCATGAATAAGATAAGGAAACTCCAAAAGTGGGGATGAGGGCTCAAGAGCACAGAGGAAAGATGTTCCTGTTTAGTAATTTTGGAGCGTAATCTGTGCTATACCCTAAGAAGTCTAGGACCTGGACTAGTTAGAGCTTTCTTTGTTCCTAGCCATAACAAATCTGAGACTCAGTGGGTTTGGGTTACTTACCTACAGCTAAGAGATCTCCTTCAATGACCAATGAATTCATTAGTGTATTATTCTATTTCCTATATGGTTGCAGAAAGCAAATACATAATTTAATTGCCAGATATTGTTGCTTCTGCAACACCTGAAGTGTTGCCTGAGAAATTTGCCAAGTGCCCATATCCTGCATACGCTGACAGTCATCCCTTCCTCCTTCCCTTCCTCCCTTCCTTCCCCTAAACGGAAGAATATAACATGAAATTTCATAATAATAATAACAACAACTCACATTACTGTAGTACTTTAAGATTCATAACCCACTTTCTTCACAACAACTCCATGAGGCAGATAGTGCTAATATCTAATTTTTACAGGGAAGAAAACTGAAGTTCAGAAAAGTTAAATAATTGACTTAGCCACCTACTAAGTGCCTTGAACCTGGGACTCTCCTTCAATGCCCAGCACTCCTTCTGCTCAACTACAGTATCAGATTTAGAACTGAAAAGTACATCTGGTCCAACCCCCTCATTTTACAGGTGAGGAAACTAGGCCCAGAGAGGTTAAATGTTTTGTCTAAGGTCACACAGGTAGTTAAGTGACAGAGCTAAACGTTGCACTCGGGTCCTCTGATTCCAAATTCGGCTCTCTCCCCGCCGTACCATGCTGCTTCCCCTCACTACCAAGGATGAATTGGGAGCTTTAAGAAAAGCAATCATGTTTTTGCAACAATTACACACACACAAAATAATCAAGGAACAAAGGAATTAGCAAACTCTTTAAGTTACATCCAAAACCCCATTCCTGGCATTTACTTGAAAATATTAAGTGCCGGCAATGCAAATCATTGGAGTGGCTGAGCAGTCTCTACAGCAAAGCTTAACGATGCTTATAAATCCTACAGCCCCGTCTGGTGCCTGTCTGCCTGGCTCGGGAACCAAGTTGATGTTTGTGAAATCTTAAGTGGTTAATTACACATGACAAAGACTGGATCAGAAAAGTGTGCCTTTACCGGGAATTCAATCTATCTTTTTCTTTTTATCATGCAGGATGACCAGTAATCATCTTGAATAATTAACGATATTACTCTTTACAAGATGTCTTCTTTGCCCAGGAAGGGGACTTGCTTCTTCTTGTTCCCCACCCCCTGTTTTGCTTCATCTTTACATGTAATAATTGACCAAACAAAGCATAGGAATCAATTGCATTCCCACAAAGGGGGTACCAACCCCCTTCCACCTTCACTTGAGCTTCCATAGCCTATTTCAAGCTTCTTCCCAGAGATGATGACCCTGTCTGACCTCAGAGGGCTAAGGATAAATAGCTATTAAAATGGAGGCAAAATATCAGGGAGAAATTAATGAAGTGACAATGGGCTCATCAGGCAGGATGTAATCTCACTGTGAAGGAGTCCCATTAGAGATGGGGAATATCTTGGCAGGGATTTACAATGGCCACAAATGTCAGTGGCAATTACATGCCTAACATTGAAGAACCACTGCTGGGAACTGAAATTCCCCCTCCAAGGCATTGGACAATCCAAATTGAATTCCAAATTCAACCAATGATAGGACAAGGAGGCTTTGTTCAAAAAGAAAACCAAAGTCAGACAAACCTCAAATGTGGGTGGGGCTCTTCGAAAGCACTGGGCAGTGGGGGTGAGTTGGAATCAGCCCCTCCAAAATGCTTCCACATCCTACACTAAAGAACTGCTGGGCCCACAGAATTCAGAATACTCTCTAGGCAGCTTTCTCTCTAAGGGACTCATCTATTTTCTCAATAATCGGCCAGTTGAGTTGGAGCCATTATGGTGGATTAGGGGCAGCCACCCAGCTGAACTCTTTTAATATTCCGCTCCAAACAGAACCAACAAAAGGTCAGCATGAGACATTTTTCTGGCCTAAGAAAACTTAAGAGATAGCAGGAGAAGTCTGTGATACTAGGGTTGAAGCCTGTCCAGAGCCCACACTTGCAGTGAGGGCAACAACAGGAGCAGCAGCTTTGGGAGCTCTCAACCCAGAGACAGTAAGGGGGTAGGACAATCAGTCAAAAAGAGATCACAGGGGAGTCTTTGGTGGCATGGGTACAGCTGGTGCTGATTGGCAGCTCTATTGCTTATATACAGTTCTGGGTATCAGTTCTAGGGTGGTCTGTCACAAGGGCGTAGGGGTCCTGGTCACAGTTCCAAAGCAAATAGGAGTGCTAGTGCTAGTGGCTACAGGGGACCAGGAGCTCTTCCTGAGTAAAGACTAGAGTGTCCATCAGGAGAGTAGTGGCCATACCAGGATCATATAACCTTGGAAGCACCAAAAACTTGCAGACCCCCAGAACTAGCTCTGAAAATAGCAGCATGAAAAAGCCTGAAGCTTGGGACTCCCAGGTGAGCCCAGCCCAACTTTAACATAAAGTTCAAAGTCAAGAAAGAGGCTGCAAAAAATGAGCAAATGACCAAAGATGACTTTGACCATAAAAAGCTATTTCAATGGTAGAGAAGACTAAGACATAAATTTAGAAGAAGATAACAAAGTGAAAACAGCTATTAAAAACCCTAAAAGAAAAATGCTAATTGGACCTAAACTCAATAAGAATTCCTGGCAGAGTCAAAGAAAGAGATAAAAGTGGTAGAAAAAAATGGGAAAAGAAATGAGAGTGATGCAAGAAAATTATGAAAAGAGAATGAACAGCCTGGTAAAAAAATGCACCAAAAATACTGAAGAAAATAATACCTTAAAAAACAGAATGGCCAAATGATAGAAGAGACCCAAAAATCCACTGCAGAAAAGAACTCTTTAAAAAGCAGAATTGGCCAAATGCAAAAGGAGGTACAAAAAACACTGAAGAAAAGAACTCTTTTAAAAAGCAGAATGGGCCAAATGGAAAAAGAGATACAAAATCTTACTTAAGAAAGTAATTCCTTAAAAATTAGAATTGGGCAAGTGAAGCTAATGACTCCACGAGATATCAAGAAACAATAAAACAGAGTCAAAAGAATGAAAAAATAGAAGAAAATGTGAAACATTTCAGTGGAAAAACAACTGACCAGGAAAATAGATCCGGGAAAGACAATTTAAGAACTAGTGAACTACCTGAAAACCATGATCAAAGAGTCTAGACATTATCTTTTAAGAAATTATCAAGGAAAACTGCCCTAATATCTTATATCCAGAGAGTAAATTAGAAATTGAAAGAATCCACTGATCACTTCCTGAAAGAGATCTCAAAGTGAAAACTCCCAAGGAATAGGATAGCCAAATTCCAGAGCTCCCGGGTCAAAGAGAAAACACTTCAAGGAGCCAGGAAGAAATAATTCAAATATAGTGGAGCTAAAGTCAGGATCACACAAGATTTAGCAGCTCCATGTTAAGGGAGTGGAGGTCTTGGAATATTATATTCTGGAAAGCAAAGGAGCTAGGATTATAACCAAGAATCATCTACTCAGCAAAACTGAGTGTAATCCTTAAGTGGAAAAAATAGATATTTAATGAAATAGAGGACTTTCAAATATTCCTGGTGAAAATACCAGAGCTGAATAGAAAATTTGAAATTCAAACAGAAGATTCAAGAGAAGCATGAAAAGGGAAACATGTAAGATTAATCATGAGACTCAATAAAATTAAACTGTTTACATTCCTATATGGGTAGATGATACATGTTAACTCCTAAGAACTTTATCATTATTAGGGCAGTTAAAAGGGGTTTACACATATAGAAGGCATGGATTAGTTATATTGAAATGATCTCTTCTCCCAAAAATGGAGGGCTGAGAAAGAGGGATGCATTGGGAGAAGGGGGAAAGAAGAGGTAGAATGGGGAATATTTTCTCACATAAAAGAGACATGCAAGAAAGAGCTTTTACAATGAAGGGGAAATGGGGTCAGGGGAATTCTTGAACTTTGTTCTCATCAGACTTAGTTCAAAGAGGGAAGTATGTATATATATGTGTGTGTATATATCTATATATCTATATATGTATGTATGTATGTATATATGTAAGACTCATCTTCCTGAGTTCAAATCTGGCCTTAGACACTTATTAGCTGTGTGACCCAGGGCAAGTCATTTAACCCCGTTACCTCAATTTCCTCATATGTAAAATGAGCTGGAGAAGGAAATGGTCATCCGCTGCAGAATCTTTGCCAAAAAAACCTCAAATGAGGTCACAGAGAGTCAGACATGACTGAAACAACTGAACAACAACAAAGATGACATAAAATGGAAAAGGCTCAACAAGGATAACTTTTAATTGTTAAGAAAAGGTTAAATGATGTTCTGCATCAACTGTTTAAAAAAAGGACAGGGTTGACCCCAGCAGTCCCACTCCCAGGAGAAACAAAGAAAGGTCACAATTACACCAAAATATCCATCACAGTGCTTTTTGTGGTAGTAAAGTATTGAAAATAAAATGTGGTCCTGTCAATTGAAGAAGGGCTAAACAGATTGTGGTTCATCAGTGTAATGGAATATAATCATTTTGTGAGAACTGAGGCATATGAAGAATTCAGAGAAGTATGGGAAGATTTATGTGAACTGATGCAGACTAAAATAAGAATGATAAAAACAATATACGCAATAGCAAAAACAACGTAAATGGAAATTATGATGACAACAAAGAGAAAGAAGGCTGTATAATTATTATCACCAAACTTGGCCCCAAAGAAGAGTTGAGAAAATATATCTCCCTCACTTCATTAGAGAGGTAGGGAACTACGAGTGTGGGATAGTCCACATATATAGATCTCTCTCTTTCCTTCCTTCCTTCCTGCCTGCCTGCCTTCCTCTCTCTCTCTCTCTCTCTCTCTCTTCTCTCTCTGTCTCTCTCTCTCTGTCTCTCTCTCTCTCTCTGTCTCTCTCTCTCTCTCTCTCTGTCTCTCTCTCTCTCTCTGTCTCTCTCTGTCTCTGTCTCTGTCTCTGTCTCTGTCTCTCTCTCTCTCTCTCTCTGTCTGTCTCTCTCTCTCTCTGTCTCTCTCTCTCTCTCTGTCTCTCTCTCTCTCTCTTTCTTTTGGTCAGGAACCCCAGAAAGAGAAGCAGTCTCTATCTCATGGATCCTATTTTCCAACACCTTGCTTCCTTTGTTGTTATGGATAACAACAATACCTACCATTTATATAATGGTTTAAGATTTGTAAAGCACTATACATGTTATCTCATATGATCCCTACAACAAACCTATGAGGTAGGTACTATTATTCCCTTTTACAGGTAAGAAAACTGAGATAGAGGTAAAATGACTTGCCCAAGGTCATGCAATTAATCAGCATCTGAGGGAAGATTTGAACTCAGGTCTTCTTGACTCTAAATCCAGCTTTTCTACCTAGCTGCCTAGGTGAAAGTGCCAGTCACATATCTGCCTCTACCAACACCAATTGCAAACCAGCTGCCACAAGTGGGCAGGTAAATACAAGAGCTCTGGGAATAATAGTGTCCCACTAGACCACTGGCTTCTTGTCCAGTCTTCCCAGCCACCATCTAGGAACAATTCTTGTGGAGACGGGACCTGGCGACTACCTCTTGCAGATGCTTCAATGCCCACCTCCTCAGGAACAGCTACTAGAAACCTCAAAAAGAAAGCTCTTGCCTCCAAAGTCTTTGGCACTGTTAAATGCTTCAATATCAGAAAAAGGTGTTTTTATTAATGGAAATAAAATTAAAGAAAATGCATTACCATCTGCTCTTCTACTACTCCCTAGGGACTCCTGAACTTTTTCATCTCACTTGTGTTGAAACTGCCTTTATGTGCTGTGTTCCCTTATTAAAATGGGAGCTCCTTGAGAACAGGAATTGTCTTGCTTTTCTATTTGCATCCCCAGCATTTGTCACTATGTGCTTTTCACATAGTAAGAGCTTAATAAGTGCTTTTCCATTCATTCATTCATTTGTTTGTTTGCTGTCAGTTGTGGTTGATGTTTTTGGTTAATTTTACAAAACTGCTTTTTTTTTCCTTTCTTTTTTAATCTTTATTACAGGGAATGGCCCATTGTGTAGAAAGATATCAAAAACAAGCATGATGGGAAAATAAAAAGCATCAATGATTTCAATATATTGATCAGTTGCGCTGATTTTTCCTTTTTTTTTTTGGTCTTACATGGGATAACTCTGGGAGGGGGAGTGAGAGAGATCCTGGGGGAAACTATGATTATGTAAAAAACAAAAGACATCAATAAAAATCCATCTTTTTAAAAAGAGGCATCCATAAGAAGTTAACTAAAAAGAAGATGGGGAAATGTAATATATTTTAGAAACATGTCCATTGAAAATGGTTAAAAGGAGCATATTTTATATCACTCTTTGGGGTTTACACAGCACTCTCCTAATAGCAATCCAATAAGTTACAATTCTTATGTTCATTTTACTGACGAGGAAACTGAGGTTTGGAGAGGTGATGTCCGTGATCACTTAGTAAACGTCAGAGGCAAGATTTGAACCAGGTTCTTCCTGACTACAAATCTGGCTGTCTCCTTGTTATTCTGTGCTATTCCACAGGAGCCTGAGGAGATGCTCTATGGAGGGGATTCTTAACTTTTTGTGTGTTTATGCTAATGATTCTCAAATCTACCTTTCCTGCCCCAATTTCTTTTCCAACCTCTAATCTCAAATTTCAAACCGCCTCACAGACATCTCAAACTGGATGTCCAGGGGCACCTAGGTGGGGCCATAAGTAGAGCACTGGCCCTGGAGTTAGGAGGACCTGAGTTCAAATACAGCCTCAGATACTTGACACACTTTCTAGTTATGTGACCTTGGGCAAGTCACTTAACCCCAATTGCTCTGCCTTCCCCCCTCCCAAACAAACAAACACAAAAACTGGATGTCCAGTAGACACCTTAAATTAAACATGTCCGAAAGAGAACTCATTATCTTGCCCCCTAAACGCTCCTCACCTCCTACTTTCCCTGTTTGTTGTAGAGGGCAGCACTTTCTTCCCAGTCCCTCAGGCTTGCTGTCATCCTGGATTCCTCACCATCTCCCCATATCCAAGGTGTTGTCAAGACTCCTTGGTTTTACCTTTGCAACATCTCGTGAATATGCCCCCTTCTCTCTTCTGACACTGCTACTACTCTAATGCTTATCCCCTCATGCCTTGATTATTGTAATATCCCTCTGGTGGGTCTGCCTGCCTCAAGTCTCTTCCCGCTCCAAGCCACCCTCCATTCAGCCACTAAAATGATTTTCTTAAAATGCAGGTCTGATCATGCCACCCCTCCCTACTCAGTAACTTCCAATGGCTTCCTATTTCCTCCAGGATCAAATAGAAATTGCTCTATTTGGCATACAAAGCCCTTCATAGCCTATTATACCTCACTCCCCAACGTGTACTCTTTGATCCAATGACACTGGCCTTCTGCCTGTTCACAAACAAGACACTCCATCTCTTGGCTCTGAGCTGGGAATACTCTCTCTCCTCCACTTCTCCTGCTGACCTCCTTGGCTCTCTTGAAGTCTCAACTAAAACACCATCTTCTATAGGAAGCCGTCCCAAGCCCCTCTTAATTCTAGTGTCTTATTCCTAACTATCCTGTACGTAGCTTGCTTTGTATATATTTGCATGTTGTCCTCCCCAGTATATTATAAGCTCTTTGAGGGCAGGGAGTGTCTTCTACCTCTTTTTGTATCCCCAGCACTTAGTATAGTACCTGGCACATAGTAGGAACATAATAAATAAATGTTTATTGATTGATCGTCGACCCCTTTGGCATTCTGGTGAAGCCTATGGACCCCTTCACAGAATATTGTTTTTAAATACATAAAACTCATTGGTTTATTATATTGAAATATAGTTATCAAAATGTTCTTTTAAAAAACCATGTACATGGGCCACAGATTAAGAATTTATGTCCCAGGGTGAGGAACTCTCAAATGCTTAAATGGATCGGTGACATTATTAATTCAGAAGCTCCCTTCAAGGATGCAGATTGCGATCCCTCCATGCCTGCCCCTCCTGTGTTATTCTGTCCCTGTTCTCTCAAAAATTCATTACGGAGGGTCCACGCCACCTGCTACAGGCCTTCTTTCCATTTGTTGAACCATCTTGAGGATTTCAGTGGAACATTCTGGCTGACTGCCTGTTATCTCTTATAGTTGCTACATGGGACTGTGGACTACATGCCAGACCATCTTATCTCTGGGTCATACAATTTCTTCTCTTCTGTTTTTCTTTAGAATTACTCTTTTATTGGTTATATGTTGTAGCCCTTTTACACCCACCATGGACCTCTCCATTATGAAGATCCTTTTTAGTTCTTTGGAGGCTGTGGCATTTCATCTACTGATGTCTTAATAACAATTCTGGCAAAGTGTTAGGAATTGTAAGAGTAGGTAGCATTTATATAGCACTTTGAGGTTTGCAAAGTGCTTTAAATAAGATGTAATCTGCCCTGGGAGGTGGGTGCTATTATTCTCCCCATTTTATGGCTAGGGAAAACTGAGGCACTGAGAAGTTAAGTGACTTGCCCAGGGTCACACAGATAGTGCCTGAGGGAGGATTTAAACTCAGGTCTTCCTGACTCTAAGTTCAACACTCTATCTGCCACACCACTTAATATTAGAAATATGGATTTTTGCTTTTATAGGATGTTTGGGGTCAATAAAAAACTTTGCAATTTCCTGAAAACAATCCAGCCCCTTCCTTTTCAACTGTCTGTCCTTATCTATCTATCTATCTATCTACCTATCCATCTATCTATCTCTGTGCATGTACATATACACATGTGCATGTACATATACACATGTATATGTACACACATACATGTATATATGTACATATACATATATACACATATACATATATGTACATATACATAATATATATCTGATCTTTCTATCATCTATCTATTGCCTTGGGAGGTATAACAGATGCAGAATCCCATTGCTTAGACTAGCAAATACTAGGTGCTTAATATATCCTTATTAAATGAATGAATGAATTTATAGCAGCAGGTGTTTTGGAGAGAAACTCAGGGTGATTGGAATTGGTGCATGGAGAGTTCTGGGAATAAGGAAGTAGAAGATGAGAGATAGGCATGGAGTTTGAGACGGTTGGATGTGTTCTCCATCCGTCTCTTGGAGTGGAGGGTGGATTAGAGAGAGGATAAAGGAGGTAGGGGAGACCAGCCAAAAGGCTTTTGCAAAAGTCCAGGTGTGAGGTGATGAGGGTTTACATCAGGGTGGTGGTGGCTTTGTGGGTGAGTGGAGAGAAGGGAGTGTTTATGAGAGATGTTATGAAGGTAGAATTTATAGACCTTGGCAACAGATTGGAAAAGGAGGGGTGAGAGAGGGAGGAGTAAAGAATGACACTTAGGCTATGAGTCTTGGGGACTGGGAAGCTGGTGGTGCCCTCAACAGTAACAGGGAAGTTCAGAAGAGGTGAGGATTTGTCAGGAAAGATGATAAGTTCAGTTCAATTTCCAGTGCCTACCAATTCTTCCTCCCCACCAAAAAAAATGTTAATGAAGAGTGGGAAACATGCTCCCTTAACTAGACTGGAAGTTCCCCATACACAGGCAAAGTGTCTTCTCCTTCTTCCTTTTCCCTTACTGTTTCACAAACAAAACGCTCCACTTCTCAGTTTCAGAAATTTTCTTTGGCTCTCTCCCATGCCTGGAATACTCTTTCTCCTCAATTCTGCCTTCTGGTTTTCCTGATTTCCTTCAAATCTCAGCTAAAATCCCACCTTCTCTAGGAAGCCTTTCCTAAGCCTTCCTAATGCTAATGCCTTCCCTCTTTCATTCCCTCTTTATCTTGTATACAGCTTGTTTCTATGTATTTGTTTGCTTAGATTGTGAGTTCCTTGAGGGTAAGGACTGTTTTCCCCTTTTTTTTGTATCCCTACAGCATAGCACATGCCTGACACCTAATATGTGCTTAATACACATTTATTAACCATCAATTGACTGATTTCAGTGTCTGACATCAGAGTTACATCAAGGGAATATTTTCTGGGAAGAGATGCTAAGCTCTCTGGTTAGATCTAAGCTCGGGAAGAAACTTTATTTAAAGCAGCAAATCCATGAAAAAAGGGACAGCAAGGATTTTTCTAACTACCTTGTATGTCACAAAAATAGGAAATTATCTCCAAGCACTATTCACCTGCCCCCAGTGGCATACTTGTGGCTCAAACTCTATTCTTCCTCCCTCTCCTAGACCACACTAAAGACAGACACCAAGTAGTCAACTCAGTTATTCATGGGCAGCTTACTCACTGCATGGACTAATATGTAGTAGATTTTTAGTGGCAGCCTGGGTCCCCCCTTTCACTCAGTCACCTTCTTCCCACTGTTTATTGCTATGTGCCCAGAGGAAGAACCTAATTTGAATATTCAAGCAAGTGGTCCAAACCTACTACCTTCCTTTCTTCATTATTCAATACCTGCAGTTTGGCTTCCATCCTCACTAATCTATTAAAATTGTGTTCTCAAACAACAATAAAGACCACCTAATTGACAAATCATAAAATCATCTGGTCCAACCTGCTCATTTTACAAGTGAGGGAACTGGTTCAGAGATACGCCCAAGGTAAAGTAGTGAGTTAATGATCCAGCATTCTTCTCTCAGACATTTTTTGCTCTTTGACTTCTCGGCAGTACTGCTTACTGCCCACTCCTTAAAATGCTCTTCTCATGGCCTTGATGACACTCCATTATCCTTCTTCTCCTTTAAACTCTTTGATTATTCTTGCCTCCTGTTCCTTTTTTCATTTCTTAATTATGGGTGCATCCCAAAGTTCAGTCTTTAGCCTTCTGCTATCTCTCTAATAACCCTTCTGCCAATAAAAGAAGTTTTATTGGTGCTTTTTGTTTTTCAACAGCAACAAGAATAATTTCTGAAAATATCCTCCCCTTCCACCCATCCCCCATTGAGCCCTCCCTTTTATTTTTATTTATTGTTTTTTTTCTCTCTTTTTGTTTTTGGGTTTTTTTCTGGGTTCTGTTTCTTCTTTCTCATGATTCACTCCATTGGTAATAATTCTTTACAACTTGACTGTTGTGTAAGTAAGTTCAATGTGAAGTTATATGTAGAAGATATATTGGATTCCATGCTGTCTTGGGGAGGGAGGGGAGAAGGAGGGGAAGGAAAACTGGAACTCAGGATCATGAGGAACTGAGTGTTGTAAACTAAAAATAAAAAATCTTAATAAAAAATTAAAAAAAGAACCCTCCCTTTTAACAAAGAAAAAAATAAAAACACCTGATATGGTGACTGAGGTTGACAATGCATACAAAATTCTGCCATCTGCCGTGAGGAAGGAATATAGTTTATTTTTTCTTCTCTGGGGCAATTGGTTGTTCGGTTACTCAGAGTTCAACTTTCTTTCAAGTGATATTTTTGCTTATATTATTGTAAGTCATCCTATGTACTCTTTTGGGTCTGCTAATTTCACTCTGGTTCGGTTTATGCAAATCTTCCCTTGTTCCTCTTAATTCCTCATATTCCTCATATCTTATTTTAATAATATTCCATTACATTCATATGCCACAGATTTTTTAAAAGCCTTTCTTCTATGGATGGGCACCCACTTCCTTTCCAGTTTTTGTTATCCCAGGGTACTGCTACGAATATTTTGGCATATATTGGATCTTTGCTGTTTTGTTTTTTTAACCTCCTTGGTATATGCTGCAGAGTGAGATAACTAAATCAAAGGGTATAGATAATTTAGTCATCTTTCTTGCACAATTTCAAATTAATATTCAGAAAGGTAGAACCAATTCACACACCCACCAACAGTATATCTGTCCCTGTCTTCTCATAGACCTTAGAAACTTGACTATTCCCACTTTTTGTCATATTTTCCATTTTGTAGAATATGAGTTAAAACCTCAGAGCTGTTTTAATTTGCATTTCTTTTATTACTAGTAATTTGGAGAATATTTTCAAATAGTCATTCAGAATCTGAAATTCTTCTTCTGAAAACTGTTGATATCTTTCAACCACTTATCTATCATGAATGACTCTTGGTCTTATATATTTGTATAAGTTATCTTTGCAATCACACTTCTGTTTGAGATATTTGATGCAAATACCTTTTCTACTTTGTAGTTTCTCTTGCTATTTTCCCTTCATTTATTTAATTTGTAACCCAGGGTGCAAGATGAGGTCATTTGTATAAAGCTTTCTTCACTAGCCAAGACTTGGCTAGTGAGTGTGAAGGACAGAGCTGGCAGGAGAACTTGGGAGAAGAGAGACGTTCTTTTTGTTTTCTGCTTGAGAGTGGACATACATGGTTCCAGACTTTCTTTGGGGAGAGACTTTGGGAATGGTGGATGACTCCTATGCATGTCTATTTCCTAAAGTCTTTTCTCATTCTCTTTGGCTTTTTCCCTGAAGAAGATCTGGAACCACATGTGGCCTCTCTGGAAGCAGAAAGTAAAGAGAATGTCTCTTTTCGACCAAGTTCTCCCAATACCCCTGCCCCAATTGTGGGTTCACAGCATAGAACCATCATCTTCTCCATCAATGAGGAAAGTCTTATGTAAATAACCCAGGCTTGAACCCTTCATCATTCTTCTCTAAACAGATACAGTCAATTGAAACTAGGGATCCTGCATTTAAAGTGCACTAAACAAAAATGATGACTCCTATCCTGGTAAAAACAAGTAATATAGTATTTAAAATATAGCATTCATGGAACTGGTAAAACTAAGAAAAGAAGAGGTCAAAGAAATGAAAGTGAACAGACAGATGAGTTTGTCTGCACTGGGATGGAATCCTCATTCAGTTCCTTGTTTGCAAACGAATCCCCTTTCTTTGCTGCTACCAGACAGCTGCAATGGGGCAGCTAGGTGGCACAGTGAATAGAGCACCAGGCCTGGAGTCAGGAAGACCCGAGTTCAAATTCAGCCTTAGATACTTATTAGCTGTGTGACCCTGGGAAAATCACTTAACCCTGTTTACCTCAGTTTTCCCATCTGTAAAATGAACTGGAGAAGGAAATGGCAAACCACTCCAGCATCTCTGCCAAGAAAACCCCAAATGGGGTAATGGAGAGTTGGACATGATAGAAATGAATGAACAGCAACAGGAGAGCTGCAAACAAGATGCTGTCTGCCAGACTGAAATCAAACCTCCTGCCCCAAATCTAACCCAAGTGAGGGTTAGACACCAAACGGAGAACCTAAGCCAGGAAGTCCCAGTTTCCAGTTGCCTCTTGTCATACCTGCTTTGTGCCAGGACATTCCACACAGCTCTACTGGGGATTTGGGGGTGGGGTGGAGGAGGGTGGAGAAGCAGCAGGTGGCCAGTGCCTTATTAAGTATTTGTGGAAATGATTCTGAGGTTTTTCCCACCTGGGGTGGTTTAGTTTTCCTGGATGAAAGACCAAAGGACATGAAGTCCAAGCTCTGGCGCCTCCCACAGAATATTAATGAAGACATCTGTTTTCCTGGGTTGTCTACAGAGAGGGACCTTGGATGGAGGCAGGATGGGTAGGGGCAGGTAACTGCTGTTTGTAGGCTGAACATGAACAGAAAACAACTGTTTCCTAATGAGAGAGAACCTCTGGCCCCTGTTACTTCTAGGATGAATGTGCTGGGTTATAAAAAACACTTTCTTTTATTAGAAGAGGTCTGGTTCCTTTCTCTCTCCTCCTCTCTCTATCAGAAGAAAATAAACCCAAGCTCTGCCTTCTCATTTAACCCCATGTTTCTACATCCATAGCCTGGATAGAATAAAAGATGACTTGTATCTGGCATGTTTTCTGCTTTGCTCTGGGAGATGTAGGAAATGGACCAGCGTGCCTGGTGCTGGGGGGAGATACCTTCATTCTCTGGTTTTTCTAAGCCTGGAATCTCTCAACTCTAAATACCATGATCAGCCATGATTACAGAGGACAAATGATGAAGAATGCTACCCACCTCCCAATGGAGAGATGATGAACTAAATATGGACAATGAAACACATTTTTGGACATAGCCAATGTGAGAATTTTTTTGGTATGGCTATGAATATCTGAAACAAGGTTTTTCTTTTTTGTTTTCTTTTTTTTTAAAGACTACAATCTCATAAAGCTAGGCTTTATGAGCCTCCTCCTCCTCCTTTTGCTACCTTGTCTTGAAAGGCCAGGAAAGAGATTCTTAGCATTTCTCCCAATTATGACTTCCTTATCATTTAATCAATAAGCAATTATTAGGTATCTATTAGCTTACTTTGTGCCAGACACTGTGCTAGGGACAGAAACAAGTAGCCCCTGATCTCAAGGAATGTATCTTAAATGGGGTGGGAATGGCAACCTGTATGTATCTAAGTAGGTAGATAGCAGCTATGTGGCACAGTGGATAGAGAGCTGGGCCTGGAGTCAGGAAGACTTATCTTTCTGAGTTCAAATCTGGCTTCAGAAACTTTCACTAGCTGTGTGACCCTGGGCAAGTCACTTAACCGTGTTTGCCTCAGTTTCTTTATCTGTAAAATGAACAGGTGAAGGAAATGGCAAACCACTCCAGTATTTTTGCCAAGAAACCCCCAAAAGGGGTCAATGAAGAGTTGGAGACAACTGAAAAAAACTGGACAACAACAGAAGTGACCTGGCGCTGGTGACTCCTGCCCTAAAGGAGTTTATGTTCTAACTGGAGGAGACAACATGTATATACAGAGGTATGCACAAAATACATGCAAGGAGATTTTGTGGGGAAGGCACTAATGGCTGGGGAGATGAAGGAAGGCTTCCTGTAGGAGAGGGCAGTTAAGCTGATTCTTGAAGGAAACCGGGGATTCTGAGAGAGACAAAGTGACCATCGTGTAAACACAGCAAACAGACAGAGAAGCTGGGGGGCTGTGGTCAGTCATCCAGGCTATAGGCAAGGAGGGTGATGTCCAGTCAAAACTATTCTAGTCAGTTCTTTCAGGACCCTGGGGACCCCTGCCCCCAAGGGGAGAACTCCATTTGGGGGACTTGAGATGGCACACACAACAGGAACGCACTCAGAAGTAAATGTTCCTTTCCCGAGTATGGGTCAGCAGCTTCCCACCTGTCATTTCATGGGGGAAATATGGAAATTTTTCTTATAGTCTTTGCCGTGAAAATTTGCACACAAATGTCTAAGAACAAGAGCAACAGTGATAGCAAACATTTCTATCATAAATATTATCTAATTTGACCCTTCCAACAACAACCCTATGTAGTAGATTATATTCTTATCCCCATTTTAAAGATGAGGAAACTGAGGCTGAGAGAAAGTAAGGAGCTTGCCCAGTGTCACACAGCTGTGTCTGAAGGACAATTTGCGTTTGGTTGCTCCTGGCTCCGAGTCCAGTGCTCCAAGTCCACTACACTCTGTCCATTAGAATTATATAATGGCCTGTTGTTTTCAAAGACTGACTCTCTGCAAGTAGATTATAAGCTCCTTGAGGGTAGGGAGGAGGAGATACTACTTCTGAAACAGTACACTGCTGGGCCCAGAAGAGATGCTTTTATTGAGGGAAAGAGAATGGGGACGGGTTACTCACATACTCAGTACAACATAGAATGAGGCATGAGACTGGCTATTGAAATCAGGGGCAATTTAGGGACCAAACTGGACAACAGTAGAAGTTAAGTGAATGGAGAAAAAAAACAAAGAATAAAGATCTAGAGAATTTTTTCAAAGGACAAAAGACCACTTTTAGAAAGCAAAGTTGTTTTTTTTTACCCCTCTAATGAAATGAGTTTTAAGATGTCTTGAAAATTCAGCATCAAAGACACTGTCAATAGTTAAGTCACTTTTAACCATGTTGCCTAAGCAGAAAATAAGCTGTGTATAAAGAAAAACAACGAACAATGGACCAAGTCATCCTGTGTCTGTGGGTTAGCAACTATCAATGGAATAGAAAGGATGCCATCGAAGCTTGGTTTGGACTCCACTCGAGGCGGAACACAGGTCTTGGCCTCTGGCTCAGGGTTGTTTCTTGTGTCCCCTCCCCACCCACTTCCCATCTTGGTGGCTGGGTGAGTGGTAGCTTCATTAGAGAAGATTGGCCACTCTTCAGGAAGAGCTGCCAACTCAGTAGATTTTAAATCTATGTGTGGAGGTTGAAATTAGTATGTCTGTTTTCTATAAGTTACCTTACCAGGCAGGTGCAGTAGACACAGAGTAAGCCTGTTTGCTGAAAGGAGCCAATCGGAGGCCTACAGTGAGCCAAAGTCTTGCTTACTCCCAGAATCCTTTGCTAGTTTTCACTGCCTGACCCTTGCTGAGTTGTGCCTCCCCAAACTGGTCCGAACCAGCCTTGTAGCCAACTATTCCTGCAAAACATCCTGCTTCTATGAGCACATATCCCTGGGAAAGATTGTCCATTCTTTTTCCCAACCCTTTTCTCAAGCTCCCTTTTGTGGTTTTTAAGCATAAATCTGCCCTGCCTCTCCTGGGCTGTGGGCTCCTTTGTACTTGTACTAGGGCACTAGTGTCTGATTTTCCTCCTAATAAAACCTTTGTGTTTTCAACCCAACTTGGACTTCTCTGCATTTTGAGGGGTGGGCTTTCCTGACACAGGCTTGCAGCCTCTTTCCTCACTTATCGTGTGGCTTGAGATTCTGCAAGCCTCTTCCTTAGAGGCTTTCCTCCCCTCCTAGCTATAGAGGCTGTCTCCATGGAGATGAAAATGAGACTGTTCTCAAGTCTCTGGCTGCCTCATTTGCTTTGTGGTTTTTTTTTCTCCCTGAGCACAGGGGACCTAACAGTGATCCTGAGATGGAGGTTTACAGCTTTGGTGACTATCTTAGGAGTTTGAGAGGTTGGGTCTCTCACTTGGTGTTGGTTGCAATAAGGGAAATATTTTCTGCAGAAACTACAATGTTCCTTATTAGAAGATGACCACTGGCAGGAAGATAATCCCAAGCCGTGGTCCTGCTTGCTAGAAGATATGAACCTTGAGGAATTTATTCTGACAGTACAGCAGTGAGAGGAAAGTGAAACAAATGTTAGCAGTCCCACAAAATGCTTCATAATTTGATACTTTAAGTATTGTTGTAGCCCTCTTTCTGAGTTCATTCCCTCAATTTATACTGCTTGGATCCCCAGAAGGAAGGCTGCTACTCTTCCCACGATTCTAGGGGCATCCTGTGAATAGCTAACCTCTTACTTTTTTGTTCAGTCACGTCCGACTCTTTGTGACCCCATTTGGGTTTTCTTGGCAAAGAACTTCTAGGGCACAATGTCCTTTCTTTCTCTAGAGGGTTCCTCAAGATGTTCATTGTGTGGCAGGGAGCTGACCAGGCAGTCACTCCATTGCCAGGCTGGGTTGGCTCCTCGCAGGGCATGGTGTCTTAACTTGATTGCTTAATCTGCTACCAGATGGAGTCAAGCAGATCTGTGAGCTGCTGAACTGCCTTTTTATATCAGCTTCTTGGCTATAATTGAAAAAGAACCAGATTTAGAGTAAGGTAGACACATGCAAACCAAAGGAATCACAATGTATAACTGCAATACAAAATATTATCTTAATCTTTTAGGGTTTAGATGATCATGAAAAAGTTGAATTGTGTTCAATATACTTTAAGAATAAAAGGAAGCATATTAAATTCAACTTTTTACCGGTTATTTGACAACAGGTGAGTTACAACCCTTGGCTTCAGTTTCTCCAACTGTATGGATAGGGCATGATCAATTGGATGTGGTTTTGAAAGCTCTGGGCCTATTAAAAGCTTGGACCCTGCTCAGCTTGAGTGATGTGATGTCAGTCCTGCTCTGGTTGTATGTGTTATTTGGGAAAGGACTGGTGCCACAGATCCCTGGGATGTGTGGAGGCAAGATTGAGTTGGAAAGTAAAGGTTAAAGGGAGAGATGAGCTAAAGAGGCTAATGGTCTTAGCCTGCCGACCATGGTTCTTGGGTCTCAGCTTGCACATACTGAAGTTCCTCCTCCCCTTTCCTTTTATGAATGCTGGTAGTGTCATAAGATTCAGAAACAGGAGACAGACATTCCCAAGATCGCTGCTGGCAAATACATTGATAATAAGTAAACTATTCCGAAGAGTTTTAGGGATTGTCCTTTACCCAAGTCAAGTCTTTCTTATTCCAAGCAATGGTAACCAGTTTCCCTAGAAAGTTCAGTGAATGATGTCATCATCATCACCACTGAGATTTATATAGTGCTTTAAGGTTTTCAAAGTGATTGGATTAAAAAAAGTGCTGATGGTTTCAGCCCCCAGCCATATGCCTACTTGACCATGACCTCTGCTTTGAGAAACATTGAAACAATAGGATCAGAGCTGCTATGGCATCTCCAGAGTTCCTTTAGTTCTTTGCCTCTGGAATGGAAATGAGAGATAGGGTGGGAAGCACAACATAGGTAACTTTGCCATATTGCTGAAATTGCTGTAGAATTGCTTGCCCCAATATCTAACCAATGCTATCTGAAAGGAAATTAGGGCAACTGAGAGATCATCTCTAGGATAACTCCCCTCCTCCTGTCCTCCACATTTACAGTTAGTCCATCCTTTGGAATTTTTCATCTTACCTTTGAAATCAGTTCTTTTGGCATCAATCCCCCAGCAAGCATTTATTAAGTACCTAATATATGTCAAGCACTGTGCTGGGTGCTGGGGATATAAAGACAAAAATGAAACAGTCCCTGTCCTTAAGAAACTTGTATTCTATCAAGTGAAACAACACATGTATGTATAAATGTATTCAAAGTATATACAAAATAAAATACAAGGTCATCTGGGGGAGGGGAGGAGGAGGGGGAGAATCACTAGCAGATAGTGGCAGGGAGGAGGAAGGGGGACCAGGAAAGGTACAGTGGAAGCATCTTCTCCATAGCTTCTTGCCCCATTCTGTTCCAAGTGGTGGTCTTGGCAGCTCCAATAAGAAATTCATGTGTTACTGTGCTATTGTTTAGAGAGATTCATATTTTTTACAGCAATACAACCCATTTTACCTTTATAGTAATTGTTTTGGAATAAGAAGTAATCATCCAGGACTGACCACCTTGCTTTACTAAAGCACTCCTTTCTCACTCCTGGCAAATTGCTTTGAGAATTGAACAGAGCCCTGCTCAATCATGCAGAATATCCATTCCGAAGGATGCCGTGGAAATAGATCTATGTTATACTCGCCAGAGTCATGCCTTCTTCTTTTTCCCAGGCATAAAATGATGAGTGCTTGCTTCATTCCACACCCCCACAGTCACGAGGCTGGGCTCATTAAATCCGGGAGCAGGGGAGGGGAGTAGGGTGTGAGTGTGTGGTACAGGCTTTTTAAGAAATGCACAATAACAAACTGGTAAGTTAAGTTAAGGGGAATGAGGGAATCTTGATTCAAATCTAACTTTCAATAATGATTACCTATATGACCATGGGTAAGTTGCTTGACCCTACCTGGGCCTCAGTTTCCTCATCTGTAAAGTGAGGTTGGGGTAGATAACCTTTAAAGCCTCTTCCATGTCTAAATGTGTGATCCTATGATTCTGTGAAATTAGTTGATAACTGTCAAAAGGGATAAGACTTGAGGGTGGAGGGAGGTAAGAGGGAGAAAGGGAAAGACAGAAAGACAGAACCAGAGAGACAGAGAGAAAGAGATAGAGACAAACATTGAGAGACAACGAAAGACAGAGAGACAATGAAAGAAAAAGACAGATATTGAGAGACATCCACAGAGAGTCAATGAGAGAGAGAGACAGACCTGGAGAGTCATTGAGAGAGAGAGTAACAGAAAAAGAGAGGGGAGAAAAGGAGATAGGGAAAGGGAGAGGATGATAGAGAAGGAGGAGAGGAAAGGAAGCATCCTGGTCGGGAGAGGGAGCATACCTCCATAAAGTATAAGGGGGTTTTTGTTTTTTCCTCTCACTATTATTCCTCTCAATGTTTCTATGATCTGTGGGCCTTCCTTCGGGGGAACCATTTTCTTCAATGAGATTTTATGGGCTGCTATGAAATTTCCTTTCAAAGATTTCACCAAAGTAATGTGAAGGAAGCCAAACAAGACCCTCCAACCTACTGATTTCAGGCTTCCAACCAGGTTGTAACTAGTTAGGTTAGCTGGGGTATTGCCCGAGAACAAATGTGGGGGATTTAATTTCCTTCCCATGGGAGGTATGCATATTCACCATGCCTGCTGTCCTTCTACCTCAGAGTCCTTTTCTGGTCCTATGGCATACTCTGCTACTACCCCTGGACCAAACCCTCAGAAGGACCTGTCCCTGTAGCCTTGTACTAGGGTTGACCTTATTTCCACCATCCCTGCGTGGTCACAGGTTGGTCTGTCTGAGGTATGGGCTATATCCTTTCCCAGTAAGAGTTGGGCTGTCCCCTGCACTGTTTTCATCCCCCAACTGAATTTGCCTTAGACAAAAGAATTCTTAGTTAATAACTCAGGATTCCCATTTCCTTCAGTTAGGAAAAAAATCACAGCCAGGCTGGACAGCTCCACCCAAATCTGTCTACCAAGCACCTGTTGGCACCATGTTTTTTTTTGCGACAAAGTCCCAATTCAGCAACATCCCTAGGCTGTGATGGGGCCAGACCCATAGGAACATGGTCTATACTGTGCTGGTTAAGTTTTCAAAGTTGAACTTTAATGATGTTTCTTCCTTTGAGGAGTTTGCCATCACATGGGAAGACAAAACAGGCACAAGTATTACCATTGTCTGGCCAACTTTCAATTTCTTACAGTAATGGCAGAGCTCTCATGTGTGACTTCAGAAGAAACTGGAAGGCAGGGGCACCAATATGGATGTACTTACTTATTGTCTAACTTGGCAACCTTTTACCTGTATGATTTAACACTATTGCAAAATGAAGCCCAGACTTCACCTCTCATTATCCCTTCCTTGGATCTTATATCAATACTGAATTTTGACTTTGCTTCTACTTCAGACACTTCTTCATCCTCTGGTTCTTTAGCCCCACATCTTGTCTTTTTGGTTCTTGATCTTGGCTTGTTGTACTCCAATCCTGACCCCTCTATGCACGCTTTGTGGCAGCAACCTTCTTTCTTTCTTCCCCCATCCTCCAAGCTCCCCAAACTTCAGGATCAGTATCATAAACTCCATGTAGTCTGAGATATTAATGGGATTTATCGCCATCTCCTGGGGAAGAGTAGAGTAAGTCTTTTATGTTGGCAACAGGGGACTCTTGTGGGCAAGGCAAACTGAGCTGCCACTGAACTTGGGAAAGGGGTGAGTGACAGAAACAATATTGGGGTTCTCTACCTTGGAGGATAAGCTAATTTCCCTCCCTAAAAGGCAATGAAGTTGTCCCCAAGATTTGATTAGTTCAGGGAGTTAAGGCTTCAGTTTTTGACTTGGCTTCCCATTTGTCTAAGGGCATAAAAGAGACCAGCCTATGAGGACCCTATGAGGACTCAATGCCTCTCTAACATAGTGGGTGGATGAACCATTGCCATAAGTCACTGTTCCCTGCTGTCCAATTGCTTTTTTAAGAAGAGAGAAGAATGGCATTGCCAAGAAGTAGAAGATGTTCCTGGCTCAACCCCATCTCCATGGGTTGACTCTCACTGCCCAGAGCCATGGATTCCTGGTTTTATCCCTGCTTTTGCTTTGGAGTCAAGGACAGTTTCTTCCTCCAAGTGTCTGTAACAACAACGTTACTTGCAGCTACTGTGAGGTGTAAGGCCAATAACACCAGCACACAGGAGGGCTGCTGGCACAGATTCTTTGATCTGCTTTTCTAAAGGAAAGAAACTTTAAGAGGTTAACAATCTTACTTTAATTAAACATACATATATCATTCACTTAGTTCAGGGGAAAAAGTCAGCACTCCACACTTCAGAGCAAATACAAACAGAAATTACAAACAGAGAAAATAACACAGGTCAACAGACAGGCTTCTAAGTGTCTGACCATAGCAATACATACATAGTTAACAGAGAGAGAAGCACCAACATTTGGGTTTTCAAAGTTGGAGGGCTCCTTAATGGCTACCCAGAGTCTCATCTGGTCAAATCACCTGAACACTCTTCCAGTGAGTGAGCCCCAAAGAAAATGCTAACTTCAGAGTATATATACTGTTTTTAATCAAGAACTCTTGATTCAATCAAAGACTCTTGATTCAAACAAAGGCAGGCTCAATCAAAAGCACTTGATTGCCTTAGTGCTGAGAAGCACTCCAAAAGGAAAAACAGCAAAAAGTCCCACTTTGCTTGCCATTACAGTGTCTTTATGCTATAACAAGTTACATCTATAGATGTTTAAGGATAGCCTTTTCTGTTCCCCTGGCTGTTAGTATTTTCTCCTTCCTCAAGTTTGTACTTTTCTGTTTACACATTATATCCCTCCCCCAAGTAAAATGTAAGCCCTTAGAGGGTGGTGGATATTATTCATTGTGTCTTTTATTTTTCCATGGGAAGTACTCTAAGTCTCAGTTATCTCTATTATAAAAAGTTGTATAATGGAGATATTTGTTCTACTTTCCTCACATGGTTGTGATTTCTTTGTTACCTTGACCTGGTTTGTCAAGGGTATGTGCAGAGTTTGGTGACTTTCTGGGCATAGTTCCAAATTGCTTTCCAGAATGGCTAGACCAATTCCCAATTCTACCAAGAGCGTGCTAATGTATATGTTTTCCTGCAGGCCCCTCCAACACTTGTCATTTTTCTCTTTTGTCATTTTTGCCAATGTGATAGCTGTGATGTAGAACCTCAAATTTGCTTTAATTTACATTTCTCTATTAAATATTTAGAACACTTTTTCATATAATTGTTGATAGCACTTCTTCCATCAAAAACTATCTGGTTATATCCTTTGACCATTTTTTTATTGAGGAGTGGCTGTTTACAAATTTGAATCTTATTTATCTTGGATAAGAAGTTTTTATGAGAGGAACTTACTGCAAAGATTTTTTTTTTCTGAGTTGCCTATTTCTCTTCCTCATTAGCTTTGTTCCAAAATTTTTAAATTTTCTATAATCAAAATCATCCATTTTGTTTTGTATGATACTCTCTCTCACCTGTTTAGTCATGAACTCTTCCCCTTCCTATCATATATCAGAAAGATAATTTCTTCCTTGCTCTTCTAATTTTTTTTTTTAATGATGAGACCTTTTATAGCTGGGTCCTCTATCCATTTGAAGCCCATACCAGCCATGTTTTTTACTCTCCAGACTTTGCTACCATGCCTTGCTGCCTTTTCCCTCTGCCCTTGTGGGCCCTTTGTCCTATTAATGTGATCCTCTTAGAACCTCCATTTTAAGGAAGAGTTTAGACCAGTTATGCTTCATTCTTTGGCCTTTGACACCTCTCCCACCTCCATCATGGTTACCTTCTCTCCCTCTCCCTTTTATCTTCTTTTTTCTGGATTGTCTCCCTCCATTTGAATGTAAGTTCCTTGAGGGTGGTGATTATCTTTTTTTTTTTGCTTGCATTTGTATCCGTAGTGGCTAGGGCATAGTTGCTTAATAACTACTTGGTGATTTGCTTTATCTTGGTGTATAGAGAGAGTCCTGGGTCTAAACCTAATTAGTGCTAGACTGTGATCCAGTTTTCCCAGCCATTTTTCCTCCTCAAATAGTGAGTTCTTCCCGCTTGGGTCTTTGGGTTTATTTGACACTATGTTTGTTTGCTTTTGTATGCTGTATATCCAATTTGTTTCACTGATTGACCTTTTTCCCTTTTTCAAAATAGCACCAAATCATTTTTTTATTACTGTTTTTCAGTATAGTTTGAAATCTGGTACTGGTAGACTCCCTTCCTTCCTGTATTATTTTTTTATTATTATACTTGAGATTCTTGATCTTTCATTCTTCCATACGAATTTTGTTATTTTTTTCTAGTTCTATAAAAGGTTCCTTTGGTAGTTTGGTAGGTATATCCTCCTCCCTAAGACAGCATGCAATCTGATATAGGCTATATATGTTCAGTCATATTAAACATATTTCCACATTAGTCATGTTGTAAAAGAAAAATCAAAACAAAAGGGAAAAACCACGAGAAAGAAAAAAACAAATAAGAAAAGTGAAAATAGTATGTTTTGATCTGCATTCAGACTCCACAGTTCTTTCTCTGCATGTGGATAGCATTTTCCATCATGAGTCTTTTCAAACTATCTTAGATCATTGTATTGCTGCGAGGAACCAAGTCTATCAAGTTGGTCATTGCACAATGTTGCTGTTACTGTGTATAATGTTCTCTTGGTACTGCTCACTTCACTCAGAATCAGTTCATGTAAGTCTTTCCAGGTTTTTCTGAAATCCACCTGTTCATCATTTCTGATAGAACAATAGTATTCCCTATTGTGCTATAAGAAATGAGGAAGATACAGACTTCACAATAACCTGAAAAACCTACATGATATAATGCTGAGTGAGTGGAGCAGAACCAGGAGAACATTATACACAACCACAGATAATTGGATTCTGTGAGGACTAACCTCGATAGACTTGGCTCTTCTCAGCAATACAAGGTTCAAAGACAACTCCAAAGGACTCATGATGGAGAGAGCTATCTACATCCAGAGAAAGAACTATGGAGTCTGAATGCAGATTGAGGCACACTGTTTGCTCTCCTTTTTTTTTTCTTTTTTGTTTTTGTTCCTTCTTTCTCATGATTCATTCCATTGGTCATAATTCTTCTTTACAACTTGACTATTGTGTAAATAAGTTTAACGCAAAGTTATGTTAGATATATAGAAGACATATCATATTCCATGACATCTTGGGGAGGGAGGGGGGAAGGGGGCAAAATCTGGATCTCAAAATCATGCAGAACTGAGTGTTGTAAACTAAAAATAAAAATCTTAATTTAAAAAGAAAAAAAGAACAATACTATTCCATTATATTCATATACCATAGCTTGTTTAGCCATTCCCCATTTGATGGGCATGCCCTTAATTTTCAATTCTTCTCCACAAGAAAAAGAGCCACTACAAATATTTTTGTATGTGTGGGTCCTTTTCCCTTTTTTTTTGTGGTCTCTTTGGGATATAGACCTATTAGCAGTATCGCTGGATCAAGGGGTGGGCACACTTTTATAGCCCTTTGGGCACAGTTCCAAATTGTTCTCCAGAATGGTTGGATCAGTTCTCAACTCCACCAACAACACATTAGTGCTCCTTCCAAATTTACACATCTCCAACATTTATCATTTTCCTTTTTCTTGTATGTGATAGGTATGATGTGATATCTCAGAGTTATTTTAATTTGTATTTCTCTAATCCAAAGTGATTTAAAACATTTTTATATGACTATAGATAACTTTAATTTCTTCATCTGAAAACTGCTTGTTCATATCTTTTGACTGTTTATCACTTGGGCAATGACTTGTATTCTTATAAATTTGACTCAATTCTCTATATGTTTTAGAAATGAGGCCTTTATTAGAGACACTGGCTGTAGAAATTGTTTCCCAGCTTTCTGCTTCCCTTCTAATCTTGATTGCATTGGCTTTGTGCAAAAAATTTTTAATTTAATGTAATCAAAATTACCCATTTTGCATTTCATAATGTTCTCTATCTCTTGTATGGTCATAAATTCTTCCCTTATCCATAGCTGACAGGTAAACTTTTCCTTGCTCTCCTAATTTGCTTATGGTATTACCCTTCATGTCTAAATGGTATACTGGGGTGTGTTCAGGGGGGACTGGTACCTCTGGTGTGATGGCTGCCAAGACCTTTACAGGGCTGCTTTCTACCTTTCGTGTTCGCATGTTCCACCTATCTTTCACCTGTGGCTCCAAGAAGCTGTAGCATGCAGTGACCACCCCAACCCCATAAACTATTTTGGCAGATGGGCTAAAGCAGGATGAGGGTAACCAAGGGGTCTCAAACCCATGTCTACTCCAAGCATGTGAAGACTTTCCCTGGTGCAATGGGTGTATGAGAAAAATTTGTTCCAAGGGCCATGAAGGCAGCTGAAGCAGGCACTATGGAGCACTTAGAGCTTGGCCAGATAGATATAAAAGGCACCAAGGACATCCATTGCATCTTGAGCCATCACCAGTCATCTTGATTCTGTCCTGTCACTGGACTGTGATGACTCTGGAGGAGAGATTGAGGCCAATGATTTCGCGCAACTCTGCCTCACTTAAATCCAATTTACACATGAATCAAAAGACATCACCCATGCCATTTTACCATCATGCCTATCTCAAAGTCCTGTGGCAATAGTCAAGGGATGAAGCAGCAGGTGGGGATACACTGGGAGCTGTAGTCATGACCCTGCACACAGGTGGTCCAGGACATTGGGTTGTTTCTCATTGAAGCAGCAGTGGGATATGGAAGCCCCCTGGGTGTCTTAGCAGCCTTTTAAGGATCATACTGCTCACCTCCTGGTGGGAAGAAGAGGCTAGAAAATGTGCCCTAAAAGTTGTCTGCTTACCTAATGCTGACTTGATTACCATAAATCTCACTCTGTAGTTAAAACACACAAAAATGTACAAAAACATCTGCAAAGATGATTCCACTCACCATTGGTACATGGAATGTGTGCACACTTATAGACAACACAAAATCCAGTAGACCTGAAAGACAAACAGCTCTTGTTACAAGAGAACTCAGCAGGTATCACATCCAAATAGTAGCCCCGAGTGAAACAAGGTTGGCAAATGAAGGCCAACTTACTGAAGTAGGAGCTGGATACATGTTTTTCTGAAGTGGCCACAGTGAAGGGGAGCGCCATGAAGCTGGCGTAGGTTTTGCAATCAAAGTTAATCTAGTCAACAAGCTTGTATGCCTGCCAAAAGGAGTGAATGACAGGCTCATGACAATGTGATTGCTACTTGCAGGAAAATGTCATGCCACCATCATCAGTGCCTTTGCTCTCACCATGACGAACCCTGACGAGGTCAAAGAAAAAAATTTTTTTTTAAATTTCTTTATTTATTTTTAGTTTACCACACACGGTTCTACATAGTTTTGAATTCCAGATTTTCTCCCCTCCCTCCCCCCTCCCTCCCCAAGACGGCATGGAATCTCATATAACTGTCATGTATAACTTCGCATTGAATTAATTTATGCACTAGTCAAGTCGTGGAGAAGAATTTTGACCAATGGAATGAATCATGAGAAAGAAGAAACAGAACAAAAAAAAAAAACCAACCCAAAAAAACAAAAGAGAAGCAAAAAAAAAGGTGATCATGTAGTGCGCCTCGATCTGTATTCAAACTTCACAGTTCTTTCTCTGGATGAAGATAGCATTCTCCATTGTGAGTCCCCTGGAGTTGTCCTTGCCCCTTAGGTTGCTGAGAAGAGCGCAGTATGTCAGGGTTGGTCCTCACGGAATCCATATATCTGTGGCTGTGCACAACGTTCTCCTGGCTCTGCTCCGCTCACTCAGCATTATGTCGTGTAGGTTTTTCCAGGTTGTTATGAAGTCTGCATCATCCCCATTTCTTATGGCACAATAGTATTCCATCACCTTCATATACCACAGCTTGTTCAGCCATTCCCCAATTGATGGGCATCCCTTTGATTTCCAATTCTTGGCTACCACAAAAAGAGCTGCTATAAATAATTTTGTACATATGGGTCAAAGAAAAATTTTATGAAGAACTAGAGACCCTTATTATCAATGTGCCAAAAGAGGATAAACTTATAATTCTGAGGGACTTTAACATGAGAGTAGGTTCAGACTACCAGACATGGCAGGGAGTCCTAGGGAGCAATGGAGTTGGAAACAGCAATAGCAGTGGTCATTTACTACTGAAGACTTATGCATCTCATGACTTTCTCAACACTAACACTGTCTTCCATTTACCTAAATGTGATAAAACTTCATGGATGCACCTCACAGCAAATGCTAGCATTTAATATACTATGTGATTGTAAGGAGAAGAGACAGACAGGATGTGAGAGTGATGAAGGCAATGTGTGGTGCAGAGTGCTGGACTAATCATAGACTTATCCTTTCTAAGCTAAATATTCGCGTTCAGCAAAAGCAGCACCCCAAAGCAAAATGACCACCAGAAGAATTAATGTCAACAAATTAGAGCTCTTCTCTGAGTGGGAACAGAGCCAACACACAGTTGGCAACAGTGGAGCGGCAAAGGAGTGGACAGCTTTCGGAGATTTGGTGTATAGTACTGCATTTGCTCATCTGGGTCAGAACACTCACAAACACCAAGACTAGTTTGATGAAAATGATGGGGAAATTCAGAAGCTGCTAAATGAAAAACGAGAACTGCACAGGGTTTACCAGCAGGGTAGTTCATCCATCTCTAAGAAGGCAGCATTTAATTCCATCAAAAGTAAAGTACAAGCAAAGCTTAGAGAGATGCAGGATTCTTGGCTCAGTAAGAAGGCAGATGAAATTCAGTTTTATGCTAATAGAAATAATCCAAAGCACTTTTATGATGCCCTGAAGGCTATTTATGGGCCAAAGACCTATGGTGCATTTCAATTACTCAATGCTGATGGAGCCATATTGATTAGTGATAAGGACAAGATCCTGGAGAGATGGGCTGAACTCTTCCATAGTGTTCTCAACAGAGCATCATCAATCAATACTGAGGCCATTAACCATTTACCTCAGGTTGAAGTCAATCCTTCCCTAGCTGAAGCTCCAACTGAAGAAGAGGTTTTGAATGCCATTAGGCTCCTTTCATGTGGCAAGACTGGTGCTGATTCTATTCCAGCTGAGATTTATGAAGTAGGGAGTCCATTGCTCATACAAAAGCTGACTGAGATTTTCCAGGTTATATAGCAAGAGGAGGTTGTCCCCCAGGAGTTCAAGGATGCCTCCATTGTCCATCTCTATAAAGGTAAAGGAAATAGATTGTCCTGTGACAATCACAGAAGGGTCTCTTTCTTAGTCATTGCTGGCAAGATTCTTGCCAGAGTCTTCCTTAATAGGCTGACCTTCACCTGGAAGATACTCATCTACCTGAGAGCCCATGTGGCTTCAGAAAGGGCTGAAGAACAGTTGATATGGTGTTTGCTGCCTGACAACTCCAGGAGAAATGCCAGGAGCAGAACAGAGGTCTGTACACAACATTTGTAGAAATGATCAAGGACTTTGATACTGTTAGTCTTGAGGCTTATGGAAAATTATGCCAAAATTTGGTTGCCAGGAGAAGTCCATCAACATTGTATGTCAATTTCATGATGACCTGCTTGCCTGGATTCTAGATAATGGACAATCCTCTCGTGCCTTCCCAGTCACCAATGGAGTGAAACAAGGCTGTGTGCTTGCTCCCATGCTTTTTAGCATAACGCTTTCAGCCATGTTGTTAAATGCTTTCAATAAGGTCAGCTACTACATCGATGGTAAATTCTTCAATTTGAAAAGGCTACAAGCCAAGACCAAAGTGGAGGGAGTGTTGGTGCATGATTTTCTGTTTGCAGATGATTGTGTACTCAATGCAGCTTCTGAAGCTGAGATGCAACAAAGTATGGACCAATTCTCTGCTGCTTGTGCTAATATTGGCCTAACAATTAACACCAAGAAAACACAGGTGCTCCATCAGCCACCACCACACTATCCATACATGGAACCATCAGTTATAGTAAATGGAGAAGTTTTGAATGCTGTGGATAAGCCCACTTACCTTGGTAGTATACTTTCCAGGGATGTAGACATTGATAATGAGGTTGATGTATGCATTGCCAGAGCTAGCTCAGTGTTTGGGAGGCTCTGACGGAAAGTATGGGAGAGAAGAGGTATTAGACTGATTACCAAACTGAAGGTCTACAGAACCTTTTTGCTGACCTCATTGATGTATGACTGTGAAACCTGGATAGTCTACTAGCACCATGCCAGGAAACCGAATCCCTTCCATTTGAATTGTTTTAGGAAGATTCTGAAGATCACGTGGCAGGATAAGGTACCAGCCACTGAGGTCCTTACTCAAACTAAACTGCCAAGCATTTGAACTCTGCTTCAGAAAGTGCAACTCCGATGGGCTGTCCACATTGTTCTAATGCAAAATGTAAGCTTGCCAAAAAGACTATTTTATGGAGAACACACAGGGCTAGCATTCATATGGTGGTCAGAAGAAGCAATACAAGTACACGCCTAAGGTCTCTCTCTCTTAAGGTCAAAGTCTGAAGAACTTTGGAATTGATTGCATGACATGGGAGACACTGGCACAGGACTGCTCATCATGATTGCCCACATCAGAGAAGGTGCTGTGCTCTATGAGCAAAGCAGAATTGAAACAACTCAAAGGAAACACTAGATGTGCAAGTTTAGAGTATCTACCCCAAATCTTCACATGGACTATTTGTGCCCCACCTGTGGTAGAGCATTCCAAGCTCGTATTGTTCTGATCAGCCACAGTTGGACATATTGAAGCTTGATTCTTGTATAATGATGTCATTTTGGTCCTCTTTGAGAATGAAGGACAACAACCAACCAACAAACCAACCAAATTGTGTACTCATTTCTTGGTATGGGGTGTGAGATGTTGGTCTATGCCTAGTTTCTGCCATACTATTTTCCAGTTTTCCCAGCAGTTTTTGTCAAATAGTGAGTTCTTATCCAAGAAGCTGGAGTCTTTGGGTTTATCAGACAAGAGATTACTATAGTCATTGACTACCATATCCTGTGTATCTAACCTATTTCACTGACCCACCACTCTATTTCTTAGCCAGTTGAGGTAACATTCCTTTGACTGATTTTCAAGTTTTATGATCCTTGGGTTATCAGTTCAACTTCTGATGTTGACCATACTATTGCCTCTGGCCCCTCTGCTTGGCATTTATCTCTGATAAATGAACCTTGTTGCTTCACAGCTGATTCTAGAATCCCAGAAGAGACTGCCTGCTTATTTACAGCCTCCAAAAGCTTCAGCCTATACCAAGGGGTTCCTCCGGACCAGAGCATGACTTATCTTATTCCCATTCCTATTCCACAGTTGGCACTGGGGAAGTGGTAGAAAGAATAATAGATTTAAAAATGGTAAAACCTAAGTTCAAATCCTGGTTGTTAGCATCTGTGTGAATGAGGATTTTGTCTTTCTAGGCTTCAGTTTCCTCATCTATAAAAAACAAAACCAAATGAGGCATTAGGGCTGGATCATCATCTGTAAGACCCTTCCATGCCTAAATCCTATGGTCCTATCAACACTACATTTTGGGAGATTGCATGAATTACAAGTTCTCTTTCTCAAGGATATGGTGAACTTAGTACTGTAATAATACCGCCATGCCAAAGCAGGCAGCTCAACCAAGTATCTTGGTGTGGTACCAGCCATGTCAAATTTAAAAAAAAAGCACCAAAAAAACTAAACCAGAGACAAGAAAATATCTGAAAATTCATCTGTATTCATTATCTCTCTGTTCTTCCTTCTTCCTTTGACTCTTATCACTAAGGGTGAAGTGGGAAATAACTGGAGACTAACTGGTTCATGTAACAGCTTCCTAGTAGACAAAAGATTTGATAGACTGAGCTAAAAGGAGGTTTGGGATTAACTGAATGTTGGAGCTGTCCTGGGTCTACTTGTCCAGTTTCTCCGTGATTGTGGGTGACTTGACTCCTTTTAAAAACCTCCTTATATCTTCTAACATGGGGAAAAAACCAAAGCTATACTGTTGTTGTTTTTAAGCCAGGGAGTTGGCAAAGACTAAGACGAAACAAACAGCATCTCTCTTTAAGGCAGCCAATGTTGCGCTGCTTGGATTAGCTCCTGGGATTTCTGGTCTAAAATATCAAAATCATTAAAGTAGATGAAAGAACATGATAGTTGTCTAGCTGTAAAAATGTAGTTATAAACCCTGTTGCAAATGAAGAAAAAAATAAAAGGGGAAACAGAGGGGAGTGGAAGAACTTGAAAGACAACATGAACTATATCTCTTATCAGGCATGATTTCTAGCCTGTTTGCAAAATTTGGGAAACTTCTGAAGGTGAGAAAATTAATAGAATTAGAAATGAAAGTGACCTTTAAAGTCACTTAATCTAATCTTTTTATTTTATAGATGAGGAAACTGAGGTCTGGATTGACTAACTGACCAATGTGGCTTGCCAAAGGTCGCACAGTTAGTAGTAATCAGAGCCAGAATTTAAACCCAGGCTCTGTGACCCCATATCCAGGACTCTTTCCACAGCTGCTTCCCAACAACTTTGGGAGTTCATCTAATCTAATGCTTCCCCTGCCAACAGGTAGAACTATTCATAAACCATTCCCTGAGTGAAAGCTGGGAAAGTGGGGTGGTATGGTGAAACAAACCCAAAATTTGCAGTCAGAAGGAATGGGTTCAAATCCTGATTTAGGTTCTTAATATTTATACGAACCTGGCCAAATCACTCAGCCTGCCTGGGTCTCAATATCCTCAATTGTAAAATGATAGATTTGAACTTAATGATCATTATTAATATCTTTTCTCATCCCACATCTATTTTCCTATGTTGGAATAACAATAATATTAGTAATGATAGCTGCACTTATGGTTTACAAAGTGCTTTACAGGAGTTATCTCATCTTATACTCACAATAATACTGGGAGGTAGGTGCTATTATTATCCCCATTTTATAGTTGAGAAAACTGAGGTTGAGAGAGATTAAATGTCTTGCCCAGAGTCATAGGCTAGTAAATGTCTGAGGCTAAATTTGAATGAAGTTGGCTGAAGTCGTGGTTCCAAAACTCAGAACCAGGAATCTAGGGAAAATTCAAATTTCATATTAGCAGAATCAGTCAAGCAAGCAACAAACCTTCATTAAGCACCTACTATGTGCCATACGCTGTGCTGGGGCTATCAGATACAAATACAAAGAATGAAACAATCCTTACTTTTAAGGAATCGGAAGGTGCCTTAGAGGCCATTTAGTCCTACCCATACTTGAGTGGAAATCCTCTCCTCAATATTCATGGGATCGTAAATCTAGAGCTGGAAGGAACCTTAGAGGTCATCCAGCCCAGCTCTCTTATTTTACAGGTGAGGAAACTGAGGCTGAGAGTAGGTGTCTTACCCAGAGTCACACCTAAGTGTCTGAGGAAGGATTTGAATTCAGATCTCCTCTGACTCTGTACCCACTGCTTTTTGTTAGAAGACCTCAAATGACAAGAAATCACCTTCCAAGGTAGGCAGCGCATTCTTCAATGGCTCTGGCCATTGAATAACTTTTCTTTGCAATAAGCCTAAATCATTTTCTCAACTTTCTGCCTTGCTTACAGGTCAGCCCTTTGTGGCTAAGTAGAGTGAATCTAACCTTTCTTCCACACAACAGCCTTTCCAAAACTTGATGACACTTATCATGTCTCCCTTAACTTTTCTTCTCCAGGTTAAATATCGCCAGTTCCTTTAACTGATCTCCTTATGATATGACCTCAATTTCCTTCCTCCTACTGGTCCCATTTTTTTGGACTCTTCTCCAGCTTATCAATGTCCTTCCTAAATTTTGGCACCCAGACCTGAATGCAGCATTCCCCTTGTGCTCTATCTAGGGCATAGGACCATGGGACTGTGACCTACACTGTTCTAGTTGCCATGCTTCTCTTAGTGCATGGATTAATTACTTGTTTGTCTATGGCAGTTTTTTTACAACTTTTATAAACACCTAGGGATTGCTCAACTGGGGAAAAATTTGCAACTATCTCAATCAGGCTCTGGCAGTGAGTCCCATTTGTTGGGTCACAGGACAGATCTTCCCTGAAGCCAAAACTATCAAATAGACCATTAAGTAGACTATGTATATCATTTGCAAATGCTGTTAATGCTATTCTAGCTCCCTCTGGCTTGGACCAGGGATGTGGGAAGTGGGGGAGGGGATGGACAGCAGCTAGTTTTGACCCTGTCATTATAAGAAAACTGTCTTTGCCTCTAGGGTTTGATAGCCAGGTGGGAAAAAATGACAGCAATTAATTTCCACAGCGAAAAATAATTCTGCTAATTGAAAACATCAAAAACATTGAGGTTTACACAAATGTTCAGCTCTGTTTATTTTCTCTAATTTGTTTTTCAGCATTCAATAAGAACTTAATGAGCTCGCATTTTCTGCTTCTTTCCTATTTATAGATATTAAGGACTGGTGGGTTCCCACTGTAGGGAGTGTATATGCTCTGTCTGGGCTGCATTATAATCAGGGGACAGTCACTACCCACATCTGACTTTCAGACACAAATCCCAGTCTGAAACTGAGAGAAAACTTGGAAGAGTCATGGCATCTGGGACCCCTCTGTTGGTGTTTTCTCATCAACTGAAGGCTTTGGGGTTTTTGGTTTGGTTTTTTTTTGGGGTCCATTTCTCCCTTTTGGCAAACACAGAGTTTGAAAATAGCTTTGTTGTCTAGAGTGCCATGTGAGATAGGAAAGAATCTAGACTATGTTACCATGGAAGGGAGACCGTGACTCTGCCAGTTGCATTTATTGGAACAATGACAACGGTAAAAATAAACATTTATGTAGCACTTTAAGGTTTGCAAAGCACCAGCCTAGGAGGTAAATATTGTAAATATTATTGTACCCATCTTACAGATAAGGATAAAGATTCAGACAAGGTAAGTGACCTGCCTAAAGTCCCACAGCTAGTCATAATAGTGAGCACTTATGTGGCACTTTAAGGATTTGCAAAGCAAGCTTCTAATTCTAAATTTATTATCCTATATGGGAATGACATAACAATAATAATGACAGTAATAGTAGCTAGCATTTATCTAGAACTTTAAGGCTTGTAAAGTACTTTACAAATATCTTATTTTATCTTTAACAGCCCTGTGGTTATTATTATCCCCATTTTACAGATGAGAAAACAGAGTCTGAGAGAGGTTGAGTGACTTGCTCAGGGTCACACAGATAGTAAGTATCTGATTTAAACTCAGTTCTTTCTGACTCCACCATACTATCTACTATTCCATCTATGCCTACCAGGCAGCTAGTAAGAAATTAAGTAAGGTAGTAAATTTTGAGCTCTTGTGTCTGCTGAGCCCAAATCCCACGCACTTTCCACCATACTATGCTGCTTATGCTATGTATTTATCATACCCATCAATCCTCAAGTGGGTCTGTGATTTTATTGATAGTTCCTATCAATGATGAAGATAGCAATCCTTCCTTGCCTGCCATTTCTGCGAGAATCTTATACATCTCCTTCCAAAAGTTTGTCACAGAGAGTCCATGAAAACTGCTGGAAATCTTTTCCCCTCTTTTTTGACATTTTGAGGGTACCATTGGACCCCCCTACCTGGTTGTCTACCTGTTGTTCCTCAAGCTTACTACATGATTAGCTCATCTTCTTTTCCTGCCATTCAACTCCTTGATAATATCTTTCACTCTAGTCTTATTTGGAGTTCCTCGTTGGTTGTATATTGTAGCCTCCTTACATCCCCATGTGGCTCTCTATTTCTCTTTGCATGAGGCTCATCTTTAAATCTTCCAAGGAAGTGATGGTCCATGTCTCACTACCATATAAGAACTTCAGTAGAATGTTGTTATTAAAATGATGGACATTTGCTTTCATGGGAAGCTTGGGGTCAATAAAGGAGCTTTGTAATTTTCTGAAGGCAACCCAGCCCATTCACCTCTCATTTAACTTTATGGCCAACTTGTTGGCCATGACCTGTATTATTTCTGGCTAATGGAAAGCTCTGTCCATCCAAATGCCTGTAGAAATCTTGGGTATAGACATTCTTTGGTTATCTTTCTTGTGTAGAAAACAGACCAGACTCCTTTAAGTAATTCCAGAGCTCTTCCAGGAGACTCTGCAGTGTTCTGGGGCTTGATGTGATCAGAATGGTGTCACCCACAAACTGGAGCATCTGGAGGACCTCACCATCTTTGGGGAATCCCACTTCAGTCTGGCCTCTGCTCTTCTACAGGAAATCTTTCTTGATTCCTTCCAATAGCTAGTGCCTCCTTTCCCTCTCTAAACTACTGCATTATTTATTTTGTCTCTAAACTTTGGGGCTGCTAGGAGGTGCAGTGGATAGAGCATTAGGCTTGGAATCAGGATGATTCATCTTACTGAGTTCAAATCTGGCCTTATACACTTAGTAACTGTGTGATCCTGGGCAAATCACTTAACCCTGTTTAGCTTAGTTCCTCATCTGTAAAATGAGCTGGAGAAGAAAATGGCAAAGCACTCCAGTATCTCTGCCAAGATACTGACCCAAATGGGGTCATGGACAATCAGATAGGACGGAAAAATGACTTAAAAACAGATTCTCTATAATCATATATGTATATGTTGTTTTTCCACAAAGAATATAAGGTTATTGGTGCAGGGGCTGTTTTGTTTTTTGTTTTAGTGATGAATGCGAGTAATAGTTTCCTCTTGATCTGCTCAGGCTAGTGTTCACACCATGGACACTTCTGAGGAAACGTGTTCAGCTTTGAATGACTCAGTGCTTTGGGATGACATATCAAACCCTGGGAAGTTCCATGGTTTCAATATTCTCAGGCAGAGTGGGGTAGGACTCTGTAAAAGGAAACAGATCCACTTGTTCTCTCTTCTGTCTTCTTTCTTCGCTCTGGGACATGTGGCAACTAACTCTCTTTGTTTATTATTGTCTCTCTTTGAAATTTCCTTTGTGGTATGTGGGAGGGCTGCATACCCTACCCGCATCCCAGGAGAAATAACATACTGCTCACACACGGCAGCTGGCATATGGGCTGGCACTAGGTGAGCTTGAGATTGCTTCCTCTTGTTTCTTGGAGGAGAGGATAACTACCATCGGGAGGATGAGTCCAACTCCAACTTGATCTGTCTGAAGATACAGGTCTTGAGGGAGGTAACAGTTCAGCATGACATTCTCCGATTGGTTGGAGTTGGGCTCTTCCCTGGATGGTAGTTATCTTCTCTTTCAAGATATACCAGAGTGGCTCTGGGGGGCACCTTTGATAGTAGACAGTGATGGGTCCAGCAATTCCCAACCACCTGAACTCACAAAATTGCCTCAAAAGCTGGAAATGTTCAGCTCAGCACTGCTGTTTGGTGACCTATGCTCAGGAAACACACACACACACACACACACAGCCAAAGAACAAGTAGTCTCAAGCTCACCAAGTTGAAGTGTCTATTCATCAGTTTTGCAAAATGCTCTATGTTTGGATGTTTTAAATATCACTCCTATAAGGGCATAGCAACATTTAAAAGTTACTGCTTCTTGTTTAAGACTTTGTCAGAGTGCCCTTGTGAGTCTTTTGTATTAAGCATTTCTTTTATGTGGGAGAGATAAAGAACTGTGCAACACCTAATTTACATTGTGCAGTGAGTACCTTTTTACTCTCCCCATTTGGAGAGACCTGGACATGAGCTCAACTTCAGCATCACGTGATTCTCCATGGGGCTATGGGATGGGGGTTCATGGATCCCAAGACCACAACAAAATAATCTGACTCCTCTCTTTAGGAGCCAAGCTCCTCCCAGAACTGTATCCAGGCCACATATGTGGGACCAGAACTAGGAGGAACCCTTTAACAGGAGAGGGAGAAGGTGAGGGGCACAGATACCCTAGCTCCAACAGTAGTTTTGTGTATATGTCTATATCTGCAGCATCTAGGCAGCACATAGTAGGTGCTTGATAAATGCTTCTTGATTAATTATTTCAAGAATTTGTTATTTCATCAATATGTACATTCCTTGCATGTGATACAGGTCACAATTCCCCTATGACATGATTATTGGACAGTTTGGGAGAGTTTGTTGTTGTTCAGTTGTTGCATCATATCTGATTCTTTGTGACCCTGTTTGGGTTTTCTTGGCAAAGACACTGGAGTGGTTTGCCACTTCCTTCTCCAGCTCTTTTTACAAATGAGAAAACTGAGGCAAACAAGGTTATGGGACTTACTCAGGGTCACACAGCTAGTAAGTATCTGAGTCTGGATTTGAACTCAGTTCTTCCTGACTCTAGGCTTGGTGCTTTACCTATGGCACTACCTAGCTGCCCTTTGGGAGAGTTACCATGGCCAAAAAATTCATCACCCTGCAGTCAGCTCAGTGAATATTAATTAAGTGCCTATTACGTATTAGGTGCTGTGCCAGAATTTAGGATTACAAAGACAAAAATGAAAATAGTCCCTATTCGGGGTGTGCTGGAGTCAGCTGATTGTTAAATTTTCAATGTGAGCTTTTATCCCTTGGAAATTGGCAAATGCTACAAATCAGGGCTTGATTTATTGTTCTGTTGATTGTTTAGACTTAAGAAAGGGACAGAGAAAATTTTAATAATGAAGATTAAGCTTAAAAGTATGTTGTATATACATTTTCCCCCTGAAAAGTCAGTTGTTAAATACTTATCAGAGATAAAATGTATACATAAATAAGTCAATACAAGATACACTTAAAGTACACACATATATTTTGAATGGGAAGTGCGAACAACTGGAGGGATCACAAAAGACTTTATATAGGAGATGGCACTTTAACTTTGAATGGAGCTTGGGATTCCAAGAGAGCATTTCAGTCATGGAAGGGAATAAGCATATAGCACCTACTGTGTGCCAGGCACCGTGCTAAGTGCTTTATATAAATATTATCTTATTTGATCTTTACAACAGCTCTGCAAAGAAAGAGATATTATCACCCTTATTTTACAGTTGAGTAAACTGAGGCAAATAAATGTTAAATGATTTGTCCATGGGTCACATAGCTAGTAAGGGTCTGGGGCATTTTTTGAACTCAGATTTTCCTGATCCCAGGCCCAACGTTCTATCCAGTACACCACCAGCTGTATGGAGGGGAGGGTAGCTGTATGGAAGGGGTGGAGGTAGGGCATGGAGAGAGAGAACTGCCTATGCAGAGGCTTAGAAATACTGATCGATTTGGGCACAAAATGTCCTATAGAAGGAAAAACAAGCTAGTTTGATAGACGTTGAGTATGTGAGAAGAATTAATCTAAAGTAAGCTTCCCTAAGCTTAGTGAGGCTGGTCCTCAGAGGACAGACATATACATAGCCCATTTCTGGTCCATACTTGTTACTTTTCTAGTCTAACAGGTGTGCGAGGCAGAAAATACTTGGGATAATGAGCAGATGGCCGGTCACTTCTGTTTGCCAGCCCCTATCCTTGTGAAGGCAGCTTCATTCTTCACCAGGTCCTCCTTCTGTTCTCCCTTGGGCACAGATTTTCTCTAGTCACTCCTTTGGGAAGTCATCAGGGTTTTCCTTTCAAAATTGCCAAGAGAAGAAAGAAAAGGAAAGGGAAAATATCTAAAGTGGTTACCTTAGAAAGGCTATCTATTCCTAGGTCATTTGTAAACTTCTCCTCCCACTCCCAACCCCACCCCCCCAAAACAGCTAAGTTCTTTTTTTTTCCTAGGGCCAGTTAAGATTTGCATTTGTTTTCTTTGCTTTTTTGAAGTTATAAAAATAGAAATCAATACAAGTTTTCTCCTGTATAGCTCCAGCAGTTGTAAAATTGATCTCTTTTCCTTCTGGGTTATTGTTGTTCAGTCTTGTCTAACTCTTTGTGACTCCATTTTTGAGGTTTTCTTGGCAAAGACATTGAAATGGGTTTGCCATTTCTTTCTCCAGCTCATTTTACAGATGAGGAACTAGAGGCAAACAGGGTTAAGTGATTTGCCCAGTGTCACACAGCTCATATGTTTGGTTTCGGGCCAGATTTGAACTCGTGAAGATGAATCTTCCTCATTTCCAGCCCAGTGCTCTCTCCACTGCATCACCTAGCTGCCCTCCCTTCTGGGCACTTTACTCCTATCATTTCTCCCTTTGCCAGCATCTGTGCAAGTTTATGCACATAGATCAGCATTGCAATAGTTAACCATTTTATCTTAGAGAAACAACAAATCAGAAAGCAAAACCCCCATAGAAGCAAGGTTTGGGAAAGTAGCCCATTTCTCACCAGGGAGAGAGAACAAAAGTGGAAGTAAAGCAAAGGGCAAGAAAGTGGAAATTCACTAGTTCTGTTCTCAGCCCCCTGAAGCAGAGTGGCTTGAACCCCTGTGTCTCTTCCACATGGCTCAGCTTCAGTCTTTGCCTTAGTATCTCCGTTCCTGCTCCCCTTCCAGTTCAGTCTGTTCCCAGGACCACAGACTGCTTGCCCTTGCCTCTTATTCTCTGTTTCACAAAATTACCTCATTTGATATCCCTGTTTTAACTCTACTCTCTCAGGTCTCACTCTTTTCATGAGACTTCTCCTTCCCTTAAAATTGTGGTCTGGTCCAGATCTGACTTGGTTCATTCTGGTGTTTCAGGCTTAGGAATAGAATGAAATGAGACACTTGTAAATCATCTGACACTTAACAGAAAGTAAGAGAGCAGCTAAGGTGATACAGTGGATAGAGCATCAGGCCTGGAGTCTGGAAGACCTGAGTTCAAATGCAGCCTCTGGCACTTACTAGCTATGTGATTCTGGGCAAGTCACTTCACCCTGTTTGCCTCAGTTTCCTCATCTGTGAAATGAGATGGAGAAAGAAATGGCAAACCACTCTAATATCTTTGCCAAGAAAACCCCTGATGGGGTCATGAAGAGTCAGACTTGACCAAGCAATGACAACAATAAGCTTACTCCACAGCAGCATAGAAAGAATGAGAAATAAGAAAGAAAAGGTAAACTTAACAGTAACATAGAAAGAATAAGAATAAATATAGGTAAGAAAGAAAAAGTAAGTTAAAAGAAGCATAGAAAGAATGTATAGCAAGGATAGAGCCTTATTTCAGGTAGACAGTCCTCTTCATCTCCCTTGTCCAGGAGGTTGTATTGACTCAATTGCAGTGGGTCATCCTTCAAGTCTGAGGGACTATGGATTCTTCTGATGGAGCCCAGCGGGCCGAGCTTTTTACTACCTTAGGCAACCAAGTTGCTGCCTCAACAGCTTGAGCCCTAGACCAATCGAGTCTTAGGGGGCAGACCCTCTGATTTTTAGGGAAAAATCAGTCCATCTTAACTGGCAGTGACTATAATAGATATTGCTTCTATGTAGGTGGGATGAAGTTCAGGTGTTTTTCAGTTGTGTCTGACTCTTTGTGACTCCATTTGGAGTTTCTTGGCAAAGATACTGGAGTAGTTTGCCATTTCCTTCTCCAGCTCATTTTACAGATGAAGAAACCGAGGCAAATAGGGTTATGTGACTTGCCCAGGGTCACACAGCTAGTAAGTGTGTGAGGCCAGATTTAAACTCAGGAAGATGAGTCTTCCTCACTTCAGGCCCAGTGCTCTATCCACTGTGCCACCCAGCTGCCCCAATGGAATGGAGACTAATGCTTTAATCACAGTCTCATGGTTCTTCAGAGATTCATAAACCTATCTCTTAATGGACACAGTCTCTACAACAGCTTATTACATCAGCTTTGTAGGAAATGCTAAGCCCTTTTTAAACTTTAAAAAGGATAAGGGAGAGGGAAAACATCATTTAGAGTGGATATTGAAAGAAGAAGGATAGTTGTTTGGACATACAGAATCTCAGAGGAGAGAAAAATCCAGAAAGATTCTATTAATAAAAACCACTTTATTGGTTTTCTCTATACAAATGGGCAAAGTATAGATAACAACCAAGAAGAGGAAGAAGTTCTAACACAAGAAGGCCAACCTGACCTTACAGTTTTTACTGAGACTTAGTGGGATGAAATTCATGACTGGAATATAGCTAGATGTGGATAGGCATGCCTTATTCAAAGGAAATATAAATGAGGTGGAGTGGGGTAGTGTAGCCATAATGGCTTTTGTTTTCTTTGAATGGCTCAGCTTGCCTCATTGAGCCTCTGGACACTGTGGCTTGCTCTTCCGGGGCAGGAGGCCCGGGGAGCATGCCGGGAAGCAGACAGCTTCCTGTGTGAGGAGTCATGGGGCTGGCTGAGGGGAGGTGTTAACCTCTACCCTAGGGGGAGGGGCCAACTCAGGAACCAATCGGCCCTGGTCATTTGGGCGGAGCTTGATGATGTCAAAAACCCTATAAGAGGGGAGAGGACAGCTTGAAGATTCTTCTCTTTCCTTTTCCGGTTGGAGCCAGCGACAGTTACGACAGTTACGTCAGTTACAGCGACCGTTACATCGTCAGTTTCAGTTGCAGCTTCAGTTACAGACAGACACAGCTGAGGCAGGAGCTGCCAGCAGCAGAGCTGACCTACGGGAGGAAGCTGAACAAAGACTTCAGTCCAGTGGGTAATCTTATTACCATAAAAGGGGGAAACATGATTTTGCTTTACGCAATCATGTTTCTCTGTAGCCTCCTGGTTACTCTTTCAAGGCGTACTTATTGGGCCTGGAAGATTATGATCAACATATCAAAATGGGGCTTCTGGTTCATGGGTTGGTTACTGTTGAGCCTAAATAAATGTTTTGATTCTTCTGCCTTCTACTTTGAGAGTTTCTTCTATCCGGCGATTCCGAACCTTTCAGACATGTTTATGATCCTCTTTGAGATTATAAACTCGGCCCTCCTGATACATTTGGCGTCACGAACAGGATCGCTAGGTATAAGATCTCTATTTAGAAGCAGAACAATTCCAGAGGAAGAGATGAATATCCCAGGATGGGAGGATCCATTTTATTCCTCCCTAGCAAAAGAATTGGCTAAAAAAGCTGGACCCTGTGAAAACTGGGAACCAAGGCTACGGAAAGGAGATCCTAGGGATTTGGAAAAGTGTTTACGAGAAGTTGGGATTCAGTCAGGGGCATCACTATCTAGGCAAAGCTGGATAGTGTTATCAGCCTACCGGCTAGTATACGAAAGATTGAGATTAAGTGAAAGACATGGGGGCACTCCTACCCCACAGGAAGAAGAGGAATCTCAGATAGCAGGAGACCAAACTGACTCAAATGAGAACTTTTCTATTAATGTGGCTAAGAGCAACAGGAGACCAAAAAAGCCCAGAGTGCATTTCAACCCAGCCCAGAAAGAGCCTGACTGCCTGCTTCGTCCTAGCCATGGTGGCAGAGGAAGTGAGTGGGGAGAGAATGAGACAATGTTAGGGGCTGAGGCACAAAACACTACTGGGGTTCAGGATGTGCCTCACACAGAGAATAGGAGATGGTTAAATGATCAGACAAGGGCTCGACCCATACAAAGGAGGAAGACAGAAACCCGAGGTGAAGATTCAGTTACAAGGGAAATTCAGGAAGATTTCTCACCGCAAGAGGTCACAGATATTTTGAGTAGATTCAGCCAAAGAATAGGAGAACCATTGATATCTTGGATGGTAAGACTCAGTGATCAAGGGGCCGGTGGAATATCAGTAGATGGGACAGACTGCATGAGATTCATAGGTATCAGCCATGATCCTCTAGTTCAACAAGCTTTTAGGGAACATCATCAGCAAGGAGATGGTGATAGCGGGACTACTCTGTTGGCATTAGCCGCTGTGGGATGCAATAAGAGATATGCTACTGATTCTATGTGGCCCACTGAGCACAGACCCTGGTATTCACTTAGAGATTGTATCATGAGACTAAAGGAGGAGGTAATGAAGACTGCCATTATGACAGGAACTGCAGACAAATATTACAATGATTCAATGGAACTGCCTCATAGGAATTTAATAATTAGGACAGCTCCCCCTGCTTATAAACAACTAATTTTGAATTTATTACTTGGAGAAGTAGGGAGCCGTCTTACAACAGTGATAAATAAGATTTTACAGTTATATGACTTAGGTGACTGGGGAAGGGATAGATCTCCTCGAGAGAGAAGAGTGAATAACCAGCAAACTTGGCGCCAAAGGAGAGTAACAAGGAAAGAAATGTTTACTGCTTTATTGAGAGCAGGAGTAGGTTTTGAAATGATAGATGGAATTCCAACCAATGAATTATATAGAATGTACAGAGATAAAGGCCTTGATAACAGGAGAGATAGGGAAATCAGAACTGCTCCTGCAAATGCTACAGATGTTGAACCTTCATACCCAAGTGAATCACATGAAAGGGAATACTAGGGAACAGGCCAGGCCCCAGCCCAAATTAAGGAAATACACAGGCTGGATTGTAGACCTCACATTAACTTGACCATATATTGGAAAAATGGGTCAAGTACGGTAACTGAGGCATTAATAGATACTGGGGCCGAGGCCACCCTTATTTATGGAAATCCAGACAAGTTCAGCCATGGAACTCCTATTACCATTACAGGACTAGGAGGGACTGAAATATCAGCCAGACAAGTTAAATTGATGATGAAAATTGGACAGTTGCCCAAGAAAGAATATAGTGTGGTTATTGTGCCTATTCCTGAATACATCATTGGAATAGACATATTGAAGGGTATGACCTTAAATTTACCTGAAGGGAAATACCAATTTGCTGTGAGGAAAATAGGCATTAATGCAGTCTTAGTGGGGAAAATCAAGATGGATCCAATCACTTTGCCCGAACCTTCTGAAGTAATTACTTTGAGGCAATATCGTGTGCCAGGTGGGCAAGATGAAATTGCCAACACTATAAGAGAATGTGTTGAGGCAGGAGTGTTAGTCCCTACAACTACTCAATGGAACAACCCTGTCTGGCCAGTCCGAAAATCAGATGGAACATGGAGGATGACAGTAGATTATAGACAGCTGAACAAAGTGACTCCTCCCTTGTATGCTGCTGTTCCAGACACGGTTACTTTAATAGAGAGAATACAAAAACATGAAGGGACTTGGTATGCAGTTATTGATTTGGCCAATGCCTTCTTTACGATCCCAATAGACCCCAAGCAATGGAATCAGTTTGCTTTTACTTGGCAAGGCCGACAGTATACATTTACACGCCTGCCGCAAGGATATATTCATAGCCCAACTATTTGCCACAGGATTGTAGCTGAACATTTGGATGAATTAAAGTTACCTGGTGTACAGCTTACACATTACATAGATGACATCATGATACAGGGAAAGAATATAAAGGAGGTGGAGGAGAGTTTAGCATTATTAATTGACCATATGAAAAGCAAAGGATGGGAAATCAACCCCGCAAAGGTTCAAGGGCCAGCTCAAACTGTAAAATTCTTGGGGATACAGTGGAATAGAGGACTGCGAGAAATTCTCCCACAAGCTCGACAAAAAATCCAGGATTTTCCCACCCCTACCAATAAGAAAGAGGCCCAAAAGTTCATAGGGCTGTTTGGTTATTGGAGACACCACATCCCACATTTGGGACAGATTTTAAAACCCTTGTATAAAGTCACCAGAAAGAAATATGAATTTGACTGGGGACTTGAACAAAGTAGAGCTTTTGAGGAAGCAAAGGCTGCTATTCAATTAGCTCTAGACTTATGGCCTATGCAAAATGGGCCAGTGGAGTTACAAGTGACTGTACAAGATGACTATGCAAATTGGAGTCTGTGGCAAAAACAACAAAGCCGAAGTGTACCTTTAGGCTTTTGGTCAAGGAAACTGCCCTCATCTGGAGTGCAATATACACCTTTTGAGAAGCAGCTGTTACAGAAGCAGCTATTTGGCTGTTGACGCCAAATGTATCAGGAGGGCCGAGTTTATAATCTCAAAGAGGATCATAAACATGTCTGAAAGGTTCGGAATCGCCGGATAGAAGAAACTCTCAAAGTAGAAGGCAGAAGAATCAAAACATTTATTTAGGCTCAACAGTAACCAACCCATGAACCAGAAGCCCCATTTTGATATGTTGATCATAATCTTCCAGGCCCAATAAGTACGCCTTGAAAGAGTAACCAGGAGGCTACAGAGAAACATGATTGCGTAAAGCAAAATCATGTTTCCCCCTTTTATGGTAATAAGATTACCCACTGGACTGAAGTCTTTGTTCAGCTTCCTCCCGTAGGTCAGCTCTGCTGCTGGCAGCTCCTGCCTCAGCTGTGTCTGTCTGTAACTGAAGCTGCAACTGAAACTGACGATGTAACGGTCGCTGTAACTGACGTAACTGTCGTAACTGTCGCTGGCTCCAACCGGAAAAGGAAAGAGAAGAATCTTCAAGCTGTCCTCTCCCCTCTTATAGGGTTTTTGACATCATCAAGCTCCGCCCAAATGACCAGGGCCGATTGGTTCCTGAGTTGGCCCCTCCCCCTAGGGTAGAGGTTAACACCTCCCCTCAGCCAGCCCCATGACTCCTCACACAGGAAGCTGTCTGCTTCCCGGCATGCTCCCCGGGCCTCCTGCCCCGGAAGAGCAAGCCACAGTGTCCAGAGGCTCAATGAGGCAAGCTGAGCCATTCAAAGAAAACAAAAGCCATTATGGCTACAGGTAGCATAGGACATTATGGAGATATACTCAAATGAGGAAATCTGGGAACCAGAGAACAGGATGCCTAGGGGAGAGGATTTGAGGGAAGAAGAATTGAGAAAGAAACAGAAGAGATTTTGTTACTTGGACTAGAAGAAGAAATGGATAAAAAGTTTGGAAAACTGTCACATCCCATTGGTCATTCATATTGAGATTGGAGTACACTGAAACTTCCAGTTCTTTTTCAGAAAAATTGCTGCTTATCCTATACTTGTAGGGTTAATTTTCTGAACCCACATTTATCTCTGAAATGAACTTCATCTTTTTCCTAGATTCTCCCTAATATTCTGGTCCACAGGTGTCAAACAGTATGGCCGATGGGCTGCATGTGGCCCACAATACTCCTGAATGCGGTCTGAACCAGATTAAAATGCAATTGGGAAATATTTGACAAAAGAAATAAAAATGCCATAGCATTACATTTTAAAACTAAGTCAATATGTGGCCTGCATGTATGGATTATTGATGCCCATTTCTATTTCAGTTAGACATCGCTGTTCTAGTCTGTCAAGATATTTTTGAATCCTGACAGTCATTCCAAACTGTTAGCTATCCCTCCCATGTTTCTGTCACCTGGAAATGGAATAAGAATGCCATCCATGCCTTTATCTGAGTCATTGATAAAAATGTGATTCATTCCAGATCCACTCCATTGGGATCTAATGCCAAGTGACATTGCTCCATTAATATGGCTTTTCTTTAAGTGTGGATATTCAACAAATATTTAACGCATGTAATTATATTATCATCTAGTTTCAAACCCCTTTGTCTTTTCCACAGAAATAATATCATACTCTATCAGTGTTTTGCTTCAATCTAGGTAAGTTATAAGTTCATCATTCTCTTGATCTATCAGTTGAATGGCCCCATCGAAAAAGGAAATGAGATTGGTCAAGCCAACTCTATTCTTGATAAAGCCAACCTGCCTCTTTGTAAGCACAATTGCCTTTTCTAGATATCCGCTTACAATCAATGATCCATTCAAGAATTTTCCTAGTAATCAAAGCTAAAGTCAATAGCCTACAGTTTGCAGACAGAATTCTCTTTCTTTTTTTGAAATTTGGGGTAACATTTGCCCTTCTTCAATACCAAGACACCCCTCCCATTTTCCTTGATCTTTTAAGATCCTGATATGGCTAGTCAAGCAAAGGCAGTAAGATCAAAAGATATCTTTGCCTTTAACAAGGCTGCAGCAGTGATATCCCAGGCATGGGGTGGACCCCAACAATGGCATAGAAAGGAACACTGATTCTGCTCCCAGAAAGCCCCTTTGTCCACGCACCAGGAAAAGAAAGGCTAAGATCAAAGAACAAGTAGTTCCATTTCAGATATGAATTCAGACTTGAAAAAAGAATTTCAGAAAAAATAATGAATTTTTTATTATCAATTAGGAGGGAAAGAATAAGCAGTAAACAACAAGAGAAGAGACTCAAGGCAAAAGAAAATCTGAATACAAAAAAGACAAATGATGCTTTCTGGAATCTTTCCACAATTACAGAATTTGAGAGTGGGAAGAGACCTCAGTAGCCATGTAGTCCAACCCATACCCAAAAAGAGTCACCACTATTACATACCAACAAAGTATTCTTCCAGTCTTTGCTTTAAGACCTCCAATGAGAGAGAATCCACCACCTGAGGCAGCCCATCTCACTTTTAGATAGCTCAAGTCATAAAGAAGTTTTTCCTGGCATTAAGCCTAAATTTGACTCTTTGTAACTTCTACCCATTGCTTCTAGTTCTGTCCTTTGGGGCCAAACAGAACAGGTCTAAATCCTCTTTCCCTTAAATACTTGAAGACAACTATCAGTTTATTTCCCCACCCCTCCTCTTCTAAAACTACCCCCTACCGAAAAACAACACCCATAGACCCACCCACAGATCCTCCCTCCGGCCCCAAACAGAGTTTTCTCTTTTCTTGGGTAAACATTGCCATTCTTCTATTGGTCCTTATATATTAAGGGCTCAAAACCTTTCACTATCCCGACTGGCCTTCTCTGTATACTCTCTAATTTACTGACATCCTTTCTCGACTGTGATGCCTTAGAACACCAGATGTGTTCTGACAAGGACAGAGTGCAGAGGGACTCTCATATCACCTCCTTATTCATGGAAGTGATGCCTCTTTCAATGCAGCACTTAAATATAACACTCAATTTATACTATATTTCCCACTTATTTATACCTTCCTTTATTGCTTTGATGTGTATGCCTCTGTCTCTCCCATTATCACAGGGTATTAGATTTAGAAGGTACTGGAAAGGTCTCCTAGCCTACTTTCCTTCTCAGTTTTATTTATTAGTTCAATGGTTTTCTTACTTTTGATTTTATGAATCTTTCCTTTAATTTTCAGGATCTCCAATTTGGTGTTTAATACTTTCCTTCTCAATGAGGAATCCTTTCTACAGTGTCCCAGACAAGTAACTCATCCAGTCTACTCCTTAAACAAAACCTAGTAACAGAGAATTGATTCCACGTTTTGAACTATCTAATCTAATCTAACTCAACAAACATTTATTATATGCCCATTATATGCAAGGGGAGCTAGGTGGCAGTGGATAGAACAATGGTAGGGAGTTAGCAGGACCTGGGTTCAAATCCAGCCTCAGACACTTACAAGCTGTGTAACCTGGGGAAAGTCACTTAACCGTGTTTGCCTCAGTTTCCTCATCTGTCAAATGAGCTGGAGAATGAAATGGCGAACCACTCCCAGCATCTTCACCAGGAAAACCCCAAATAGGGTCATGAAGAGTTGGACACAAAATGGCCGAACAGCAACATTATATGGAAGACATTATGCTAGATATTGTACATACAAAAAGAGAATGAGAAACAATCTCCACTCTCAAGAAGCTTACTTACATATTACTTGGTCTGGGGCGGGGGGATACAGTGTATAAATTTTATATATGTTAATTGAAGAGGTAAGATCAAGTACTAACAACCAAGGAGATTGAAAGTCTCCCTAATCCAAACCCTGAAAGTAGCTAGGGAGTTTAAGAGGTAGAGGTGAGGAGGCAGTGTTCTGTTACTGTTGTTCAGTTGTGTCCAACTCTCCATGATCCCATTTGGCAGAGAGACTGGAGAGGTTTGCCATTTCATTCTCTGGCTCATTTTACAGATAAGGAAATTGAGGCATACAGGGTTAAGTGACTTGCCCAGGTTCACACAACTAGTAAGTGTCTGAGGCCAGATTTGAACTCAGGAAGATGAATCTTCTTGACTCCAGGCCTGGCACTGTGTACACTATGGCATCATCTAGCAGCCCTCAGGAGTGTCCTAGGCATGAGATATAGCCTGTAAAAAGGCATGGAGATAGGAGATATTGTGAAAGCTTTAAGAGTTAAACAAAGAAGCTTGTATTTTAACTGAAAGGGAATAGGGAGCCACAGAAGCATGTTGATCCAGGGGAGTGATATAGTCAAACCTGTATTTCAGGAATATCACATTGGCAGCCATATGAAGGATGGAATAGAGGGGGCAGACGCTGGATATAGGGAAACTGATTAGAAGGCTATTTCAGTAGTCCAGAGGAGAGGGGATGAGGGCCTGAACTAGGATGTTGCTTGGATGTTGCAATCCCCATTATACTGTGAGCTCCTTGAGAACAGGGATTGTACTTTACCTTTCTTTGTATCTTTAGCACTTAGTGCAATTCCTGGCACATAGCAGGAACTTAATAAATGCTTATTGACTGACTAATATGAATATAGTAAAGGTAATGGATTGTGAGTGTTGTTGAGGAGGTAGAATGGACAGGATCTGACAACCGATTGGTTCTGGGAGGGGAAGTTTGGTGAGAGGGAGTAGCTGAGGAGGACTTCTGGGAAGTCTAACTGGAAATATGGTAGTACCCTCAATAGAAAGACAGAGGTGAATTTAGAGAGAAAATGAGTTTTATTTAGAATTGGTTATTTGAGATCCCTATTTGGCAGTATCTAGGTTGTATATCTATGTGGAGATGTCAACTAAATAGTTGTAATATACTCATTTTAGCTTTTAAAACCCTTCACAACCTAGCCCCAACTGATCCTTCCAGACTCATTATACATTTCTCCTCTTTCTGTACAATCTAAGCTAGCCAAACAGGTTTTCTCTTTGTTTCTCACTCATGGCTCTCTATCTTTCATTTTTGCAATATTGCCCTGGCCACCTTGGTACCCCACTCTCATCAACCCCCTCATCCCATGCCAGAAATGTACTCTTTCCTCACTTTTGCTTCAAAGAATGCCTCTTTTCCTTTAAGACTCAGCTTAAGCAATGGCCTCCTAATTTGTCTCTGGCCTCACCATCCTCTTTACTACTGTCAAGTGTTTTTTCCTTGCACTTAGATCTGACCCTGTTAGTACCTTACTAAATGAACTCCAATGGCTCCCTATTGCCTCTAGAATAAAATAGAAATGCCTCCTTTTAGCTTTTAAAGCTCTTCCTAATCTGGTTCCAAACTAACTTTTTACTCTAATTATTTATTTTTCTCCTTCTGGCTTCCTGCAATACAGACAAACTGGCCTTCAGTCAGTTCCTTACACATGACATTCCATCTCCAATTTCCCACCTCTGTCGCACTTCACTGGCCATTCCTTGTGCTTGATATTGATTCCCTCTTCACATTGGCCAACTAGAATCTCTCTCTTCCTTTAAGACTCAGCTCAGCTACATGAAGCCTTTTTTGATCCTGCCCAACTGCTATTGGTGCCCTCCTTCCAAAATAAGCTTGTATTTAAATACTTGTATTTATTTACTTTATCTTTATTCTGTTTACATTCATCTATGTTGTATCCCCCATTAAAATGGTGGATGTAATGTAAGCTCTTTGAGGGTATGGCTTGTTTCATTCTTTGTCTTTGAATAATCAGATCCTAGTGTAGTGCCTGGCACATAGTAATTGTTTAATGAATGCTTGTTGGTTGATTGATTAGTAGCATCCATCTTCTTTCCTCCAGTCTCATGCTTATCACTCTAATTTAGTCCTCATCAAATCCCACTTAGACTGTTGCAATAGCCTGTGTGGCACTCTCCTTCTAAATAAACTCCATTGGCTCCATATTGAATTTTGAATCAAATATACATTTTTCTGTATAGTATATAAAGCCCTTCACAATCTAGTCCCAATCTACTTTTACGGTAGTGTTAGATATCACTTCCCTTTCTTCACTCTATGGTTCAGCCAAACTGATTGTTTTACCGTTCCTCACGCGGAACATTTTGTCTCTCATCTCTTTGCTGTTTCACAAGCTGTCTCCCATGTATGGAATGCATTTCCTCCTTATCTGTCTTTTAGAATTCTTTATTTCCTTCAAAAGTTTGCTCAAGCACTGCCTTCTACATAAAGCCTTTCCTGATTCCTTCCTAAAAATTTTCAGTTTGCATTTCTCTTGTATAGATTTTGTAAATATTTACATAATCCCAGTTAAAATAATCCCTCTCACAGAGGCTTTGGATGCTGTTTCTGCACCTACAAGCAAACACAGGATCTTGGGGACTGACGGTTAACTTTGATCCTTGAAGGAGTCTTGTGAGACAGTGAGAGAAGCCTAACAGAGAACTTTTTCCTGAAGAGATTTGTACAATGAACTGCTTTTGGAAAATGACCCTGAGAAGGACTCAGAGAGTTAACTGTCATCTTGGAAAGAGTCTGAAGAGACACTTTGGGAGAATTGAGTTTAATTGTCCTTCACAGGGGAACTCAATGAATTTAATGCCCTCCATTCCTGACAAAGCTAACTCATTCTGTGCTGAAGCTATTCTGAGAAATCCCAAGGTGAACTGAGAGTCTTTAACTGTTGTTCTGAGTTAAACTCAGCCAAATTTTGTCATTTCTATGTTTGTAACATCTCTCAAGTTTGCCCCCTTCTCTTCTCTGAGACTGCAACTACCCTGGTACCAGCTTTCACCATCTCACAGATGGATTCCTACAATAGATTGTGCGTCGGTCTTCCTTCCACAAATCTCTCCTTTCTCCAGTCCTTGCTGTACCTAGCTGCCAAAGTCATCTTCCCAAAGCTCAGGTCTGATCATGGCACCTTCCTAGTTAATAAACCCTTCTAGCTCCCTATTACCTCCATTAGTAAATATAAAATCATCTTTGGATTTTAAAATCTTTTGCAACCTGGTCCCTTCTTACCGTTCCAGTCTTCTTACATTCTGCTCCCCTCCAGTTACACTGGCTTTCTTGCTGTTCCTTACACAAGACACTCCATCTTTATTCTCTATGTATTTCCACTGGCTGTCTTCCACAGGTAGAATGCTCTCCTTCCTCATCTCCACACCCTGGCTTTTCTGGTTTCCTTCAAGTCTCAGTTTATGTACTACCTTCTGCAAGAAGCCTTTCTTGGTCCCACTTAATGCCTTTGAGATGACCTCCAATTTACCCTGTATATCTCTTATTTGTACATAGATGTTTACGTGTTCTCTCCACCATTAGAATGTAAACTCCTTGAGGGCAGGGACTGGTTTCTCCCTTTCTTTGTGTCCCTAGCATTTAGTACAGTGTCTAGCACATAGTAAAAACTTGACGAATGTTTGTTGATTTGACTTCTGAGAAAAGCCAGAATGTGATTTTTGAGAATTGTTTCAGAGTCAGCTACATCCTAAAGAGAAATGATTCTTGGACTGTGATTCATGTATTTTGGAGGAAGCAGCAGTTTCAGAGAGAACTCACATCAACAACTTTCTTCTTCTTTTCCAGGGCACAGAGTTGACTCTGGCTATGATCTTTCGCAGAGCTGATACATTGTTTAAATATTTATCTACATCGTTGTATGATTTGTTTCTGTCGGTAAATTATATGGACAGTAGAAATGGTGTTTGCCTAAGCCTATGTTCCAAGTTGGAGCCTGAAAGAGGAGAGATAGCTTATGAGAAAATAAGTTTCTCCATTTTTACTGGACTGGAGACATGAAGCTAATTAATGAGAGATTTTTTTCATATTAAGTAATTTCCAAGGTAGTTTTAGATAGTTTATAAAATAACAAGCTAGTAGCAGACTGAAGGGTAGAGACGTAGTGTATATATTCTGGAAATCACCCAAGAAATATTTCTCACCCCCTGTATCATACATACACCCTTTCTAGTAGGATCAATACATGTGGGGTCTTGTATATGGAACTTCTACATATGGGTTAGTAAAGTCTGCTATACTTGTAAACGTGTTTCTTCCCCAACAGAATTTAAACTCTTTGAGAGGGTAGGGATTCTTTCATTTTTGTCTTAGTAGCTCCATAACCTAGTACAGTGCCTTGCACATAGCAGATACTTAGCAAATGCTTATTGACTGATAATATCTTCCTTCTTTCTTTTTTATTTTCATTTTCCTCTCCTTCATCCCTACTTTATCAGGCCCAGGGCTGGGCCATCTCCGGTCGTCCTGATCTATATATGGCCACTGGACTAGATGGGTCTGGAGGAGAAAGTGATGCTGGTGACTTTGCACAGCCCTCCCTCACTTAAATCCAATTCACTTGCAAGTCATGACATCATCTTCCAGATGTTGTGGTCCTCTTTGAGAATGAAGGACAAACAACAACAATCAGGCCCAGTAATACGTTGACTTGATTCCCCCTGTGCACCACATTTGAGCATTCACCATACAATGCTGCCTTATATCACAGATACTAACTACTAAGTCTCTTGCCAGTTTCCTCTTTCCTGCCCTTGTTGCTGTTACTGGTCCCTAGCAGAGTCCCTAGGCTCACCTCAAATGCCATTTCCTCCTCAAGACCTATTCTGATTTTCCTGTTGCTAGTGCCTCCACCCCCACCATACTTTGTGTATGTATACACATACAAATACATACACACAAATATACATACATGATACATATGTATATATTTATACTTATCTATTTGTGTACATGTTCTTTCCCATCTTCTCTTCCCCACTATAGAATATAAGCTCCTTAAAGGAAAGAATACTCTGACTTTTGTCTTTGTACCTTTAGCATCGAGCAAGGTGCCATTTATTGAAATTGCTTATTGAAAATGCTTTCCAAGATACATATTTTCAAGTTTCTAATCAATGCCTCAAAGTTTTCTGGTCATTACTTGTAATATCAGAAACCTAAATGAGAGTTAACGAATGAAGAACACATGATCGTATGGTGAAAAGAGCATTGTAGTGGTATAGTCGATAGAAAGCTGGACTTGGAGTCAAGAAGACCTGGGTTCAAGTGTTGCCTCAGCTGTGAACTGGTGGCATGACCCCAGGCAAAGTCACTTGACCTTTCAGTTAGAGATTGTTGCCACTGGCAGCACTCCACGGACAGAACTTCTGCAGGAAATCTCATCACCAAGAAACCCATCATTCTGCTAGATTGCATCAGCTTTGGTGCTCACATCTCATCAGCACCCTGGTGTCCTTTACCCCTCTGATTGGAGGGCTGGAGCAAAAAACTTACAAAACCTCCGAGGGACATAAAATATCATTTAGTTCAATGCCTTTATTTTGTAGAGCAAGGAACTGAGGCCCACTGCGAACTCCTTGAGAGTAGGGACTATCTCTTTTCTTTTTATCTCTAGCACTTAGTTTGTTATTGTTGTGTTTGTTTTTCATTCTCGAAGAAGACCTTGACATCAGGGAAATGATGACGTGACTTGCGGTTGACTTTCATTTGAGTGAGGGAGGGCTGTAGCACTTAGCACAGTGCCTGTTTATGGACTGACTGACTGACTAGTCAACAACTCCCTAAAACAAGTTGCAAAGCAGTGCTCATCTGCACTGGTAGAGGAACTTCCACACTGGGAGCATCCTATGTCAATGAGATCATATCTAGACTCAATAAATAAAAAAGGACTTTGGCATTAGAGACCTTAGGTTCAATCCCAGCTCTGCTTTTGCAGATGCTTTTGCCATCTTGAAAAAGTTACTGAAGCTCTCTGTGCCCCACTTTTCTCATCTGTAGGATGAAGGGAATAGGTTTTGTGGAGTCATGATTCTGGGTCTACTAGAACTTTTTGTTTCTGTTTGGTTGTTTCGATCATGTCCAACTCCTTGTCCACCTCATTTTACAGATAAGGAAACTGAGACAGATGGGATTAAGTGATTTACCCAGGGTCACACAGCTAGCAAGTGTCTGAGGTCACATTTGAACTCAGGAAGATGAGGAGTCTTCCTGGCTCCAGGCCACGCACTATGGCGCCACCTAGCTGCCCCTATTAGACCTTAGGTTTGTTATTTTTGTGCAGCTTCCAGAACCTTGTAACTACAAGGGATTCTGGGTATCTTAGGCATTGCATCTCTGACAGATTCTGGGAAAGTTCATTGCCCCAAGGGGGAACAATGGAAGACTTATGTAACCTGCTTGTGTAGCATGCTATAGTCAATTTCTCATTAATATTTTACTTTTTTCTCTGAGTATTGCAAAGACCCCCACAAAGCTGCTAATCCTCAGTGGTTTGGTTCTTAATGAATCCATTAATTTTGTGTGCTGTTGTACAGATTCATTAATCTCCAAAATTTCTATGCTTTGTCCCTTCCCCCACCCCCATACTTGCCTTTCCTCATTGATTATGTTTTACCAAGGTTATGTAAATATTTTGCTTTTTTTAAGCCAAGAAATAGATTCATACTGTTCAGGCTTGACTTGGAGTCTATGGTGAATCTCCCCAGATAACTATATAACCCTTCTGGCTCAAGGTTGGAATTTGCATAAGACTTTCCTTGTTTTTGTAGAGAATGATTATTAGATGCTCCACTCTGCCACCTTGTCTGGCCTCTCAAAGACTGAAGCCAAAAAATCAAGCATCTCTCCTCTCTTAACCTCTTGCCAACTCCACCCCTCATTCAGGCACAGAAGTATGAGTTATGTCTCTCTACCAATAAGGAGAGTCTTATGCAAATGCCAATATTGAGCCCAAGGTTACAGTTAATAAGCAAACCTCTACAGAATTATTTTTTCAATGGTCTCTAAGACTGGCAGTGGTATCTGAGCTCCTCTCTAGCTCTGAATCCCATGATTCTCATTTTCCAGATGAGGATTCTGATCCAAGTGGTCCAGTGACTAGCCTAGGATTGCACAGTTAGTCAAAAGTGGAGATGGTATTCCATTCCAAGTTGTCTGACTTCAAGGTGCCTACCCAAAAGTGAGATAAGCAAAGCCCAGGAAGATTGATGAGTGTTGTCAAACCTGAACTGCAAGTGGGTATGCTAAGGAGGGATTGGTTGGCACTATAGGGCTGAAACTGTGCCAAGCAACTGAATCAATGCTACTATTAACTGCAGAGTATCTTAACCCTGGTCTTTCCTCACCATTATAATAAAAACTACCAGGGACTGGATGGCTTGAATGACTAAATGTTGAATGGCTGAAGATTGAGCAGGGGATGAACGGAAGGTGGGAACAAAAGTGCAGGAAAAATTGGAGGAGGAGAGGGTTGGAACTCAGGGTATGCAATCCCACTGTCCTCCTCTTCTGGGAGTGTCTTGAATAGCCCAAGTCCCAGGGATTAACAAGTACAGTGTGTATAGGGTTTGGACTGCACCAGTATACCATCATTCATAAATCCCATAGATGCTGAAATTTCAGCCCATCCTTTCCCAACACCTTGGAGAGCCATAAACTTGGTCTCCTTGCCTCCTTCTACTTCTAAATCCATGCCTTATCCTATAGCCCTTGGAGGGAATATATTTCCCACCTTCATTGCAAAATAAGCCACTGAAATCAAGCCAAGGGAAAGATATAAAAAAAGAGAATTGGACCTGAATTTTTTCATTTGGTTCCCTTTGGAGTAAATGTTTCTTACTGGTCCTCAGTGTGACCATCATTACTTATGTATTCTCAGTTGCCACTCTTCCAGGGGGTAGGGAAGGAGAGCTGAAAATAGAGAGGAGGGTGACCAAGATTGAGGTCCCTAACACCCAGCCCTGGGGTTTTATGGGGTATCATACTATGTAATAATGATTGTTCATATTCTATGGAACTTTATGGTTAAACAAAATATTTTCCTTATAACAACCCTGTGAGGGAGGTAATTTAAATATGATTACAGTTAATGTAAATATTATGAGTCCTATTTTACAGGTAAGAAAATTGAGGCTTAAAGAGGTTCCATTGAATAACTAATATCAGAATAAGGGCTCAGAGTCAGAAAGAAATAGGATTTGAACCCAAGTCTTCTGATCCCAAGATAGATCTTCCTTCTCATATACCATTCTGCCTGGGTGTCAGACGGAAGTCATCCTCTTCCCACCCTCCCACCAGCCCTTCTTTTAGTTACTTGTATTTGTATGTACCATGTGATTACTTCTGAGACCCCATTACAATACAAAATTGATATATAAATACCTGGGAAAAAGAGAGATAAGTTTATTTATGTTTTTATCCAAAGGGCTGGGCTTCAGTGCAGGAGGCCAAAGGGTTGCAGCCTATGTCTTCTTTACTGTACTATATATTATTTTGTCCTCCGGGTACTCCTGTGTCTCCAAAGCTGTGTTCTGGTTGTCCATGGGAAAAGTTAAGATGGAGTATGTAACAGACTGTTCTTGAGCAGCAATCTGTAGAGAGAAAGGGCATATGTTTAGGGGGGCAGGGGAAGGAGAGAACGAGAGAAATGAACAGTCAGCTTAGAGCAGCATTTCTCAAGCACATATCGAGATTGAGAACAGGGATGACCTACTCAAGACCTCCCCCCCATAAAACATCACTGATGTGCTGCCAGAGATTTTCCCAGTATTGCTGGCTTTTTTTCCGAAATAGATGGTTGATATGACTGTTCTTCCTCATGTATCCCTTATCCGTTCCTTAGTCCATCTATGTCTATCCTTGACTTGTAAGTGGGAGATCACAAAGTATGTTGCAGACACAACCTAACTTGTCCTCATTAGTCCCTTGGTCAAGGCAACTGCTGGATGGACATACTGAGTTGGGGTAGGAGAAGAGTCAGATAGTACAGATGAAACAGTTAAGGATACACGTTGAGTGGTTAAATGACTTGTCCCAATACCACACAGCCAGTGAGGGATTAAGGTAGAAGCAAATTTAGGAATCCCCCATTTGAATCAGCACCTGTTTTAGGGACAGCAATTCTGCAAAGCTCCTCACCTGACCCTGGTAATCAAAACTTCACAGTCCCTGTAGCTGGGCTTTCTGCCCTTCTTTTCTTCTCATCTTTCATCATTATCCCTGCCAAGCTATTTTTTGAAAGCCCTCCCCCATATCTTTCCTTTTCCAGCACAGGAACCTATTACTCTCAATTTTCACCACATTCTCTCCCCAGCCCACATGCCACAGAAGAGTTAGTACACAAAATGAAAGGCTCTAAAGTCTCTCGCTTAGAAACCATTGAGGGTTTCTTCTGATGAATCGAGCTTCATTAATTCTACAATTCCACAGTAAGATTAACTAGAGTCTAACTTGGTGTTTCTCTCTTGGGTTATCTGTCAGGTAGGCAGTTTGGAGGGGAGTCCCTCCAGAGAACTGGGCTGGGAATGGGGCCTCCTAGGTGAGTTTCAAGCTTGATCTCTGACTAGCTATGATATTGGGACAAATCATATAACCTCTCTGTGTCTCAGTTTCCTCAGCTGTACCATGGGGAGAATACCCTACCCCTTCCCTCCAGACAGAATCTCATGTAAAGAAGCAATAAGGTCAGACTACTTTAAAGCACTTGAAAGCATTTCCTCCATCACTGGATATGCTCATCCAAGTCAAACTCAATCACTGTAGGTATTCCACAGGGTTCTATCCTGGCCCCTTTTCTCTTTTCCCTCTATACTATTTCACTTGGTGATCTCATCAGCAACCATGTAATTTAGTTGCCACCTCTCAAATCTACCTATCCTGCCTAACCTCTCTGTTGACCTCCGGTCTCACATTCTCCAACTTCTTTCATACCTTTTGAACTGACTATCTAGTAGAAATCATCTTAAACTTAACATGTTCAAAACTGAACTCATCACCTTTCTTCCTAAACCCTGCACCAGGGTGGGCACCCTGCAGCCTCAAGGCCACATGTGGCCCTGTAGGTCCTTGGGTGTGGGCTTTTGACTGAGTCCAAATTTTTCAGAACAAATCCTTTTATTAAATGGATTTGTTCTGTGAAGTTTATATTCAGTCAAAGGACCACATTTGAGGACCTAGAGGGCCACATGTGACCTCGAGACCACAGGTTCCCCACCCCTGCCCTACACCCTTCCAAACTTTCCCATTACTGTAGGATATACCGTCATCCTCCCAGTCACCCATGCTTGTGACCTTGTTGTCATCCTCAGCTCCTCACTATTTCTCACTTTTCATTTCCAATCTGTTGCCAAGACCTACCAATTTTACCACTGCAATACCTCCTAAATATTGGCCCTTCTCTTCTCTGATACAGCCAAACATGGTGTAGGACTTCATCGTCTCATGCTTGGACTACTACAAAAGCCTGCTGGTGGGTCTTCCAGCCACAACCCTCCCAACTTCCCCACTCCCTCACTCCAATCCATCTTCAATTTAGTCACCAAAATGATTTTTCCTGAAGTGCAGGTCTGACCATGTCATCTCCCTATTCCATAAATTCCAGTGGCTCCCTATCACCTACACTTAAATACCTCTGCATGGTTATCAAAGTCCTTAACCTAGCTCCTTCCTTCCTTTCCAGTCTTCTTACATTTCGCTCCCTGCCAGGTACTCTTTGATCCAGTGACATTGGCTTTCTTGCTGTTCCACAAACAAGACACTCCATTTCTTGGCTCTGAGCTGTCCTCCATACCTGGAATGCCATCCCTCCTTCTTCCACCTGCTAGCTTCCCTGGCTCCCTTTAAGTGTCATATAAACTCTCATCTTCTACAGGAAGTCTTTCCCAATGCCATCTTCATTCTAATACCTTCCCTCTGTTAAGGATTTTCTTGCAGTTTCCCCTATTATATTGTGAGCTGCTTGAAGGCAGGGACTGTCTTTTTGTATTTTTAATACTCTTTTTGTATCCCCAGCACTTAGCACAAGGTCTGGCACGTAATAGATCTTTAATTAGTTTTTATTGGCTGGTTGTTCTACATGCAGACATACAGGCAGACTGTGCCAATCAGTGCCAATGGCACTGGCTAGAGCCAATTTAGTGGTGAAAAAACACCTCCATGACTCCCTACTTGTGACCTGGAAGAATGATCCTAGTTGAGAGTTAGGACTAGAAATGCTATCATTGTTTTTACCAAACTAGGAGTACAGAAGTGATAGAAGATCATCCCTCTGGTATAAGAGTCCTTGACATCGGTGTCATTTTGTCTTCTTTCTGATGCAGAAATAATGGCACTGGAGAATTCCATGCTGTATGTAAGTCATTCCAGGAGTGCTGCTGCCCACATTTTTCTAGCAGAGGGAGGACCAATGTGCAGTACTATTCTCTAAAGCTTGCCCCTCTATGACATGGCATATGAAGTCATGAACTTCCAAAGTTTTCACTCTCCTAAAAATTTCACCCAAGGATCGGGGTATTTTAAAAGAGGTCTTTATTCCTCTCCAGAATTTATCCAGCCTTCCTCCACCACACTCCAGAAACCTCTTCCTTCTGGAAGAGCACTCTAAGAGCCCTGGGATTCATACATCGGAAGTACCCTCCACTGTTGTGCCCTGTCTCCCGGTTTACCCTCCATCTTGCCCCAGCTCACCCCACAGTTTGTGCCCCCATCTCCACAGAAATAATCCTGCCCCAGCTTGCTCCACAGTTTGTGCTCCCATCTCCATGGAAATCAGTTTGTGTTTTTTCCCTTTAAATACCCTGACCCTACCTCTGCTCGGGGCTGTTCGATTTGAGTCTTTACTCTGAACAGTCGCACTCTTGAATAAATCCACATCAAAATTTATATCCGGGTCTCGCTCACTTTTTTTTGGCACAACACCACCTCAGCAGCATCTCCCTCTGATTGGTTGGCTCCTCCAGAACCTCCCTTTAAGGAGGGGACCAGGACAGCCATATCTTCATTTCTTTCCAGGCTGTGCTCGGAATATTCTCTACCATACTTTTCCCATCCTGCCACCTACCGCAGTCCTAGGGTTGGGTTTTCCTCCTTTCAGCTTCTTTTTATGTGTTGCCTGCCTCCATCAGAGTGTAAGTACCTTCAAGTAAGGGACTCTTTCTTTCTGCTTGTATTTGTATTCCCAGTGGTTATCACTTAATGAATGCTTATTGATGAACATATTTGCTTCAGTTGTAGGGTACCCACTTCAGGGGGAATCAAGCAGTGGAAAGAGGACTAGATTTAGAATCATAGGACCTGGGTTCAAATTCCACTTACTATCAGTGTGAGATCTTGGGCAATTCACCTAACCTGTCTAGGCCTCACTTTCCTTATCTGAAAAGTGATGGGGTTGAGCTTGATGGCATCTAAGGGCCCCTTCTAGAGCCAGATCTATGTAGGTGATCTACCCTGTTCTTAGATAGAACTTAAGTTGAACTTGAATGAAAGTCAGATCAAAGTGAACTTAGGCAAGAAACAAAAACTGAAACTTAAGAACAACAACTAAAAACCAAAACACACAAGAACATTGACAATTCCTGACTAGAACTATGTGTTCACATCCTTAAGCCACAGGCAGGACTGTATTCCTTAGCCACCCCCACATTTCCTCACTGATATTATAACTTAATTCTCAATCCTAGTCACTTCTCAAGGCATGGGCACCAAGCCCAATAAGGCACGTTGTGTGTGGCAAAAATCCGTATTTACTATGCTTTTTTCATCCTGTGTTGGCCACATTAAAAGTTGCTGACTAGTCTATGACATCAAACCCGCGCAAGTTTTGTGGATATTGCCTTTCCCAAGATGCCTTTAAAATCCTTAGTATTGGGAATAGGGCTAAAGACATATACGTACAGAGAGGAAGACTCCAGTACTTACCCCAGTGCTACATTCTACACTTGGATTTCTTTGGATAGGTGGATCCTGATTCGAGGGTCTCCCCTGTAGCTCCAGATTCAAGTAACAAGGTTCATTGTTTGGCTGCTCAGGAGCAAGGCACAGGGGATCGTCAGCACATTGGATAGTATCAGGTAAATGACCAGACCCAGAATTTTCATTGAGGATTATCTCCTCCCAGGCTGACCCAGTCCTGTCTGCCTACTGAGTCTCCTTCTGAATGCCCCATACACCTTCCCATAGCCTTTGTGTCCTGGCTCCAAATTCACCCCAGCTCCTCTCTGACTGGGTGAAAGCCCAGCTAGATTATTATCCCTTATGTGCAGACTTCTCTTAGAGTAAGAGAGGAAAGTGGTGACTTGAGCCCATGAGCACAACGCCTATGGCCCTGATTGGGAATTATTGCCAAACCTTCTTTGTTAGGCATAGGTATAGGGACTGAGCCTATGAGTGATTGCGTTAGTATAATGAACTTTCTTTACTGAGGCAAGGTCAGTCCCTTCTTGGCAACATGGAGTCTTGGAGATGCTCAGGGCCCTGAGAGGCTAACTAGCCTAAGGTTGCACAGCCAGTATAAGTCAAGAGTTCTTGACTCTGAGGCAGCCTTCTAGCTACTAGGCCATACCACCTCTCCACAGGAATGGATCAAAATAAAGGAAGACTCTACTGTGCCATGGGACATTATATAACTGCATTCTTAGCCTCTTTGCTTCTCAGGGAAAGAACAGGAGGAGGGGAACCTCAATTTCCCTCAGACCATAGCTTCTCTTACCTGATTAGAGTCCAGGAACACCACTGACTTCTCACCAGCTAAAAAGAAACAAGGATGGTTAGGAGTCAGTGTCTAGAGTAGGGATGGGCTCAGAAGTAGAGTCAGTAATTAAAAGGAAAAAGGAGAAGCAGGACAGGGTGGAGGAAAGGCAGGGGCAATCTGCACTTGAGGAAATACGTTCATCTTCAAAGAGGAGCACCTTGCAGAATCTGAAATGATGTCTCCTTTTATTTCTCCTTATAATCATGGATCTAGAGCTGGATGGAACATCATGGACCATTTAGTCCAGCCCCTTCAATTTGTAGCTGAGGAAACCAAGGCCCAAGGAGGGGTTTAGGTAACTCGCCCAAGATCATATAAAAAGTGTTAGAAGTAGCATATGAACCCAGATTCTCTAATCAGTACTTGTGCTCTTTTCTCTAACCAGTACTTGTGCTCATTTCTGTATACTCTGCTATCTCCTTCTGAAGAGGACTCATGATTTCATTGTTATAGAGAGCTCTCAGTGAGGAAACTCTCCTTACCAATACAGAGCAGCACCCTTTCTACAACTTATCTTGAAGCAGGGGTTCTTAACCTGAGGTCCTTGATCTGTTTTTTGTGTTTTTAATTGACGACTTCATTTCAATGTAACTAGTTTCCTTTGAAATCCATACACAACCACCCCCATATATATATACATATGTGTGTACACACACACACACATACACACACATATATATACACAAAACTTTACACATTTAAAGATATTATTCAGAGAGAAGTGGTCCTTTGAAATCCATATATATTATTTTATGCATTTAAAGACATTATTTGGAGAAGGGGTCCATAAACTCCACCAGAGTACTAAAGGAGTCCATGTCACAAAAAATTAAGAACTTCCAGATTAGAAAGTTGCCCAAGGGCATCAAGAAATATGTGACCTGCCCAGGGGTTACATGGCTAGTCCATGGGTCTTGACTCTATATCTTCCTGACTCTCAGATCCACTCTCTCTCTCCACTATGATATATTACTTCTTTTGAGACAGATTTTAAGAGGTCATCTAGCCCAGCATGACCATCCCTCTTTCTTTGGCCAGCACACTACTGAAACCATTCAAGCTAGAGGTATCTACATTCTTTCTGTTGTTAAGGTTCTCTGACTCAATCATGTCCCTTGGGATCACATTTCAAGAAGTCATGATCATGATTTTCCCTGATGTCCAGCAAGAAGTTTGCAGTGCTTTTGCCTGAAGCAAGCCTTTAATAAATATCTTTTCATTCATTCATTTATTCATTCATTCTGTCATTGTCCAAATAGAGTCGTCCATTTTTTAAGCATAGCTGTGTTCTCCCACACCTCTGTCCTTGTCAAAGAGGAGGACGAAAGACCTTCAAAGGGGGTTGTGGTGAGGAAAGGGTAGTTCACAAACTTGTCTAATCAGATACAACTATGCACTTAATTCTGTAGGCAGAGTATCATATTGGGACTTGGGATGGTGGCAAGGAATGTGGTGGTGTCATGACGCCACTTGGGTGGGATGAGGAATCAGAAGGGAAAAATATGATCCTTGATGTCTAGTGGCCCTAATCTAAAAAGGGAGGCATTTCACCCACATATTTAAAAAAAATATTAAAAAATAATTAAAAATTATTTTATATGAATTTTATAATTAGTTATATATGTACATATAGGCCATTTTAGATAGGTTCATATGCATCTTAATGCCTCATTTTTCTCAGTGATTTCCCTGATGGTCAGACTCCTAGCCTAGCAGCTCACATGCTCCAATTTTTCTTTGCGTGCTTTTTGGGGAAATAATAATAAACATAGTAACTAAAATGTCTACAACACCTTCCACATATCTCATTTGTTTCCCATAACAACCTTTGAGGTAGGTGCTATTATTATCCCCATTTTACAGATTAGGAAACTGAGGCAGTCAGCGATTGAATGACTTACTCAGGGTCATGCTTCTAGGGAGTGTCTGAGGCCAGATATTAACTCAGATCTCTGATTCTAGGACCAGCTCTCTAACCACTATGCTCCCTAGGGAAGTCGTCTGCTTTTTTGGGGCTATTTGACAAGCCAGAGGGCAACCACTGCCCCTGCTTGGCAGCTAAGTCCATGACACTTTCCTGTTTTATTTTCCCTCCCAAATGTTACAGTGTCTCCCTTAGGGGGTATCTCCTGGGCCTTCTTAACTTCAGGACCCTGAGTAGTGCATAGGCTACTCTCTTCTCTCTTTGGAAACTTGGCCCCCAACTGATGTTCATGTCAAAAACAAAGATCTAATTAAAGATCATAGGGTCCTTTATTTGACTCCCCACCCTTCTGTTCAAGATTATTCCCTTTACCCCACTTCCAACCTCTATCACTGACCAGGATAAGCTGGTGTTGGATGGATTTAATGGAGTGGTTGGACTGATCAGAGCTGGACAGGGTAGTCTAGTCTAGTTTCCTGGAAGAGGAAGCTTTTGAGTAATAATATTCTTGAGGATGAGTTTAGAGGGGCAGAGAAGAGAAAAGATATTCTTTTTAAAAAACTTTTATTTCTAGCAGCATCTTTATGTAGTAAAGACTTGGAAACAAGATAATTAGAGGATGGCTAAACAGGTATTACACATAAATATAATTAATGGAATATTACTGTGCAGTAAGAAATTATAAATACACAGAAGCATGCACTGGTGTAGAGTGAAATAAGTAGAATCAGGAAAACAGCATATACAATGACAAAACCAAAGTCAGTGGAGCCAGGCACAATGGTATACCTCAGTAATCACTACTCCTGGGAAGACTAAGGCTAAGTTCAGGAGTTCTAAGCTAGAGTGAGCTAACATGAACAAATATCTGAACCAAGGTCAGCATTTATACGGTGTGCCTCTGCGAAGAAATCACCAGGTTGCCTTAGGAGGGGCAAACAGACTCAGATCAAAAATTGAGCAGGTCCATGTTCCCATGCTGGTCAGAGCAAGACCAGGCCCGTGAAATAGTATTTGTACTGTCAACCTATATGAGATAGGGAGACCAAGTCTTAAAAAAAATTAATGTAACTGGAAAGAACAAACATCAGAGAAAAGATATTCTTAGAAGGAAGGAGGATGTAAGTGTGAATTGAGTATGAACTTCAAGTGGGTTGAAAAAATTTACTTGTCTATACCCCAGGGCTGGGGCAAAATAAGGATGTCAACTGGCATGGGCATCTTATAGCCCTAACTCAGGAATTTAGCAGTTTTGCTGAGAACTAATTTTTCCAAACAGGGGAAGAATGGGACCATTGGGCCCTTAGAGAAAAGTGCCCAGGCTACTCAGTGCCCTAAAGTTAAATAGGTCTGAGAAACCCTTCTGCGTGATTGATTAATAGTGAAGTTGTGGGAAAATGATAAAAGCCAGCTGCAAAACAGAGGAAATGATTCTTCTTCAGCCCGTGAAACAGGTTACTGAACACTGACTACTTCCTTCCCCAAAAACCAAAAATATGCAATGGGAAACTGGAGCATGTGAGTGAGACTGCTGTGTTTGAAGTGGAGGGTGAAGGAAAATTTCCCATATGAGAGATAGTGAAGATCTATTTCTTTCCTCCTCTGAAGACAACTGAGTTCCCCCTTCTCAACTTCTCATGGCTTTTGTTTTGGGTCTCTCCTTTTGGAGAGCCTTAGAACTAGAGAGGGGCTATGGTTAAAGCATCCACCTCACTCCAAACCATTGATGCACCAAGGAGCCCGAGATAAACTTAGGTGGCTTACTGTTGGATCTACATCCTAGGGAAGGAAGGAGGAAGGATAGAGAGTCCTAAAGGAGCAGAGGGTGTTTTTCCAGGGTTTCTGGAAAGCAATTTGAAAAAAGTTACAAGACTTGCATACCCTTTGACCCAGTGATACCATTACTTGGCCTATAAAACAAAGATATCAAAGAAGGAAGAAAAAGTCACATAGGTACAAAAATATTTATATTAGCTCATTTTGTGGTGGCAAAGAATTAGAAATTAGACTCTAAGCCAATTAATTGGTTAATGGCTGAACAAATAATGGTATATGGATGTAATGGAATACTATTGCTCCATAAGAAATAATAAAGGGGATGTTTTGTATGAACTGGGAAGATTTGTATGAATTGATGTAAAGTGAGAAGAACCAGGAAAACAATTTATACTAAAACATTGATACTGTAGAAACGAACAATTCTGAAAGACTTAAGAAATCTAATCAACTAAGATTTTAGAAGACTGGTGACAAACAATCCTACCTCACGACAGAAAGGGGTGATGGGACTAACAAATATGCATTTTTGGACATGATCAATATGAATATTTTTTCTTGACTATGCATATCTCTTACAGGATTTTTTTAATGGAGGGAGAAGGAGAGAAGGGAGAGACAACAAATGCTAGATAAGTGAAAAAAACTTCCATATCAGGAAAAATAAAAAAAATTAAAAACCATGGCCTGGGATGGCATACTCACCCTTCTTCTCTCTCATCATCATTCTCCAAGCCAAAAACAAAGCTCCCGCCAATGAAATAATTAAGAAACCCAGGATCAAGGACAGTATTCCAGGCTTGTCAAGAATCCCAGATCTATTGAAAAAAAGAAAATCCAAAGTAGTTGATCATCTAATCCCTTCTTCCACCTACACATCCCATGTCCTATCTGCACTTGGACAACTGACCTGCCAGAACTGGATTGATGATTGTAATCAACACTTGGAGAATGATGCAAAGAAAAACTTTTTGAGTACTAAGAAGACTCTCTTAACTAACAACCAAATACAGAGCCAGAGTCTGGTCCTACATTTGCCACAGGGGCAAGTGATCCAAGGTTAATGGGGTCCCCAGTCTGAACATCAACTAGGGGAGAAATATAGCCAGGTTGATAAGGATAACTAATGGGAAGATACAAATCTGAGCCTTGATAATCATTCATGAGAGTAAAAGTATGTGCCTAGATCTGGACATAAATGTACTTTCCACATTGGGACATGTGGAGAGAGTTTGGACTGAGACCTAAGAGAACCAGGCCTTCATCCAAGCTTTGCCACTCCATAGTTGTGTGATCTAGGGAAAATAATTTCCTTAGGTCTGGAACTTGGTTTCTTTTTTCTTCAAACTAAGTATATTTAAATTAAGGTTGCATTAAGTGGTCTCTAAGATTCCTTCTACCTCTGACATTTTATGGTTTTGTGACTCAATCAATTAGCAAGATTTTTTTAAATACCTACACTAGATATTGTGCTGAGTGCTAAAGATACAAAGAAAGGCAAAAATATAAAAAGGAATAGTCGCTGTCCTTTAGAAGTTTACATTCAAATGCAGGAGACAGCATTAAATAAATGGGTAACTAAAATTCATACAAAGTAAAAGGAAGGTAGTCTTAGAGGAGAAGGCACTAGCAGTTGGGGGGATCAGGAAAAGTCTCCTGTAGAAGGTAGCATTTGAGCTGAACCTTGAAAAAATCCCAGGGATGTCAAGAGGCAGAGGTGAGGAAGAAGAATACTCCAAACATGGGGGAAGCTAGTGCAAAGGCCCAAAGAAGGGAGGTGGAGTATTATGTGCAAAGAATAGAAAGTGGACTTGAATCTCTGTATCATTGAGTGTGGAGGGGAGTAAAATATGAGCTCACTGGAAAGATAGTACAGGGTCCATGTTGCGAAGGGCCTTAATGCCTAACTGAGTACTTTATACTTGATTCTGGAGGTAATATAGAGCCATGGTAGTTTACTGAGCAAGAGAATGACATGGTCAAAACTGCATTATAGCAAAATCATTTTGGCAGCTTTGTGGAGGATGGATTGGAGTAGAGAATCTGGGAATCTATTTAGAGTCAGGGAGCCCCACTAGAAGACTATTGCAATAGTCCAGGTGAGAGGTGATAAGGACCTGAGCAAGGCTGTGTGAATGGAGAGAAGGGGAAGTATGCAAGAGATTTTATGAAGGTAGAAATGACAAGATTTGACAACTGATTGTGTCTGCTGTGAGAGAGTAAAGAGTCAAGGAAGATGCCGAGTTTGCAAACCTGGGAAATTGAAAGGAGAGTGATGCCTTTAGCAATGATAGGGAAATTCAAAAAAGTAGATTATTTGGGGGAGAGAGAATGAATTTATCCTTACCTTGGGGGTTGCATAGGGTCAGAAATTTCTTTTGAAGTCTTCTCTCCACCTATTTCATTTATGTCTATCACTGGTATATCTGTTGGTGATGTGGTTGTATATCTGTTTGAGGCCACTGTGGGTGCTAGGAAAAGGAAAATTCAAATCAAGTCCAAAGCATTGTCCCTTTGTCTTTTGTCATGCAAACACTTGTATATTTCCATTTTAAGTAGTTTATGATTCATGACAGAAGCCAGATAGATGACTCTTGGGGATAAGACCTGCTGGAATAGGAGCAGCTACCCTTCACCAAGTCCCACAAAATGTGTCTAGATGAGAGGTTCTTAACCAGGGCTTTGCAATTTTGTTCTTAAAAATTATTTTGATAACTATTTCAATACAATTGGTTTCCTTTGTAATCTTATGTATTTTATTTTATACCTTTAAAGACATTACTAAGAAGGGGTCCATAGGCTTTACCAGACAGCCAAAGGGATCCAAGACACAAAAAACCCCTGGCCTAGACCCAGGCAAAAGGCCACTTAGGTAAATCTTGAGGTTCTACATCCTTCCCCTTCTCAATCTTTGCCTGATGAGTTGAAGGTTAGAATTGATAACCCTCGCTAGATTGATGGGTTACTCAATGGGGAGGAGCTGGAAGTCATGGTAGGGAAGAAGTCAACACTGAGTGTTTTCAGAGAAGCCTTGAAGATGGTCGGAGTAGCTTCTCTATTGACTTTGGTTCCTTTTTTTCTCTGGCAGCAGCAGATATCACTCATGGTGCAGTGACCAGTGGCATGGACCCTTTAAGAGGTCTAGACAACCTCTTCCTTTGTTGCTTCATGACAATATGATCCAATGTGGCACATTGGAAAGAGCATTAGGAAGCCTGGGTTTGAACCCCACTCCTGGTGCTTATCAGCTGTGGTGGTGACTTAGAACAAGTAACTTAACCCCTCTAAGACTCAGATTCCTCACCTGTAGATGTGGATAATAATATTTATGCAATTAAGTACTGTGGAATAACACTTGGGGAGAAAGTCCTTGAAAATCTTAAAGCTGTATGGAGATGTAAGATTTCTTTATGGTTACAAGAATAGAAGATTGAACACATAGTAAAGTTGGTGATTTGATCCTTGGGTCTATCAAAGTTTGCAGAGATATTAAGGCTTGGTTTGGAATCTCATGGAGATAAAAATAGGGAGGAGAGCTGGAGTTCTCAGAGCCAGGCAACATTGCCTAGTTCTTATTATGACTAGGCTACAGTAAATATTTCTCTCCCCCCTCCCTGTCCAGGAGGATCATCAGCCTTTCTGGATAGAGGTGGGATCTAGTACAGTTCTGGGAGCACAGGAGTCACTTCTGGGTAAGTTTCCCAGCTCAGTCCATGCATATGAGGGAACAGAGTGGGACTGGAGAACTCAGCCACTCCAATAAAGTGAATGCAGCAGAGATTTTCTGGATCCTACTGATAAGTACCTCAGGAACCTGGGGACTCATGCCCAACCTACATGGATAAACAGGAAAACAGGTACATACCTGTACCCAAGCACACACACACACACACACATTATCTGGAGTTGCCAGTAACTAGTTGTGGACTGCTTTTATTGCCTTAAGTTGTGGGGGTGGGATGTGGGGAGATAATTCTTGGTTCCATAAGCTCTGGGAGCTGGGAGAAATATCCCTCTTACCTGGAGAAACAAATACAGTAATTGAGAATTTAACATCAAGCAAACTTTGTTCAATCCTGCATTGGTACTGTCCTGCATCAGCTTCAGTGAGGTTTTTCATGGTCAATGTGAATGTTTGATTTTCAGGATTGTCTCTGATGGACACTTTTGATTCTTGAGTATCCATAATTGTGTCACAAAAAAACGTCCATCTTTCTTTGCACCATTTTTTCTTTTGAGTCTTGTAGATTTCTTCATAGGAACACTGCACAGTCAGGGATTCTCCTACAATGCCTCTCACCTCCCTGGGGCCAGACAGAGATAAGCAATCTGGAAAACACAAGCCCATGTTGTCATCTCATGTGCAAGGTCTTAAACCAAAGTGGATGGTATCCCATAAACTTCTCTCCCCTTAAAAGCTTCATCAGAAACCATCACCTTAAGGCACTGGCATGAAGTAGAAACCAGGAAGACACTGGACACTGTTTTCAGATTCAGAGACAGAGAGGACCAGATGATCATGCCCAGGTCTGGGAGCTGAAGGTTAGAGTCTCTGTTTTTCTTTTGGAATACTGTTCCCTCAGGAGAGGTGTTAGACACCATAGTGCAAAGACTATACTTTGTGACTTCACATAGGAAGCTGTCTTTAGGTGACCAGGAGACAAGATGGCAAATTGGATAGAACATAAGACTAAAAAACAAGAGGCCTGGGTTCTACTCTTAATTCTGCCACTTTGACTTGGTGAAGTTACTCCTCCCCACCTGCTCCAACTTAGTTTCCTCATCAGGAAAAGGAAATGTTTGCAGTAGAGTACTTTCTGGCCTCAATGTCTGTAGTTCCTGAGGCACCCCTCTTTCATATATGAAATGTTCAGACAAAGACACTTTTAAAGTCATTCTGCAGGTACATGTCTATTAGTCAGCTAGAGGATAATCTGTTCAAAGCAAAGGCATTTAATGAACCAGCATAGCAAGAAAAGTTACAATAAAACATTTCCATTTGTCTTCCTCCCCACCATGAACCTAGAGCGTACTGTCCCAGAAACACACAGCATCAATATGGAGAATGGTCACACCTAGGGATCAAATATGAAGGTTGCACACTTGGAAAATACAGGCACTCATGCTGAGGGGGCATTCAAGCCTTCAACACTGTAGGACCAAAGATGCAGTCTAGTGATGTCACTTAACTGCTTTCATTGGGCCTGCTCTCCATTGGGTGGGATATCTCCATGCTACTGATTTCCACTGATCTCATGGTGTTTGCTGGTGTTGGCTGTTAGTGACTGCTTGGTGGCTAACCTCAGTTGGTCATGGTCTCATGGTGGCTGCTGGGCACAGTAATTACTTCTTGGCGTTACTCAATTGGTCTGTTACCCTACTGAGGCAATTAGGTGACACAGTGGATAGAATCAGGGAGCTGGAGTCAGGAAGACCTGAATTCAAATCTGGCCTCAGATACTCATTAGCTGTGCAATCCTAGGCAAGTCACTTGATCTCTGATTGCTTCAGTTTTCTCAGCTGTAAAATGGGGATCATAATAGCACCTACCTTCCAAGGTTATCTCAAAAGAGATAATGTTTAGCATAGTATCTGGTACATAGTTGACATTTAATAAATGTTTGTTTTCCTGGAAAGCAATTTTGGCAGAAACTAGGCATAGATCAACATCTCATACTGTATACTGATACAGTCAAAATGAGTGTATGATTTAGATTTACAGAATGATATCATAAGCAAATTAGGGAATCATGGAAACATTTACTCATCAGATCTATGGATAAGAGAAGAGTTTATGACCAAAGAAATAGAGAGGATTATGGGAAGTATAATGAATAATCTTGATTACATGAAATTAAGAAGTTTTTGCATAAACAAAACTAATGCAGCTAAAAATTAGAAGGAAGATAGGAAATTGAGGGAAAATTTGTAGAAAATTTCTCTGATGAAGGACTCATATCTTGAATATAGAGAGAACTGAACTAAATTTATAAGAATATGAGTGATTCCCTGATTGATAAATGGTCAAAGGATATCAACAGTCAGTTTTCAGAAGAAAAAATCCAAGGTACTGATAGTCACGAAAAAATGCTCTAAATCACTACTGATTAGAGAAATGCAAATTGAAACAATTCCAAAGTACCACCTCACACTTATCAGATTGGCCAACATGACAGAACAGGAAAATGATAAATGCTGGAGGGGATGTGGAAAAATAGGCACATTAAATGCACTGTTGGTGGAGTTGCAAACTGATCTAACCATTCTGGAGAACAATTTTGATCTATGCCCTAAGAACAATAAAACTGTTCATACCTTTTGACTCAGCAATACCATTGACAGATCTGTGTCCCAAAGAGATTAAAGACAGAAAAGAGAAGAACTATATGCACAAAAATATTTATAGAGGCTTTTTTTGTGGAGGCAAAGAATTAGAAATTGAAGGGATGTTTATCAATTGGGGAATGGCTGAACAAGCTGTGTTATATGATTATGATGGAATACCATTGTTCTATGAGAAATGAAGGGGATGGTTTCAGAAAAATCTGGGAAGACATAAACTGATGCAAAGTGAAATGAGTAGAACTAGGAAAACATTGTACACCGTAACAGCAATATTGTTAATGATGACCAACTGTTATAGATTAGCTACTCTGATCAATACAGTGACTCAGATGAAAAATTCTATTTACAACCAGAGAGAGAGAGAACTGATGAACTCCTGTTTTTAATTTTTTTTTTTTGGAGGGGAGAGGTCAGGCAATCAAGGTTAGGTGACTTGCCCAAGGTCACACAGCAAGTGTCAAGTGTCTGAGGCTGGATTTGAACTCAGATCCTCCTGACTCCAGGGCCGGTGCTCTATTCTCTGTGCCACCTAGCTACCCCTAAATTAAAAAAAAAAAACCAAACGATTATTATTTATTTATTTTTCACATTCTATTTTTTTTGAGTTACATATTCTTCCCCTCCCCCTTCCATTGAGAAGGTAAGAAATATGACAGAACTTAAGAACTCTGAGTGCACATTGAAGTATACTTTTTCACTTTATTTTTCTTGCTTTTTCCAATATAGCTAATATGGAAATATATTTTTCATGACTTCACATGTATAATTGATATCATTTGCTTGTCTTCTCAATGGGTGAGGTAGGGGCTGGAGAGAGAGAGAGGACTTGGAACTCAAAATTTTATAAAATAAATATTAAAATAAAGTATGATTATTTTTAAAATGCTTGTTTTGTTTCTTCTTTCATTCCTGTTTCTTCCTTTCTTTCTTCCTCTTTTCCTCCTTTCTCTCTCTTCCTTTCTTCCTTCTAGTCTTCTTTTTCTTTTCCTTTTGCTTTCTTTTAGAGTTTAATTAAGGTGGTTGAGAAAGAAGTCTCTCTCCCCTTCTCTCTCCCCTCAAGAGCAGCTAATACTGACTTACAGCCAAGGCACATAGCAGAGGACTTTTCTTACTATGATGTTTCAGTTTGCTTCAAACAAATTGCATCCTTTAGTTGACTGCAGTTCTGTTTATGTCTAAGAAGGTAGTTCAGGGATATTGTTTTAGAACCCCTAAATTCTACTGTGAATGCTGAAGAATTTTGAGTTCCCTTGGCAATGTGATCCCCAAATCTAGTTTCTGAGCCAGAGAAGGGAGATTTCCTAGGTGGTACCAGATTTGGGTATTACCAAATGGGCAACCTCAAGGTTGAGAGTTTCTGAGTTTGAGCTTTGAGGTATCAGCTTCTTAGAGCAAGATCTCCTCTATGTCATGCTTCTTGGACAAGGAAGAGTATTGCTGATAGAGAACTACCCTGTAATTGAAGGATTAAAGTCATGGTGTCTGTGTGTGTGTGTGTGTGTGTGTGTGCATGTGTGTGTTTGTGTGTGTGTTGGGGATGAGTAGGAAAGGTGAGAGAAAAGAGCTGAACCTTACCAACCCTGCTATTGCTGTGAGTTACTTAGATAGTACATGTTGATGGAAAAAGATAACTTATCCAGCATCTCACCTCCAAAAGCATGTTCATCTTTCAGAGATACTCTAATAGGCCACTTGAGTGTTTAACATGTTTCTGGGCTCTGAGGAGGCATTTTATGTGGGGGAACAAAATAAAAGCTGTTTCACACCCAATATACATATTGTATATTTTCTGCCTCTGTAGGAGATCAAGATACTGCTATGTATATTTGGGAGACTTTACCTCAGAAATTTCCCCAGAGTAAAAGGTGGAGTCTAGTGAGCCAAAGAGAGAAAATGAGCATCTTGGGGCCAGGTGCCCAGAGTTGGACCTGGTCTATATGAGACCAAGCTCTTGAGTGTAGGTGGGTAGGTAAGGGCTGGGTCATGTGTTACATAAGATTTATGAGCTCCTGGGTAAGAAACTAAACATTTTAGGTAGGCAATTGTTATTTCCATTAATTCTGGTGGGGCTTCAGAAGAGAAAGCAGGTGTGAGAAATGAACAGCTAAGTTGGTATCTGAGAGTAGAAGAAAGACTTCTAGACTATGGATTAAATTATACGAATGATGGAGCTCATAACCATAGTAGAGTACCAGGAACATGTATTTGCTTGGAGTCTGATCAAGAGGTTATTAGGCTGACAATGAAGAGGGAAGGGGGAAAATTCCCAAAATAGCTACTGGGGTAGTTATTGAGAGAGAAACATGTTCAATGTAGAAAAAAATTTGAAGGTCGAAACAGAAATGAGTCTGATGAGGAATAAAAGGTGGAGCTGTCTTAGGACATCATTGTGGTTTCACAAAGAAGTCACAGACAAGCTCAGTTTTTAAAAGACATACAGAAGCTAAAAGCAAGGGCAGCTAATAGAACTTAAATACAAAACTGTGGCACGGCTTTGGAAGAATTATGTCAGAAGCACGAAAGCCTGGAATTAGCTGTGGCTGGTAATGAGTACTAAGGACAATGAAAAAGGTGTGTGTTTTTTTAAACTTATGAGAGGGGCAGGAGAAACATCAAAGAAGAAATAGTGCTGTTTCTGCAAGTGGATGGAAAAAATGAGAATGGAAGAAAATGAGAAAGCAGATGACTCCATTTTAACTTTGTTTCTCAGGGTGCTAATGAATTACATCCTGGGATAATGGTTGAAAGAACTGATAGATACTATTACTGAAGTGTTTTCAGTGATTTTGGAAGGATAATGGAGTTAAAGAAAGTGTGATTGTAGGATAAGAGAAAAACAAGTGTCATAAACTTCGAAAAGGTGGCTGAATTTGGACTCTGTATACTATAGGTCAGCAAGTCTGAATTCAATTGCCAACAACGTTCTAGGATACATTGCAAAAGGGATGTCTGTAAACATCTAAAAAGGGAAGTACTGACCACCAAGTCAAAACGGTTTTCAGCAAGAACAGACTAATTTCATTTCCTCTTTGACATAACTAGACAAACAGATATTTCTTTCTTTTTCTTCTTCTTTCTCTCTCTCTCTTTCTTTCTCTCTTTCTCTCTTCCTCCCTCCCTCCTTCCTTCCTTCTTTTCTCTCTTTCTCTCTTTCTTTCTTCCATCCTTCCTTCCTTTCTTTCTTTTTTCTTTCATTCTCTCTTTCTCCCTCCCTCTCTCCCTCCCTTCCTTCCTTCCCCCATCACTTAGCACAGTTTCTGGCACATAATAGGCACTTCATAAATATTCCTTGTCTGACTCACTTGAATGTACCTTGCACACAATATTAGCGCTTATTAAATACCTAGGTGAGTGAGGGCAGATCAGTCATTGAATAAAGGAATTGAATCATTAGCATGGTTGTCAAATTTGCAAATGACACACAATGCCTGGCACATAGGTGCTTAATAAATGTTCACTGATTGATTGATTGACACAAAACTGGAGATAACAGGTTGATTGACAAAGGCCAGATACAAAAAGAAAAGGACTTGTTAAAATGATGGGCCAAATCTAATTGGATGAAATTTAATTCAACAAATATTTATTAAGCTTCTACTATGCACAAGGCCCTGTGACAGGCACTGGAGATATAAAGACAGAAACAGTGAAAAACAACCTCTTCCTTCAAGAAGCTTACATTCTCTTGGGTGGTGCGGCATACAAATAGATAAATAAATAAAAGATAATATGAAGAGGGAGAGGGCACTAACAATTGGGAAAGGCTTCCTGAAGGACATGGCACCTGAACTGGGCCTTGAAGAAGGCTAAGGATTCTCAGAGGCAAGGGTGTGGAGGGAGTACATTCTAAGTATGAGAGACAGTCTGGACAAAGGCAAGAAGGCATAGAGGCAATGGAAGGCCATGTAATCCAGTTCTGCCAGGGCATAGAGTGCATGAAGTAGTGTGATATGAGATGTCCAGAAAGGAAGGCTGGTGCCAGACTGTGAAGTGCTTGAAATGCTATGTGAACAGTTTGTATTTATTTCCTAAAGTCAAAAGGACATAAGCCACTGGAGGCTTTTGAGCAGGGGAATGGCATGGGCAGGCCAATGAATGAGGATTCTTATTATCACGGAAGTTGTATGGAGAGGAAAGAAAATGGTAACATGGAAACTAATTAATCAGAAGCATATTGTAGTAGTCTAGGCAAGAGGCGATAAAGGCCTTGACTAGCATTGATCATTTGAGTGGAAAGAAGGCACTAGATGCAAGAAATATGATGAAAGTGGGATCAACAAGATTTGGTAACTAATTGGATGTGGGGTTTGAAGGAGAGGGAAGAGGGAAGCCCTTTCCTTCCACTTAAAATGATTGTGATTCTAAAAAGCTGCATGTCTGCCATTCACATCCCCTTTCTGGAACTCAATATACACTTCCGTAAAAATTATGGCATAAGATTCTGTCCCAAATATTTACACTCCTAGCATGCCAAAGTTCAGTGCAGGTGTATCAGAAGGTTATAGAAAACTATGTTCTCTGGTGATGTAAATCTAGATAAGTAAATCCAAATAAGGATGGTTCTATTCTTAAGGGTAAGTGTAAGTAAAGTCCTCTACTTGGGTCTTCTTAAAAAATTAAATTAATTTTATTTTTAATTTATGGAATAAAACAAGCATTTCTATAACATAGTACAATAAAAAAGATGACTGCACTTGAAACTGCAAATCTATTATGTACAACTTGCTATTCCTTTTAAATATATAATAAAGTTATCATGAAAATTTCTTTTTCTTTCTTTTCCTTTTTTTCTTTTCCCTCCCCCTTTCTACCTCCACCCCCTGTCTTAGAGATGGCTACCATTAGGCACAAATAGGTATATATATATATGTACACACACACACACACACACATATACATTATATATATGTATGTGTATACATATATACATATATATACACACACATACACACATATATACACATGCATTATACATATGTATACATGTATGTATGTAAAATTATACTTAGTTTTATAGGTATGAGATGAAAGAGATAATTTAAGACAACTGTATGAACAAACAGAAGAGTCAATAGGGTGACATGACAGCCAAAAAGAGATCGTTCATGGCGCAGCTAGGTGGTGCAGTGAATAGAATATTGGCCCTGGAGTCAGGAGGACCTGAGTTCAAATCCGGCCTCAGACATTTGACGCACTTACTAGCTGTGTGACCTCGGGCAAGTCACTTAACCTCAATTGCCCTGCCTTCCCCCCTCCAAAAAAAAAAAAAAAAGAGACCATTGTCCTCAAGCTCCATTAAGAGAGGCAGAGGGAAATCTGACAGCTTAGCTGTACTCAGCTGTGCTTAGACCAGTGACACTAGTCTCCTTGCTGATCCTCCCACATGACACTCCATCTCCCAGCTCCGAGATCTTTCACTGGCCTGGAATGCTCTCCCTCTTTATCTCTGCATCCTGGCTTCCCCCGTTTCCTTCAAGTCCCAGTTAAAACTCAGACAGCCTTTCCTGACCCTCTTATTTCTATGGGCTTTCTTCTGTTGATTATTTCCAATTTATCCTGTCCATGGCTTTGTTTATACATAGTTGTTTGTATAGTCTCTCCCTCACTAGACTATGAGCTCCTTAAGAACAAGGACTGTCTTTTGTCTTTCTTTGTATTCCCAGCCCTTAGCACAGAGCCTGGCACATAGTGGGAATTAAATAAATGTTTATTGGCTGACTGACATTTTAGGAAAGAGATTGACAAGCTGGAACATATTCCAAGGGGGTCAAGGTGGACGCTCAGTATTTCTCCCCAAAGCCTTCTCTTGCTTCCACAAAGCCAAGTTAGTTTCCAGAGTCTGATTCCAGATACATATGGACTGCTTTGAATATATCCTCTTTTCCCTGGTGTAGATCTATCTGTCTCTGGTCTATTCTAGGTTCTGTATAGAGCTTGGTTCCTAGTTTCTCCTCCTAGAATCTGCTGCTGGCTCCTCTCCCCCTCTCCCTGCCAGAGGGATCCTCTAATGATCTGCCTCACTCACCTTTTGGGCAAAGGAGTAGCAGGATTGAAAGTAGTGGCAGCAGCAGCAGCAGTGGGAGCCTCTCTTGCTTGCTCATTTCTCCACTGGGTGCTCAAACCACATTATCGTCAGTTCACTCCTCTGGTCCTTGTGATGTGCCCCGGAAGACACTTAAGCTCCTCCAAGCCTCTGGCTTAGGTTTCTGGCTTTTAAAAAATCATGCTTCCTGTTTTTACGTAGCTGTTTAGTGGTAAGACATCTATGTAGTTGTTCAGAGATAAAGAAGAAAGGGAGGGAATAAGCATTTATATAGTACTACTATGTGCTAAGCACCCTACTAAGCACCTCACAGATTTAAAGTTTACTGAGAGTGAAAGTTGCTAGGTTGAGGAAAGCTCAGGGTGAGTGGTTAGAAAAAAGGGTAGAAATATGTTGTGTTTGGAGAAAAGGGAAAGGAAGGGAATTATTCATATAGCGTCTACTATGTCCCGGGTTCTATGCTTGCACAGGTTCTAGATAATGGACAATGTTCTTGCACTTTCCCAGGCAGCAATGGAGTAAAGCAGGGTTGTGTGCTTGTTCTCATGCTTTTTCAGAGCATGTTTTCAGTGATGTTGTCAGAGGCCTTCAATGAAGACAAAAACAGCATCCAGATCGTTCATTTACTGTGCTGATGGTAAGCTATTTAACTTGAAAAGGCTACAAGCCAAAACTAAAGTGGAGGGAGAGTTGGTGTATGACATTTTGTTCACAGATGATTGTGCACTCAGTGCAACCTCTGAGGCTGAGATGAAATGGAGTATGGATTGAATTTCTACTGTTTGTGTTAATTTTGGTATGACAATGAACAGAAATGGGATTTGAACTCAGTTCTTCCTCACTTCAAGTCCAACATGATATCCTATACCTACCAGGATCATGTACTAGGATTGCTTCTTTCTTAGTGGACCCAGTAGCAACATTCCTACAGGATGTGTCATTCCATTTTGGCCATGATACACATCTCTGTGAGGAGGCTTCAGGGATTCCTTTGCCCTCAGAGATACATAGCTGAGGTTGTGTCCTTGTCTGGGTTGCTATCGAACATGGTAGCCCTTGCTGAATTCTCTTTCCTTTGAACTCCAAGAAGACAGCATTTGTTCAATAAGATGTGTTCATTTTCATGTATGTTTAATCGTTTTTTAGTTACATCTGACTCTCCATGTTCCATTTTGGGATTTTATTTGCAAAGATACTGGAGTTGTTTGCCATTTCCTTCTCCAGCTCATTTTATAGATGAGAGAACTGAGGCAAACAGGGTTAAGAGGCTTGCCAGGGTCACATAATTAGTATGTGTCTGAGGTCAGATTTGCACTCAGAAAAAGGAGTCTTCCTGATTCCAGGCCTAGCACTCTATCTACTGTACCACCTAGCTGCCCCTCAACAGGATAGTCTGCACCATTGTCCTTAAATATTTTCATGTTTGGTAGTCATGTATTGCCACTAGATCGTGAGCTCCTTGAGGAAGGAGACTATGTCTGTCCTCCAGGCATACGTCTTCTCTGTCTTCTCAGTTTTTCCCAGTCTCTAGCATTTTGCTGAGTCTTCGGTAAATGCCTAAGCAATATTTATTCAATTCAATTTCATTAGTGCACTAAGGAAGGTTTTCATATTCCCATTTTCTTCTTGGAAGTATATGGAGTTATGCTACATTTCAGAAAGATTTTCCTTCAAAAAGAAAAGCTAGACAGCTAGATAGTCCAGTGGATAGATTGCTGGACCTGGAGTTAGGAAGACCTAAGTTCAAATCTAGCCTCAGATACTTACTGGCTGTGTGAATTTAGTCAAGTCACTTAACTGCTGTTTGTTTTAGTTTCTTCATCTGTCAGTGGGGATAATAATAGCACATACCTTGTAGGGTTGTTGCGGGGATTAAATGAGATAATAACTGGAAAGTGCTTTAGCAAAAGTAAAACCATTTCCTAAAGGAAAGAGCTGAAGGAATGAGTTGGAGACAAAGTCAAGTCCTCAGGGAGGAGGTGGGAAAGAGTAGTTCTTTTCCCATAAGGGCTGGGGTTAGCCTTGCCGACCATCCCAAGTGCCATCTACCTTCCTCTATCCAACAATATGCTGCTAGACAGATGCAACCCACCTGGTATTTAAGGATGAACAGGCCCAGCTCAATCTAGCAGACATCAGAAATAATAATACACCCATGTAATGTTAATGGGATAAGATCTTCCCCGCCCTCTCATAGGCCTGTGTGACCTGCTTTGAGCTCTGGCCCAGCTCACAGCTGTGATACATCCTGAGTCACATAGATCCCATAGGGGGAGGGACTTGCCTAAGGAGGAGCTGGCTTAGGGGAGGCTTGCTTGTAGGAAGGCTTTCACACCTTTTGCTAATTTCTAATTAGGGACTGAGTCATGAGGGTTGTGATGCCTTCTGGCTCCGCAAAGTATATATATACTCTGAGTTGATATTTTCCATTGGGAACTTGCTTTTGAGAAAGACTTTTTGATTTCCTGATCCAGACTCTGAATAGCCGTTTGTTCAGAGTCCTCTGACTGCTCAGATGTAAAGGCTTTCTCTATCCAATGGTGTATGTAAAGTGTATAGAATTATTGCTTTGATCAGGTAGTTAGAGCCCTGTCTGTTTGTCTTTGTGCTAATTTCTCTGCTTGTATTTTCTCTGCTGACCTTTTGCCCGAATTAGTGATTATAATTAAAAGTAAGATTGTTAACTCCTTTTTATTTTATTTTTGTTTTTTGTTATTTTTTTTTTGTTTTTCGTTAACCCCTTTTTAAAGCAGTCTTTCCTAGAAAAGCAGATCTAAGAAACCGTGCTAGCAGACATCCTGGGTGTGCCAGTGTGGTTGCCAGTACAGCCCCCTATTCCGCTGGGTATTTACTTCAAACAAAGGCTGAAAGCCTCCCATGAAGACTTAATTTAGGGAAAATTAAAACTTGTCCAGCTTCTTTGGTGTGATCCCCTGCTCACTTCTTCCATGCAACCCACTTTCCTGGCTTCCTTTGACTATTTTTTTGGCATCTGTTGCTTTTTCTCACAACTTTTCGGCAATTACTTCAGCCTTTGTGTGTCGATGGACTTCCCATATTTTAGAAATGCTGCAATTTGGTTGTGAGGGGGAAGTAGGACAAAGGTCACAGCTCCTTTTTTTTTTTTTTTTTTTTTTGTGCTTCCCAGTTCCCACGATTGGTATCAGAATTGGTATCAGAAGTGTGAAAAGAGCAGACTTAAAGTGTAGCTTCTCTTGCTACTTGGCAAGGCATGTCTGGCTGAGGTTAGATTAGTGACAGATAAAACGATGACTGCTGCAATGAATTTCCTTAATGTTTGTTTTGGTGCTCTTTTTTGTAAATTATACAAGGATATGTTTGCTATTTTGGATGGTTATAACTGCAAAGTACCATTCTCCCACTATGAATGTAAATGAATTGATATTGCATTTTAGGGAATGCATTCATTACCTTCAGCCCTGGACTTCTTTTTCCATAAAGGTCCTTGGTTCTCAAGTCAGATGAAAAAGATTCAGGTCTTGGGGAACCTGACTGCAAAAAGAAGGGATTCAGATTTTTATTCACACTCTCTGGCTATTTATGCCCCCAAGTCCCAGGGAAAATCTCTGCAGTAAAGCTTAGATAAGGCTCATTTCCAGGGTTTCCTTAAAAAGGATGAACAGATTATCCCTCTTAGAAAAGTTAATTGATATACAAATCAATCAGCAAGTATTGATTAAGGTCCTACTGTGTGTCAGCATGTGCTAGGTGTTAGAGATACAAAGACAAAAAGGAAACAGTGTCTGACCTCTAGGAGTTTGCATTCTGTTGGGGGAGATAACATACATTTATAGATACATGCAAGCTATATACAAAGTAGATACAACGCATCCCTGGAGGGGAAGGTATTAACACAGCAGTGGGGGGGGGTGTGGGTGGAAGATGGTAATACCATTAAAAGCCGCTATAGAAGATGACATTTGCTTTGAATATTGAAGGAAATTAGCCAAGTCAAGAAGCAGAAATAAGGAGGAAGAGCATTCCAGCATGGGATGTTGTGAAAAAGTGTGGAGAAGGAAGTTGAAGCACCATGGATAAGGGACAGTAAGCATGATTAGGCTGTAGAGTGCGTGGGAAGGAGTAAAAGGAAGAAAAATAGAGAGGTAAAAAAAAGCGAGGTTGTGAAGATCTTTAAAGCCAGGAGTTTGTTTGCTCCTGGAAGTACTAGGTACACATTGGAGTTTATGGAGTGAGAGCATGGTGTGGTCAGATGTATGCTTTAGGAAAATCAGTTTGGCAGCTATGTAGAGGATAGGTTAGAAAGATAAGAGACTGGGGCAGGGAGACCAATTATAAGGCTATTGCATTAGACCAGGTAAGGGTGATACAGGCATGGACTAGAGTGGTAGCTATGAGATTGGAGAGAAGAGGACACACACACACACACACACACACACACACACACACATATGTATACAGGCATATCATGTATATATATCTCAGAATAGGGAGACCATTAATGCTAATATAATATATATATATATTAGTATTATATATATCTTATATATAGTATATTAGTATATATATTATATCTTTTATATATAATATATATTATATACATACATCATGTATAATATAACAGATATTATATTATAATATACACACTGTATTTTATATTATTATCATATATAGTATATATTAATGTAATTATTATAACAGGTACATTATATATATGCATCTATAATGCACATGTTTATATATAATATTATTATTAATAGTTTACCTACTCTGGGACATACTCTCCTACCAATACACATAGTACATTGGTATCTGAGAGAATAAGAACAAATTTATAGAAACCTAGCAATGAGGCACTTGAGTGGGGACACCTATGTGCCTTGGGCAATTTACAACTCTGACTTGCAGGCATTGGCGTTCTTGGTTCCTTTGTTGTGGTTTGGGATGCTAGGAACCCCTGAAATGTAAGGGTACAAAGCTGGTCTACCTCAAAAGAATCTGACCACGAAAACCTTCTTTCAGTCCAAGTAAAAGTCCCGCTGAGTCGGGCCACGAGGATCTGGTGACCATGAGGCTGGAAGAAAAGGGGGATCCTGTAGGCTTGGGTGTGGGGTCCTGGGATGTAGAGGGAAGTTAGTTTCAGGAAACCAAAAAAAGGCACTTGTAGTTTTCCCAATTCTCTAGTGTCCTAGAGAATTGAGAGAATCAGGCATACAGGTCCAGATAGGTCATCCCCCATGCTTTGGAAGGTGTGCCCGGCTCCAAAAAGGCCTAATAATCATCTGATCCAAATGGAACCTGAGACCATCAGACCCAAAAAGCACCTCCAAGCCTTCCTAGGTGCTTGGGAGAGTGACCCCAACTGCAGAGTGAGAAAGATATGGATCAAGAGGAGAGGCTTGCATACTTTCTGATCTTGGCTGGAGAAAGGCTTGAAGGGATCAGGCAATTTCCCATAACAGGGTCACCAATATGTTGGTGGTTTAGGTGTTGAGGGTGCTATTGTACTGCCAATAGAAGTGGGCAAGATTCTAAGAATCTGCACAATTTAATGGAGGGTAAGATTAATATTTTTATACAGAAAGACTGTGGGAAGATCTGGATAGGATCTAGGAGTGGCAAGCAGCCTGGAGTGGGCCAGGCTCAGACAATGGCAGGAGTTAAGTGGTAGGGCCACAATTAAAAGGATTATATTAAGACGGGCTGGATGCTTCAGAAAAATGCCAGGGACCTGGGCTGCTGAAATATGTGAGAAAGTTCAAGGACTGAAGGTCTTCCCCTTTTAGGGGTCCAGGTTCCATAACCTCATCACCTCTAGGAAACAGTCTGTACCATGCATCACCTGGGTGGGACTTTTGTTCTTCTGGGTCTCTCCATTGTCCTGCTGCGTGAAGCCACTTCTTCTCCACTACTCTCAGGCCATGGAAGCCATTCTAAGATCTTTTAGTAAAATCACAACATTATACTCTTTTAGAGAAATAGCAGCCCTTAGACTAGAGTTTGTCTTTCCAAGTTAGCTCCTTTTGCTAGAGCCAAAACAATGTTAAGCTATTTCAGTGACAAGTAGGGGGCAGAGATGATGCATTTAGATAGCACCTACTATGTTCCAGGAACTGTGTTAAGCACTTTCCAAATCTTGTCTCACTTTATCCATACAACCTGGAGGGATAGGTTCATTACAGGTGAGGAAACTAAAGCAGAGATTAAGTGATTTTTCCAAGGTTACATAGCTAATGTGTCTGAGGCTAGATTTGAACTCAGGTCTTACTGACTGGAGGTCCAGTGCTCTATCCACTGTGCCACTTAGCTGTTATTTCACTTAAGCTGGAAAATGATTAAGATATTCAGATTTGCTCTCTAATCTCTGAGGAGTTTCCTCCTTTCAGCCAGAGAGGGCAGTAGAAGTCAACAGGCAAGCCCCTGAGGAGTTTCTTCTATCTAAAACACTAAATGGCACAATTCTGACAAACCCAGCACATAGTAGGATTCTGCTTGTATCTAGTAGGACTTCTCTAATCAAAATAGCTCTCAAAGCATTTGCAAAGCTTATCTGTCTTCTCTTAACTTTTAACATAAGTGCAGATATGGCTACCTAGCTCTTCCCATAGCAGAAGCTTCTATTTTCCTCCAATCAGCTCCCAGCAGCTACACTGACTTATCTTAAGTTTAAGCTGATTTATCAGCTCCCAGTGGTAAATACAGAGCCTGTCTGGCTTCATTTGGTTCTTTCAGTTGGCCTCACCCAAAATACCTTCATCTTCTGATTCTTCTATACTGTGCCTCTTTCAAGTATGGGGTGGACAGTCCTTGCTCTGCTCTGTCTCAGTTGTCAGCTTCTCTCTCGATCCTGCTTCTGTCTTCTTTTCTGTTGCATTCTCATGCAGTATTTTCTCATTCTGATCTGCCTTCTAATACCTCATATCAGGGTTTCTTCATGTATAGAGACCTATCTCTAACTTAGGTTGAGAAACCCAAAATCCATAATTCTATCAGGCTTGAGACTACAACAACTACTACCAAAGGCATTTGCAGTCGTGTCTGACTCTTTGAGACCCCATTTGGGGTTTTCATGGCAAAGATGCTGGAGCGGTTCACCATTTCCTTCTCCAGCTCATTTTACAGATGAGGAAACTGAGGCAAACAGGGTTAATTGACTTGCCCAGGGTCACACAGTTTCTAAGTATGCGAGGCCAGATTTGAATGAAGAAAATTGAATTTTGACTCCAGGCTTAGTGCTCTATCCACTATACTACCTGTGACACTATGACAGCTGAACAACAAAGGACTTAACACCAAAGTTCTCTGAAAATCTGAAGTTTTTCAGAAATGTAGCATCCACGAACATTCAAGTACATTTAGCAGAGAGCTGGTGCAACTCCTTTGCCACATAAAATATCAAGTACAGGTTCTATAAGATTCACTAATAGATGAGTCTGATTTTTGTGTGTTTGATGAGTACCATTTTTACAGCCTTTTGGTAGCAAAGTCTAGGTAGGATGTTGAATCCGTAAGGCACTAAACACATCAACGATAATCATGAATATGGCTATGTAGTTCTGTATCACAAAGTAGGAGAGACTCTTCATAAAGAAGGTAAAAGAAGTATAACATTAATTCAGACACCAGAGAACCAGATCCCATAACCAAATGTTCAGCTCCCACAGCCAGTTAGCCCAGTTTATCATAATAGAAAGGAACTTAAAACACCATATCACAGCCTGGAAACTTGCCATCCCAAAACCTCTCTGACCCCCTCCTGGGGTGCTCCCCAAAACAAACTCACAGTACAGCTAAGTCAGCCTGTTCAGTCCTAACAATCACAAGGGCAGCCTTTAGCAGCCATAACATCTTTCTTTCTCTCAGCATTTTCTGTGACATAACTTCCTGTTAGGAAGCTCCTCCCACCATGTAACTTAGGCTTCCTGTGATGTAAGCAGGTCACATGGCCTATTAATGGGTGAGAAAGATCTTCAAATCAAAATCGCTAATACAGATGTGAATCCTCTCTCCTTATGGGACAGCTAGGTGCCACAGAGTGTTGGTCCTGGAGTCAGGAAGACTCATCCTCCTGAGTTCATATCTGGCCTCAGACACTTATTAGTTGTGTGACCCTGGGCAAGTCACTTAACCTCTGTTTGCCTGATCTGTAAAATGGAGATAATAATAGCACCAGCTCGTAGGGTTGTTAAGATTATCATACGAGATAATAATTGTGAAGTGCTTAGCACAGTCCCCGGCACACAGTAAGCATATGTAGATGTTAGCTACCATTATTATTGGGACAGTCCTTCTGACCTCAGGCCTGGCACTCTATCCACAGCACCACCAACTTCATCCTAGATTATAATTGTAAACCATAAAATAACACGCTGAAATTATGTAATTGATTTCTAGTTAGCTATCCATTTTCCCAGTGGTAATATGGGGTTTCTCCAGCTAGATTTTCAGTATTATATCTCTTAGAAGCAATGAATGAATGAAAGAAAAAGCATTTATTAAATACTTACTATATATCAAGCATTGTTCTAAGTCCTGGAGATATAAATACAAAAGCAAAGATAGTCTTTGCCTCAAAAAGGTTACATTCTAATGGGGGAAATAACACAAAGGGGAGTGGTGGCTAGCAGGGACATTTTGGGATGGTGAATGGGGCCATTAGGGAACATATTGGTACATGCCATCAGCAAACAGGGCAGCTAGATGGCACAGTGGATAGAGCTCCAGGCCTGGAGTCAGGAAGAGTCAGGACTCCTCTTTCTGAATTCAAATCTGGCCTCAGACACTTACTAGCCATGTAACCCTGGGCAAGTCACTTAATCCTATTTGCCTCAGTTCCTTATCTGTAAAATGAGAAGGAAATGGCAAACCACTCCAGTATCTCTGCCAAGAAAACCCCAAATGGGTACATGAAGAGTAGGGCATGACTAACAACAAACAACAAAAATTCTGTCGAAGTATGTTGTTTTCTAATAATACTGTTTTGCAATTCACTAGAATTCACTGTAAATAAAGCTTTTCAGTTATCTAGAGCAATAGAAAACAAATTAGAGCTAGCCAGTAGGAATTTTGACAATGTAATATATTTATGTTAGGTACATGTTTTCTAGGTAGCTATTGAGCTTCCTAATTGCATTATTGGGTTTCCTCAACTAGGTTTCCAGTATTCCAGCTGTTTACAGAAATCCAGCCAATCAATCAGAACTCTCCAGTGAGATGAAATGCCGTTTTGTTGTTAAGTACCTTATTCACTAGTAATAATATTTAACTGTATCAAAAATATTTTATTATGAATTTTATAAATATAAGCAGACATGGGCATTTCTATATGAAAGGAAAAACAGAAAAGCAAGATTGTATATAACTGAATTTCTATTATATAAAGATTTTTTAAAAAGTACATGTTAGATGTAACATAGCATTTCTAGCATTGTTCTGCTTGTCTGTGTCTCCTTTTAAATCTCCTTCTGCTCTCTTCTGTGTATTTGTTCAGGAGTTTCATTGATATTCTTTCTTTTCTTCTTTTTTATATTATTATCATTACTCCCTCTCCCTGTAATTTCCCCCTTCAATAAAAAAAAAGCTCTTCCCTGTAACAAGTCAAGTAAAATAAATCCATACATTGGCCATGTCTGAAAATTTATGTCTTTCTCTTCTTTTCATCCATCTCCTATATGGGATGACATCTCCCCAAGAGATGAAGAATGCGAATCATTGTCAGTCAACTAAGGTAGTGGTTGGTCAATGTGTTGATCATAGTTTTAAAATTTTTTAATGTTGTTTTCCTTTACAATGCTGTATTAATTATATAAACCATTCTTCTGATTTTGCTCACTTCACTCTGCATCAGTTTATATAAATGCTCCCAGGTTTTTCTGAATCTAGTTTTCATTATGTTTTATGGCACAATAATATTCTGTTACATCCATAGAACATAATTTGTTCAGCCATTTCCCAATTGATGGGCACTCGCTTTATTTCCATTTATTTGTTACTACAAAAAGTGCTACTACAAATATTTTTGTACACATTCTTTCCCCCTCCTTCCTTCCCTCCTGCCCTCCCTCCCTTACTTTTTTCTTTCTCCTTTCCTCTCTTCCTTTCTTCCCTCCCTCCTTTTCCTACTGCCCCTCCTTTATTTACTTCTTTTCTTCCTCCCTCCCTCCCTCCCTTCCTTCCCTCCTTTTACCACTGCCCTCCTTCCCTTATTTCCTTCCTCCTTTCTTCCATCCTCCCTCCCTCTTCCTTCCCTCCCTCCCTTCCTTCTTTTCCTTCTTTCCCAGCTTGCTTTTATGTAGCTAGTAGTGGTATCACTGTGTCAAACAGTGTGAACAGTTAGTGACTTTTGGGATATAATTCCAAATAACTTTTCATATTGGTGGGACCACTATATAGATCCATAAATAAGGTAATCATTAATTTGTGTGTCTGGCCATACCCTTAAATATTGTCATTTTCACTTTTTGTCATCTTTGCCAATCTGATTGGTGTGAGGCAGAACCCCCAAATTGTTTTAATTTGCATCTCTCTTATTAGTAGTGATTTGGAGCACGTTTTATGTGATTGTTGGTAGCTTGCATTTCTTCTTCAGAGAACTGTCTCTTTATATCTTTGACAATTTATCTTTTGGGAAAATCACTCTTTATGTTTCTTGTATATTTGAATCGCTTCCATATATCTGTATCTGTATCTGTATCTCTCTCTCTCTCTCTCTCATTTTTATCCGAGAAATTTGTTGCAAAGATGTTTTCACAGTTAACTGTTCACCTTTTACCTTTCACTATTAGCTTTGTATAAAAACTCTTCAATTTAAATAATCAAATTTGTCCACTTTGTCTTCTGTGATCCTTTCTATCTCCTTTTGTTTAAGAAAACTCTTTTCCTTTTCAGTTGAGAAAGGCATTTCTTTTCTTGCTCTAGGTTGTTTTTGATATGACCTTTTATATACATATCCTGTGCCTGTTTGGAGTTAATTTAATGTATGGTGTGAGATATTTACCTAAAACCTAATTTCTGCCAGATTGCACTCCAATTTTCCTGGCAACATTTGTCAAAAAGTGAGACTTTGCCTCCAAATACCTCAATATTGAGAATCTTTGGGCTTATTTAACATTACCTAATCGGGTATGATTGCTTTTGGTTCTTATGTAAGCAGTTCTATTACTATTGTTTTATTGTAAATACTGAGATCTGGTCCTGGTAGACACCTTCCTTCTAGCTTTTAAAAAAATGATTTCTTTTGAAAGTTTTTATCTTTTGTATCTCCAAATAAATTTTGCTATTTTTTATTTCTAGTTCTATGAAATAACTCTTTGGTAGTTTTATTGATAGTATTGTCACTTTTATTATACTGGCATGGCCAAGCCATGAATAACTATTATCTTTCCAATTATTTGTCTGACTTTATTTATGTAAAGAGTAATATATAGTTGTATTCATTTGTATCTTGGCAGGTGGTATCTCAGATATTTTATACACTCTATAGTTATTTTAAAAAGAATTTCTTTTTCTAGATATTCATGCTGGGTTTTATTGGTAATATACAGAAACCCTAATGATTTCGTGGGTTTATTTTATATTCTACAAGGCTTCTAGCATTTCTCCATTATATAATATGCTTAATTTTAGATGTTGTTAACCATATAAAAGAATAGTTCATTTATTACTATGCTCTTTTTAACATAAAACAATCTTGCATTTTGTCAAATCCTTTTTTCCTTATCATCCATTGATATCATCATGTAATTTTAATTGTTTTTTTAAATTAATGTGGCCTAATGTGTATATAGAACTTCTTAGATTTAGTCAACTTGAATTCTTCACATAAATCCAACCTTGTTATAGTATATACCCTTGTTAATAAGTTGTTGTAGCCTCCTTGATAACATTTTATTCAATATGATTGCATCAATATGCATTAGAGATATTGGTCTATACTTTTATTTCTCTGGATTTATCTGGTTTAGGCACTGGAACCATATTTGAATGTTTGGCAAGATCATTTATCCCATATTTCTGCAAATAATTTATTTGATATTGGATTTAATTTTTCCTTGAATGTTTGATAGAATTCACATGTAATTCCATCTAGTCCTAAGATTTTTATCCTTAGATGTTCTTTTTAAGACTTATTCAAATTCTTTTTTCTGAGACAATTATTTAAATTCTCTGTTTCTTGTTTTGCCAATCTGAGCATATTATATTTTTGTAAATATTCATACATTTTATTTGTTATTAGTTTTGTTGGCATATAATTAGGCAAAATAGTTTCTAATAGTTTCCTTCATTTCATCTTGACTTTGTTAGAATATTTATTTCCTGGAGTCATTAAGTTCTGATTGCTCCATTCTATTTTTCAAGTAGTTCATTAGTTGGGTAAGGTTTTCTATCTTCTGATTTCTCTCTAGCTAACTGGGCTTCTGAGAATCAATGTGGCATAGTGGATAGATAGCCATTCTCAGAGCCAGGGAGACCTGGATTTAAGTCCCACCTCTGACATTTATTGGCAATTTCACATTGAGTAAGTCACTTAATCTGTCATAATTCTTGGATCCTCTCTAAGATTATAAATTGCAGGGAAGGTCTTGACCTGTATTGATAGAAGAAGTTTCCTCATTCTCATAGTTTCCTATATCAGTAAAATCACAGGTCTAGCCCTATCCTTGTCTTTGTCTCTATTTTTTTAGGAAATTGGTTTTTTCCGCTTTGGCTTCAGTTGTTCTTTCTATTTGTAGCAATACACCATCAGTATCTGTCCTCCAATAGGACTTGGGGCAATGTCAGCTTATTATTGTATTTTACTTTAAGCATCTTTTTTCCTAGTAAGGATATTTTACTCTTTTAGCTAGATATAAATATACTTGGTTATTTAAAGCATTACAAAATGAATAAGAACAATCTAGTTTTGATTTTGATATGTATTTTATCAGGTAATATACATGACTTTTAGTTAGCTAATTTCATGCTAGTAATTTTGTTCTCTCCAGGTAGGTTCCTGGTATTCTAGCCATTTTTGTCATTCTAATACTAGCAGGAATTCTCTAGTGAGGCTTGCTGCAATGTCAGCATAAACATTAATTTAAGAACCCTGATTCCAAATAACCATATTTCATTCTACTGGCTGGAAATAGACCATTCAAACCATGTAGAATACCTGCCACACTGGAACAAAGTAATTTGATGTGTTAAATTTAATTATGCACCTGATTTTTAGTTAGCCAAATCACAGCCTAATAGTAATACTGGGATACTTTATTTAGATCTCTGGTATTCTAACTATTTGTATCAATACATCATCAATAGGAACTCTCCAGTTGGACTTAGTGTAATGTCAGTATACACATATATGATCTACTTGCTTATCTTGATTTCATGCAATATTTCATTCCTTTTGCTAGAAATACATCCTTTCTATTAAGGGCAATTCAACTCACATTGGAGCAAATAAACTGGAATTTTGACAATGTATTCTATTTAAGTTACGTACATGATTTCTCTCCAGTTATCTAGCTTTCCAATGTTAACAATCCAGGTAGTTTTTTTTTTTTGGTGTTCTAGATATTTGCATCAATCCATCATCATTAGGAGTTATCTAGTGTAACTTGGTGCAATGTCAGTTGCATTCTACTTATTTCTTGTTTTGTAGTAATAGATGCTTCTGGCTATTTGATCAACATAAAACATTGGAGTAAATGATATGAACTTTTGATGATGCATTCTATTTAAGTTATATGTGAAATTCTTATGTAGCAATCTAGATGCTTATTTGCATTGACCCAACCTTAATAGAACTCGAGGGCCCAGGTGCAACATTGCTGTATCACTATATTTTATTTCTGTATCCTGTTTTCTCACAATAATCTTTCATTCCAATTCATTAGAAATAGATCCTCCTAGCTATTTAGAGTAATATAAAGCAAATTAGAGCAAAGTATTTTTTGACTTGACAATGCTCTCTAGTTAAGTTATGTAAATGGTTTTTAGTTAATTACCTAGATTCTTCATGTCAGTATTGGGCTTCTGCTTCTAGATTTCCAGTGTTCTAGCTATTTGTATGAATTCAACATTATAAGCGCTCTCTAGTGTGACTTGGTGCAATGTCAGTATATAACTGTGTTCTGCTTAGGTATCTTATTCACAATACTATTATTATTAGTATTATTCATTATCATTCATTTCCTTGTGGAAAATAAGGGAATTTGACTAGAAGGCCTCAAAGAACCCCTTTTCTTTTTTCATTTCTTTATTTTTATATTCATTTATTGTTTGTCTTTCCTACTGTCCTCCCTATTGAGCAACAACAAAAAAGAACTTCTAAAATAAGACTCTCATCATAAACATGCATCATCATTTCTTATGGCACAATAATAGTCCATCTGCAATGATGCACTTACTGTCATTTCCTTACTGTCATGCTCTCTGGTTTCCAGCCAAAGTGACCTTTCTGCTGTTCCATATACATAATATTCCCCCCTATTCTCTGTGCCTTTATACAAAGATATTCCTTTTGTGGCATATCTTTCTTGGGGAACTGCCTCAAACATCTGAACATACAGTTTAGCAGAATGCAAACTCCTCTAGGGGGTGATGGGACATGTACCTTTGGGTTTGTGGAATAACCTGTTTCTATTTGTCCTTTTCCATAAACAACAATAGGAAATGACAGTTCTATAGCTCTTTAAGGTTTACAAAGTGCTTTATAGTATTCATCTCATATGATCCTCAAAACAATCCTGTGAGGCAAGTACTACAGGTCTTAACCCTATTTTGCAGATAAAGAAGAAACCTGTTAGGTATGAAGGGTGGGATTTTAAGCTGAGCCAAGTCTCTCTCTTCTAGAAAGACCATTCTATACTACAGCTTTCTTAATTATATGGGACAAGAGCATGCTGTTCATGATGGGATCACACCAGCCTTCCATTTGTCCTGATTCAGAATCAGAGAATCTCAGTGTTGGAATTGGATTCAGAAGTCATCTTGTCTGACCTACAAAAAAGAATGAATGAAAAAGCATTTATTAAGTGCTTTCTCTGTGTAAAACTAAGTTAAGCACTGGGGATATAAATAGAAAAGCAAATCTCTGGTCTCAAGGAACTCACATTCTAATAAGATACTGCAAGTGAAATGGAAAAGTCCAATAGTCCTTGGGGCATAGCAGCAAAGCAGGTGGTGGTAATGCATCTTCTTTAGCATAATTTCCATTAATTAAAACATTTCTATTTCTGATGGTAAACAGTTTGACCATACCAAGTGAGAATTGATAGTGAGAACTTTCTCTTCTAGGTCTTGAGTAGCTGTGACTGCTGAGGAGGGAGGGGCTGTCGCCAGGTCAAATCTTTATAAGAGTTGATTCTCCTAGTTGATGACAATAGGTGCTGGGATATATTTAATCAAGGAATAAGGGAAGAAGTAGTTATAGCTTGAGTCTCTAAAGTGTCTATCCAATGGCTGGATTTGCCTAGTTGTCTTTGAAGAGGGTGAAAACTCTATTTTCTAAATAGCTATGGGATGAGGAGTTGTGTTATATTTGACTTTTCAGTGTATGCTCTTTGGAGTACATGATATATATTCTATGGTAATATATGGCATGTGTTCTATATCAAAGCTTATATAGACTCTAGAGCTGGAGTTCTTAATTTTTTTGTATGTCATCTACCCCTTTGACAATCTGGAAAAGTCTATGGATGATATCTTCTCAGAAGAATGTTTTTAAGTGCATAAAATAAAATACTTAGGGTTACAAAGATAACCAAAGGTAAACAAAATGGAGATGTCATTTTTTCTCCTTTCAAAAATCACACCACACCTGAAATCTATCCATGGAAAGATCCATACTCTAGAAGGAGGAAAGAGAAAAGTTCTTTATAGGAGCATTTTTCTCTTATAGAATGAAAGAGTTCAACAGGACCTTAGAGCAAATCTAGTCCAACTCCCTCATTTATAGATGAGGAAATTAAAGCCTAGAAAAGCAAATTGTCTAAGGTTACAGAACTAGTTAATTAGTGAGAGCTGGGATTTGAACCCATGTTTCTTGACTCACCACTACATCACACTTAATTTTTTCATGACTGATGCAAAACTCTCTTCTCTCTAATCCTCTTTTTGCTCTGCTCTGCTTCTGGGAACCTGTCTTTATTGGTTTGACAGGAGACTTCTAAATCACTTCAGCCCTGTCCATTAGCTCTGGATAACTTGGCCATCTTGTTCACAGTTCAAACTGGGATTCTGTCCAAGTTACGGCCTCTGGGTTTGGAGGTTGTCAGAACTATGGCATGTTCATATTTCATGCTGAATCAAGACAGAGATGCACAGAGGACTCAGGAACAGGAGTCAGAAGGACTGGGAGGCGACACAGAGACATTGTGTTCTGCATGGTTAATTCCAAACCTGCACCAAAGGGGACTCACCTTGTTTCTAATTTGTAATGTCTCATCCCATCCTCCTCATCAGAAAGTTGCTATTAGGCACTTAATTGACTATAGCAATCTAGGGTCTGCTGATCCTTTTCCATTATTTCTTCTGTGGAGTAGGCCAACACTTATCTCTGCTTAAAAGTCTTCTCCGTTTAACCTTAAACTCACTTGCTCAGTGGGGTACTGGTAAATGTTTAACAACTGGCTCTCTCAGAAAAAAAGAGGACACAGGACACACTTTTAAGTTTTGTTTGACCTATACCAAGAATGAATGAAAAAGCGCTTATTAAGTGCATTTTTAACATTTTCTCTATAATCTTCTTAAGCCTAGACAACCAATAAAATAATAAATCAAACCCTGATTCACAGCATTTGCCAATTTCCAAGATGTAAATGATCACACTCAACTTTAACATTAGCTCTGGTGAAGCTCCCTGCTTGCCCCACTCTTATAGTCTACTTCCTTTTCGCACTGGTAAAGTCAATGGATACTAGGTTATCTTCAACTTATTCATACATGGCTTTAAAATTAGTTTACTATATTCAGGATCAGAATTTGAGATCTGAGATCAGCTGTATCAGTCAATCAATCAATAAACATTTACTAGGCACCTATTATTGCCAGACACTGTGCTGAGTGCTAGAATCACTTACTAGGTATGGTGGGCAAGTTATTTATGCTCAGTTTCCTTATTTGTTAAGTAAGGATATTCATATCTGCCCCCACCTTTCTTTTAGGGTGGCCGTGAAGACCAAATGAGAGCATGGTTTGTATATAATTTAAAAACTGGAAAGTATTAGAAAAAAACATAAGGAATTATTGTAATAGTAAAACTTATAAGAATCAAGTAATTTGAATATTGTGGTAATTCAGGACAATGGAAAAATTTTTTTTTACATTGACAATAAGAAGAGGAACCTGAGTAAGGTAAAACGGGCAGCTAGGTCGTACCATGGACAGAGGCTGTGGGGTTGAAGTCAGGAAGCTCTGAGCTCAAATCTGATGTCAAACGCTTACTTGCCACGTATCCTTGATGAAGTCAATTAGCCTTTGTCTGCCTCAGTTTCCTCAGCTATAAAATGGGGTCATGATAGCACTTACCTCTCAAGATTGTTGTAAGGATCAAATGAGATACTATTTGCAAAATCCTTGGCACATAATAGGCACTCACTGAATGCATACTTCCTTCCCATAAATATAAATGAAAGGGAGGATATTTACTTAATCAAGAGACTAAGCCATTTTAAAACATATTAGAAGTGACCATTTATAAGGATACAACATAACTACAAAATAAGTAGAGAGAAGGAGTGGAGGGAACAAGCATTTATTAAGTGCCTACTATGTGCCAGGCACTCAGTGTTAAGCATTTTATAAGTATTATCTCATTTGATTCTTGTAACAATCCTGGGAAGTAGGTGATATTATGACTCCTATTTTACAATTGAGGAAACTGAGGCAGATAGAGATGAAGTGACTTCCCTGGAGTCACACAGCAAATAAGTGTCTAAATCTGGATTTGAACTCAGTTCTTACTGATTGATTCCATGTCCCATGCTCTACCCACTGGCCCCTCTAGCTGCCTAAAGGACAACATTTCTTAGACTTGGGCTTTGATATTGCTACTTTGGAATAATTTATTACAGCAGAATCTCTAGTAGGCAGCTTTAGTTGCCTAGTTCTGGTTATTTTATGTATTTGAAGGTCATAAGCTAAATTTCCTTGAAATTGTTTTTATAATTCAGACTTAATCACTTAAGAGAGATTTTTTTTCTTCTAGTGAGATTAAATCTGTGAGGTAGTTATTCAATCATTCACTCAACAAACATTTAATGCCTATTACGTATAAAGTACTGTGCTAGGTACTCTTGGGATACACTATTAGAAATAATCCAATCTTTAAAAAAGCTATGCCAATATTCTCTACCAAATTATTAATTATACTGCTCTGGGAAGAAATTTTGGGGGTATAATTGGCTCTCCTTTACAACCTGCAACTTGTGGGATTCTTTAGCAAGTGGCTAATAGGAAGCTGTAATTTTATTGAGTGAATCTTACTTAATAAAACAGAAACAAGAGAAGGAAGTATGTTTCCTGAAAACTTGCATGCACATGGACTTTTAGGGGAATTCCTAGTTTCATGAAGATGTAGCACATAGTCTGGGGCTACCCTTCAATTTCTTAAGTTGGGTTCTCAGAGAATAGCTACCCAACTCCCTCAGGATTCTAGGATTAATCTAGAAGGTTTGGAGGGAGGTGTCTTTTGAGTACTAAGGTTCATAAATTTCCAATGGTCTGACTTGAGCACTCCCCTCCCTGACTTAATTAACTTAGAAATGTATATTTATTACAGTGGTAAGTTGATATAACATATCCTTTCCTCTACTCTCCAGCCCCAAATCTGTGACATACTTTCCCACAAGTATATACAGAGTCCAGAGAAAAGTGGACACAAACATTGAAAGCACATGTGGCAAAGGGGTTACTTACAGCTTCTGGAAGTCTTTTTGTTGGAATCCTTGAGATGTTCTCCATATGTATGGTATAGCTTTTCTGCTTGGCTTCTTGTAGAGCCCCGAATCTGCCCCTTCTCATTGTGTCCATCTGTCCTTGGTCCCTGATGTTGGTCACTGCTGTTCTAGGGATGCTACTAGGGTGCTGATAAAAACTTGAAATCTGCTGGTCTTCTAAAGTTCATCTGAGGATGAGGAAGTTCAATTTGAGGTCCTCCATCAGTCAAGATGGAGGGAGGATACTGAGGTTGGGGCATTCTTCCCCCCATCCCTTCCCAACCAAGTGATTTCATCTCAAGGGCTTGTCTAGAAGCTTCCAACGGTTGTTGTTTAGTCTTTTTTTCAATTGTGTCTGACTCTTCATGACCCTTTTTAGGGTTTTCTTGGCAAAGATACTGGTGTGGTTTGTCATTTCCTTCTCCACCTCATTTTTACAGATGAGAGATTGAGGCAAATGGTCAAGTGTCTTTTGCCTAGGGTCACACAGCTATTAAGTGTTTGAGGCAGGATTTGAACCTAGAAGAAGAGTCTTCCTGATTCCAGGCCCAGCACTCTATCTACTGCACCATCTAGCTGCTCCCTTAGCTTCCAACACTAAACTGCTAAATGCTCAAATCTTTGGTTTCCAATTGACTCATTATTTTATAGATACCCCACGAGTTGTGACCAAGTTTCCTCGACTGGTTCAAACATACTTCCTATGCAAGATCACTCTAATTCATCCAAAGACTTTCAAAGACATTTAAATTGGCCAAATACTTTCCCCCATTTTGTCTAAAACCTGTAATCAATTGATTCAATAGAAGAGTGTTCTTACCTGGTTTAGATATCAGGGCATAGCATTTTGACACTTATTTTAATGGGGTGGAATGATTATCTAGGATGCCCCCTTTATATATACACATTTCTATTAAGAATGAATTTAATAAATTTAGTATGCAATTCTTAATAATAGACTAAAGATAGATATTTTAAAATTTTCTTACAAATAGAATGGAATTAGATGAGCTCTCCTAGTCTACTATCCTGCCCACTAGAAAATAAAGTTAGCGTTCTTAAAAAAAAGCCAAAACCAAAACCTCTAGCACAGGAGGAGAGAGATAGGGACTATGTCTGGGTGAGATAAAGGCTGGAGTGAAAATTTCACATATATCTTTTCTATATATTTCCTTTAATTTCTTTTTTAAAATAAAATTTTATTGATACATTTTTGTTTTGTATTACCTACATTTTTCAGGGTATTATTTCCTCTTCTTCTACTCAGAGAGCCACCCCTTATAAGAAAGGATTAAAAAAAAGGAAAAAACCCCAGTGTAACCAAATTAACCAACATACAGGCAGAGTTTGCAGTGTTTGGACCTGTCATCCACAATCTTTCCAAATAAACAGAAATGCTAATATCTCTTATTTGGGGACAAGCTTGGTCTTCATGATTTCTCAGCATTCAGTCTTGATGTTCTGTTGTTTTCATCAAGATTGCTGCAGCCATTGTGCATGCTGTTTTCTGTTTCTGCTCACTCCAATTTTTTATTAGTTCATGGAAGTCTTCTCATGATTTTCTGTTTTTGCCATTCCTTATAGCAGAGCAATTTTTCATTACATGCATGTGCCATGAGTATTTTAACCATTCCCTAATCAATGGGCCCCTACTTTGTAGATGTAGGTAATGTTTCTAGTTCTTTGCTGCCACAAAAAATGTTGATAAAAATATTTTTGTATATGTGACACCTTTCTTTTGTCATTGCCATCCTTGAGGTACGTGTGAACAGTGAGATCCATAGGTTAAAGGGTATGCACATTTTAGTCACTTTGAACAATTCTAAATTGCTTTCCAGAATGGTTGAACCAATTCATGTGTCCACCAGCAATATATTAAATGTTTGCATCTTTCTGAAACCTTTCCAACACTGGTTATGTCCATCTTTTTTTCACTCTTTACCAATTTGCTGAGTGTAAGGTGAAACTTCAAAATCATTTTGACTTGCCTGTCTCTTATTATTAGTGATTTGGAACATTCATTCATATGGATGTTAATTGTGGGTAATTCTTTGGAGAACTCTTTGTTCATATCCTTTGAGAGCTTATCTATTGGGGGATAGCTTTTAGTTTTATGCATTTCTGTTAGTTGCCCATACTAGAGATATTTGACATAAATATTTTTTTCCAGTCTACTATTTCCCTTCTTATCCTAGTTGCATCAATTTTGTTCATAAACTTACTAGCTATGTGATCTTGGGCAAGTCACTTAACCCCAATTGCCCTGCCTTCCCCCCTCCAATAAATAAATAAATATAAAAAATTTGTTCATGTTAAAGCTTTTTGAATTTTACATAATCAAAATTAAATTTTTTATCTTTTGTAATTATCCCCATCCCTTGTTTGACTAAGAATTCACCTCCTTAGTCATAGCTATGAAAGGTACCTAATCTCATTCTCTCTTAATTTTTTATGTATGATATTTAATATTCAGGTCATGTGTCCATTTAAATTTTATTATGACATATGGTATGAGATGTTGATCTAAAATGAATTTCTGCCAGAATGTTTTTTTAGTTTTCCTTCTTGTCAAATAGGTAGTTCTTTTCTAGGTAATTTATGGTTTCAGGTATATTGAACACTGGGCTATTGAGTTCAATCATTTTGTCTTTCTATTAAGTTTCATTGATTTGCTTTTCTGTTGTTTTTTTTTAAAATCCAGTATCAAATAGCTTTGATGACTGTTGTTTTATAATATGGTTTGAAGTCTGGAAGTGCTATTGTCCATTTATTCCCGCCCTTTTTCGTTATTTCACCGTCCCTTGTCTTATAGTCTACTCAAGTCACCTGTAATTACCTTCCTTCTTGTTAGAATCTCTAAAGCTTGTTCCTTAGCTCCTCTTCAGCATTGGAAACAAAATTCCACCTTTTATGTTCCAAAATCTATGCCATATTTAACAAAAAATTTGAGGGTGCTCCTTCTCTTCTCCCTCTTTAAGGGACAGTATAGTTTTGATCAAGGAGGTCTGGCCATGTTAACTGCAGAAAGCTGCCTCTTCTATTTCATCACATAAATCATTGGTGTTCCTTTCTCCAAAGCTTATGTTGATGAAGGCTGAAGGGGGATGGGCATATACATAATGAACTCAAAGGGTTCCAAGATATATCGTTGAAAGGGACTTTATTAATTATGTAGTCTAACCTCCTTATTCTATAGATGAGAAAATCGAGGCCCAGAAAAGTAAAATAATTTGTTCAAAGTGACATAAAAAGCAGGGGTGGGATTCAAAGACAAGCCATCAGATACCAGGTCCAGGCTTCTCTCTGTCATACCACACTCTTGTCAACTGGCAATGACAGTAGGATCAAGGATAGTTATACAGGTAGGATCCTAATAGCAAAGATGAATAAGATACAATCCTTGACCCCATGACCCTTACACTTTAGGTGGGGAGCTGTTGGGTTCTGTTAGGATTAAAGGAGATTTGCAAAAGAATCAGATGTTGAAAGCAGTAGGCCCATTGATTTGGCCCATTTAAGGAAAATCCATGTGGTTTAACTGGTAACACACCAAAAAGCACCAGAGGAGGCGCAGCGACAATAAGGGAAGCTAGAGTGGCATCCGCTGTCCACAATGGGGTAGCAACTGACATTTCTAAAGCAAAGGCAGCCGTTGAAATTGGAGAGATTACACTAATACACATGAAACAGTAGCAGGATTGTTAAAGAAATCTTGGTTTGGACCTTGCTAGTACCATGCCAGGGAATTTAACCACTTCCATTTGATTTGTCTTAGGAAGATACTGAAGATCACCTGTCAGGATAAAGTATTGGACACTGAAGTCCTTTCTAACTGAATTGCCAAGCATTCGAACGCTACTCTCTCACTCTGATGGACTGGATACATTGTTTGAATGCTGAATATATGTTTTCCTAAAAGACTATTTTATGGAGAACTCACATAAGGCAAGTGCTCACACGGAGGTCAGAAGAAGTGATACAAGGACACTCTCAAGATCTCTCTGAAGAACTTTGGATTCCAATTGTAAGACACGAGAGATGCTGGCACAGGACTGTCCAGAATGGCCTGCCCACATCAAAGGGTACTGTGCTCTACGAAAGCAACATGAGACGTGCAAATCTAGAGACATCTCCATTCCAAATGTTCAAATGGACTGTTTGTGCTGGGGCTGTGGTAGAGCCTTCCCAGGTGCTTTTGGTCTGATCAGCCATAGGGGATGGACACAGTGTATCTTGACTCCACTGTCATAATGTCATTTTGGTCAACCATAAAAACAGCTAGATATGGAGATGGATTAGTGATAAGGAGATGGGATTATTGCTAAAGATTAGTGCATCTTCAAAGCACCCTCTCCTGCAGGCTGGCTGCTTACATACACAAAGGTCAAACAAAGCGAAAACTTGGGGTCACTCAGATTGAATGCAATAGTGGCTGATTTTGCACAGTATGTGTTGTCCATGTAGATTATGTGTGTGTGTCTACATGGGTTGTCTAGATGAGGCTTTGCAAGAAGGCATGAATAGATATTTCTGGAATCTTTCTCACTCTTCTCCAAAGAGATTTTCATTCCTGTATGGAAGAGAACAAGAGAAGGGGTCTTGAGGCTGACTGTCCTGTTCTCTGAGAAGGGTTCCTGAACCAGATTTATATCTAGCAGTCCCCCTAAATAATGCTAGTCCAAGAGAACGATGTTTTTTAGTTTCAAGCCACTAGTTCTCTGGTCACTACCTTGAAGGTAAAGGGTAACCCAAGCTTGTATTCCTAGGTTTAACTCCTTCCTATCAAATAATAGTTACATGAAAGAGCATCACAAAGAGTGAATAGTGAATAAACCCGTTTATCCAGGCATATAGCAAATGGAAATCAGAGAAGTTCTACAGATTAAAATTTAGCAGAAAATACGGGGAGTAAATGAGCTTGAGAGAGGAGGATAAAGAAAGGGGGAAGGGGAGGAGAGGGAAAGAGACCTGATTTCATCCAAAGGGAAATTCCCTGAAGTCTGTAAAGAGGCAAGGGAGCATGGAGACCAGGGGCATGTTGAGGACCTGACTTCCCTGTCATGTCTGCCTTACAAAGTCCATTCTATCTCTTCATGTTCTCTTTCTGAAAAGAGCCTGGAGCTTCTCGTATCCTTCTTTTAAGGAAGAAGGAAGAAGAATTTCTGTCTTCTCCAGAAGCTCTTGTGCCAACTCCTCTCTTCATGCAGGTGTTGAGTTATCATTTCCTCTACTAATGAGGAGAGAATTATGCAAATGCTCCAGGCTGGCAGCCATGGTTACACTATATAATTAAATGTGTGGTATGGATTGGTTCAGAAAAGATGGCTTGATAAAGCATTTATTAAGGGCTTACTATGTACTGGGCACAATGCTATGTGTGGGGAATACACAGACAAGCAAGCAAAACAGTCCCTGCCTTCAAGGAGTTTACATTCTAAAAGGGTGTTGAAGGAGAGAGGGGAGAGGGGGAGGTGGGGCGTGGTAGAAAGTGCCATGGAGACCTGGGCCCTGGCAAGATAAGGTGAAAGTTCACATATCAGAGGCAGGAGATTCAGGGGTGGAGCCCACGTTTCCATTGGGGGTGGAGATGGTTGGAGAGTGCAACCATGGTGGTATGGATGTCTAGGTTCCCATTATAGGATGTAGTTGTATTGTTCCAGTAGTACAGGTGGGTGAAGGACTGGGAGGTGGGAAGAGGAGTCATGGCAGGAAGATATGTAGTGCCTGAAGGGAGGAAGTGCACACATATCCCCTAATGTTGTTGCCCTCAGCCAAAATGCCCTTGGCCTTGGGCTGGCTACCATTCTGTCTGTTGGTTAAAGTATAAACTCATCCTGAGCATTCAGATTCTCTCTACTTACCTTTTTCAAATTCAGTTGCCATTGAGTTAGAGTCACAGGACAGTCAACAACAGGTTAGCTTGCTGCACCTCTTCTGGTCTAAGAAGTGTCTGCCAGTGTCAGTGGGTGAGTTATTCAAAGTGTTGGTTTGATGCTCCATCTCTAGACTCTGACTCATCTCTCTCATCATTCCTTGCACTCAGGAGTTTGCTCTATGGACCCTAGTTCTTTTTCCGCCCCTTCAGTTCATCGCCGCAGCATGGCACAGAGGATACAGTGCTGTGGACTGGAAGTTAGGAAGACCTGCTGCCTCCAACCCTGGTGGGTCACTTCATTTCTCTGTGTCTCATCTGTAAAATGAGGTAGTTGGATCAGATGGCCTCTAAGATCCCTGAAAGCAATGATCTTATGAACTGTTCACTAAACATCACCTTCCTCCTGCTTCAGGGTTTCTTGCTTTTGATATGGACCCTTTGGGTAAGTTGCTTCTGCTGTCTGTTCACGTGCTAAGGCTTCCCACTTGCCTCTCAGACATCATCTGAATTAACATTGGTAGTTAACCTTCCTGTGGAAACTTTCCTACTGTCCTTCTGGTACTACCTCTCTCACTCCCTCTTCCTTCCCACTCTCTGGCTCGGAGGTGGGTTAGCCCCACTGCTTCTTAAGCAGCCCAGCTGCAAGTGATCTTTCCTATTTCAAATTTCTCAGAGTGCTTTGGACTATTCTTTGCATTTCCATTCCACTTCTTATATTATTTATTACTCTTATAGAGTGTAAACTCCTTGAGGGTAAAGCTGTTATTTCATCTTTTTCTTTGTGCTCAGTGTAAAATCAATAACTGAATATGAATTCCTGTTGAATTGAATCAAACCTAAGCCAGCAGCGACATAGATGGTGGTGAAAAGTAGAAAGCTCTCTCGCAGAGTTAACTGGTGTCCAACGTACTGAGAGTAGAGTGCTGGTATATAGGATGGATTCCGGATGTTTCAGGGGCAACACATTTTTAAGGGAAATTGATTAAAAAAAGCATATCCTTTTAAATGCCAAATGCTATTCAATTCAACAAATAATACGACTATTAAATGCTTATTATGGACCATGTTGTTGTATCCCGGCACCTCTCTTAGTACTTGTAGTCTCCACACTGTGGAACATCCACTTCATCTCTGTGGCCTTCTCATCCTGGAACATCTCTCTGTAAAGCCTTCTTTTCTTTCTTTCCCTGACTTGTTCCACTGGTGAGTTTCCCCAGAAACCTCCATTTTGTGGAGGGGTCCAGGACAGCTTTCATTCTCCCTCTAATCCTTTTCCTGGTTTCCAGACTTTAAAACCAAGTCCTTGCATTGTGTACCCTAATCCTCCCAGATTTGGCTTCCTTTTGCCAGTAGAATGTAAGTTCCTTGAGGGCAGGAATTGTCTTTCTTTTTGCTTATATTTGTATCCTCCCTTGGAGAACCAAGTGCCTTTGTGGAAGACATGGAGACAATCCTCCTGTAAGCCTTATCCCAGGCGGCTCAAGATGCTTGGGCAGCGGCTTACCTAAGAGATACCACACCTAGAATAGTGCCTGGTGCATAGTAAATACCTCATAGTAAGTACTTCCTGGTGTATAAGTCTTTCTTTCCTCCCTTCCTCCTTCTTTCCCTCCTTCTCTCTCTCCCTCCCTCCCATCTTCCCTTCCTTCCTTCCTTCCTTCCTTCCTTCCTTCCTTCCTTCCTTCCTTCCTTCCTTCCTTCCTTCCTTCCTTCTCCCCTTCCTTCCTTCCTTCTCCCTTTCCTTCCTTCCTTCCTTCCTACCTTCCTTCCTTCCTTCTCCCCTTCCTCCCTCCTTTCTTCTTTCTGTCACCCATAATCAGAAGCACTCCTGAGGTCTCTGCACTTAGACAAGCTGGGTTAAGTTCTACGGGCATGAGCCCAAAGGATCAGTTTCCCATTTTGACCATTATGCCCAACCATGGGTTTCTCCAGGAAATTTCTAAAATACTGATTAGGTTTGGCTCAGGTCTTGTGCAACACAAATTTGAGTAACAGGGTCTCTTCCAGCAAAGCTATCTGATGTACAATATAGATATCAGGTGTGGGAAAACTTTTATTTCACTCACCATAGAAAATGTTTAAGACACAAAGGACTCCCAGGCATGCATGAACAAATACAGAAAGCAAAACATTCAAATAACTCATTAGACTCATTGTACTCCCTTAAAGAGAAAAGACCCTTTGTGACAGTTCTGAACAAATATTTTCCATTCACCTCAGTCCTGCATTGTCTGAGCACCTTGAAGGAGATCCCTGTGTTCTTATTTACTTATTTTTAGCAATTGGCCTTTAGGACATATGTCCAGTCCATGAGAGGTAGCCCCTTCCTAACAAAAATTTGGGCCTTATAATCTCATTAAAATGGTTGAATTGATCACACGTTAACTTGATTGTCTCCATTACCATTCCAATTTCATTCATATACCACTATTTATTCAGCCATTCCTTAGTTGAGTGACACCCATTTCTAAAGGGAACTTCCATCCAGAGAGTTCTCTAGTTGAAGAAATAACAGGTCTGAACTGAAAAAAAGAAAAGAAAAGAAAAACAAAAGTACAAGACATTCTAGGGATATAAAGAAAAAACACCAAGTGTTCAGTGGGCACAAGAGGAAGAAATTGTCGCAATTCAGTTCACATCACTGCAGTCCACTCTTGATTTGTGTCACTGTAGGGGAAGCATTGGTACAGAAAATACCAAAGAATGGAAAATCCCCAAACAATCTCTTTGTTTTTAGAAATAAATGAAATGGTCTTGTTTGGAAAGAGTGGGAACAAGAGCAAGATTTACCTTCATAGTTTTTTTTTTATCCATTTATTCATTCACTCAACATTTATGAGCACTCAGTAGGTGCAAGACACTGTACTAGGCACTGGGGGAAGCCCAAAAGTGAATACAATAGTTCCTGCTTTGAAGGGGCTTGCAGTCTAATGGGGAGACATGACACATATACATGTGTGTGCATATATATATATATTTTATTCTAATTCATATATTAATTTGTATATGTGTATTTGTTTATATAGCTCTAATAGAATAAAAATGTCATGCGATCAGTTTAATCTTCACTTTCACTTGGGTACAGCAGGACCTCTGTTATTCCAGCCCTTCCTTTCTACTCCACTTCTCCCATTGGCCAACTTGCTGGAGAACTGCCCGAGGGGCATACTAGATGACAAGAGGAACCATCCCGGAATTAAGCACAGTACTTTGCACATAGTAGGTGTTTAATAAATGCTTGTTGGATTAGATAGGTTTGTTGGGTTGAAAACTAGTCCTGGGAAATACAGAAAAAACAGATGCTGAGCACAGCAAGGAGTTAATTGAAGGTTGGCTGTAGGTTAAAAAGGGCTCTTGCCAATGGAGGACAAAGGGACTTGAACAACAGCTCAGGCAGATGACCTTTAGGTTTCAACAGAGTCCTCTGTTGCTCGACCCTCAAATGCTCTAGTTTCAGGAAAGAGTAATTACTTTTAGCCACTCAATAGCCTCCAGGGAAATATCCACTCGTGAAGCATTAGAATTGGCAAGAGCTTTGGAAGTCATCACTGCCACACTGCCCCTCTCCCCCCAATTTTACAGGTGAGGAAACAGGCCCAGGAAGGGGAAATGACACAGTTTGTTAATGGTAGAGCTGGAAATAGAACCTTATGAGGTTCTATGTTTTCCCAACTCCCACTCGGGAGTGTTCCCATGATAATCTCCCAAAAGTCTGTTTGATTTGGCTTCCTTTGGCCACAAGATGGCAGTCACAGAACAACGATGAGGGGTCCTCTCTCCCAGGCAGGATGCAGAGCCTGAATGAGTATGGTGTGTCTTGGGACCACAAAGATGTCTCCAAAATGTCCAGTGGGAGGAAAGGGAGGGAGGAAGGACGGGAGCTAGGGAGGAAGGAAGGAAACTCCTCAAAAGGGAAAAGCCAAATTGTGACCACCTGCTGACCCCCAGCTCCTGGCTATTCCCCCAGCTGCTTCAGCTCACATGAAACCACTTCTCTCTCCCTAACAGTAGATCCTTGTCAGTCTGACTCCCCAATGAAAGGGGGAACTCAGCTAATGCCAGGGAAGTTTACGTGCATAGAATGTGTGTCAGTGTATCTGGAGAGCTGGTTATTTAGAATCCTCCAGGTTATTTATCCTGCTCCTTCTGTAGGCTCCTTTCATACTGCGGAAGGGAATTTACTTTCCTAGGTGTGGCATCTCTTAGGTGAGCCCTTGCCCAGGAAACTGGAGCCCCCTGGGAGGAGCCCTACATGAGGATGGCCTCCATCTCTTCCACAAAGGCATCCAGTTCTCCTGCTCTCCAACCTCTCCCTGCCCCCCCAAATCCCCCCCAAACAGTTTTTAATCCTCATTTTGAAAATGATGACAAAATTCAAATTCAGATTACTAGGGAAGAATCCTTAGTTACCAGAATTGGATTCTAGACGATGTGGGTGAGATGGAGGGGTGTGTGTGTGCGTGTGTGTGTGTGTGTATGTGTGTTGATTTTCACGAAGGAAAAGAATCATGTGCCTCAGTTTCCTCTTCTGTAAAGTGAAGAGACTGAACTGGAGAAGAGGTTCTTAATCTTTTTTTGGGCCCTGGACCCCTTTGGCAGTTTCATGAAGCCTATGGAGCTTTCTCAGAATAATATTTTTAAAGGCATAGAATAAAATGCAGAGAATTTCAAAGGGCTATATTGAAATGCAACTTCAAAACTTTACAAAACAAGGTCAAAGACTGAAGGTTAAGAACACATGACAGATGATCGTCCAGCTCTAAAGCCCTTTCCAATTTTAGGTCTTAGGATCCTACATGTCTATGGGATAGAGAGTTGCTATAAATCTATAAATTTAGAGTTGGAACTTTGTCTAATCTAAACCTATCATTTTACTGATGAGGAAACTCAGGCTCAGAAAAGTTAGGTGACTTGCTTGAGATCAAAAAGAAAGTTAACAACACGGTTCAGGGCCTTTGACTGCCATGGTGCCTCCTTCCTGCCCTCTGGAAATTGGGGAGGGCACAGCGATGAACTGACCTTTAGGAATCAGGGCCAACTCTAGACAGAATTATGAAGATTGAAACGGTCTTTAAAACTTTTTAGCCTCTCCTTTTTATGGCTTCTCTTTCTTCTCTGTGGTTCTCTTTCCCATCTTCCTTCTTTCAGGACCCTGGTACCATCATACTCTCACTTGTCCCCTTCTATTGAAACCTGTTTGGGAAAGAATCTCATATCTAACATTTATATCTTGGTGTGAATTTAGGCTAGTGTGCTGCTGTGATGATGGGAGCACTGGTTCTGCAATCAGAGGACCTGGGTTTGAATCCTGCTTCTGATGTTTACTACCCGTGTGACCTTTGGTAAGTCACTTAAACTCACTGAGCCTCAGTTTCCTCATCTGTAAAATGCAGAAGTTGAACTCTAAACTCTGAGGTCTCTTCCAGCTCTACACCTATGATCCAAGGATGGTGGGATCCGGCAGCCCTAGAAGAGACCTGAGAGCATCTCCAGTTCAACCTCTTTATTTTACAGATGGGGAAATGGAGATTCCAGAAGTAAAGTGATTTACTCAACTTGACCCAGGTAGTAGTAGAATTAGGATTTGGACCTAGGTCCTCTGTTTCTAAATCCATTGCTTTCCCCATGACAGACTACTGTGGATAGTCACATTTCAAGTGCTCTGTCTGATTTTATAATGGAAAGCTTTGATCTATGGATGCTGGCCATTTGTAAGTCCAAAGGATATTTATTTTTTAGGGAAAGAAGCTCTTCCCTCACCCCTAAAACCTAACTATTCTGTCTAATTCTGAGGCTTGCCAGCATATTATTGGGCATATCTGTATGTCTGGCCAGTTTGGATGAGGTCAATCTATCATAGTTTGACAATGCCCTCTTTCGCTTGGCCCTTACTCATCTGGGTTGGCTATGGCTATACTGGGTATTATCCCAGCCAGTAAGGCCCACTTGCTCTTTTGGAAATCAGTTTCGCAACCATCTGTCCTTAGCTATTTCCAGGAGGTGGTGGGAACATCATTAGATTGTGGCCTCTCTGGGCCAAGCACTTGCTTTGGCCAAACTCCCTGATCTGTTGGGCTCTGACACTAACTCTTATGGAAACCTTTCCTCATCGCTTGGATCTGATTGCCTTTCTGATTTTAGTTGTTAAAGGAAAATACAAAATATTATTTCTTCTGACTGTACTCCCTGCTGAACCTTTTAGCTAAATCAGAAGTGAGGAGGGTGAGGTTAGAGAGGATGGAATGGTAGGCTACCTTAGGGTAAAGTTCCATGGGGAAGGTATAGGGTGGGGAGTTAGGGAGAAGGGGCATGAGGGGAAGGAGAGTCGGGACAAAACACTTCTAAAATTTCAAACTCGGAAATTGCCCTTTTATCCTAATCTCCTTCAGAGCAACTGAGGCAAAAGGAAAGATGACTGATGCTACTGGGCATTTTTGAATATCTCCAAAGTCAAACAAAGAGATTCCTCTTTGCCATGTATTTAGCCGCCCAGAAACAATTATTGAATACCTGCACATCCTCCACAGTTTCTCCAAAGCGCTTCTCTTACACACCATCACAGTTTGCTGTCCCAAGCACTATTTGCATGTTGTAGACCCCTATTTTAATTAGGGCATGGGGATGTGGGAATGTCCTTAATGTGGTATTGGGTGTATGAGGCAGGAATGATTTCCTGAGAGGCAATCAAGAATGGAAGAATGGTGTCAGGAAGAGACTGACTGTGGGTATGTAGAAGGGAGAAGAAGCTGTACTGTTTGCAGGCAGTCATCCTCAAACCCTCCTAGAAGAAGGTAAGAAATAGGAGCTCCCGACATTTTTTTTTCTTGTAGCTGCTATAGGTGCCACCTCTGCCCTCCCATTGCCACCATCCCAAGTAGAACTCCAGATACCTGCTTTCAACATTTCCAACAGAGAAGAGTTCAACAAAGCACAACACCCAACGTGATATATCCAATTTTCCTTGCTCTAAGAATGACCCTAGGCTCTGGTTATCTTAAAAGAGGTAATGAAATTCTCAAAAGAAAATCAGTTTTCATTTACTTAATTTTGTTGAGGTTGGTCTTGAGGAAAGAAAGATGTAGAGATAATCAGACAACCCAGGTTTAAATCCTGAAACTACTGCTTACTACCTGTGTGACCTTGGGCCATTTGCATAAACGTTGTGGGTCTCATTGTTTTTTTCATTTGTCAAACGAGGAGTGGAAAGACCTATGTGCTCTCCAGGGATCCCTTCCAGCTATAAAGCTATGTGCCTAATATGCATATGTAATGCATCAATTTTCAAAGGGGAGAGGGTGTTGCAAAATCAAATAAATAGCAGTGGGATTTTGCAACTCCCAGAAGGTCGGGAATCACTGATTTAGATAATTGACTTGGCTGCACACACCTTTTTAGCTTTGTTTTCCAGGTGTGGAAGTTCCGTAAGGCTGACCTGATTTCTCTAAGTTTGGACTCCTTCCCTCTTCTTCCAATGTAGGAACTGGGCCAATTATCTCTGGGTCACAAAATACTGAGCTCATGGCTTCCCTTGGCAGCGAACCTCAACATACACAAAGATGGCAAATGTAACCAATGTAACCAGGACATAAGCAACAATCAGAAGGGCATTTGGTTTGGCAGGTTATGCAAAACTGCATCCATTGCCCCTTCGGATATTTCTTCTATCTCTCTCATCTTCGATCTTTTCAATATCCTTGTCGCTGCCCTGACGCCTATAAATATGCCCATGTCCTTAAAAATACCTTCATTGGACCTTACCATTTTCTCCTTTCTCAGTCAAATTCTAAGAAAAAGCAGCCCACACTTACTGCTTCTACTTCCTCTCCTCTCACTCCTTAATCATTTGTAATCTGGCTTTCAACTTCATTCTTCTACTGAAACTGTTCTCCAAAGTTACCAATGATTTATTTGTTAGTTGGTGGATCTGATGGCCTTTTCTTAATCCTCTTCCTTCTAGATCCCTTTGTTGCATTTGACACTATTGACCTTCTCTTAGTTGCTTTCCTGTCTTTGGGTTTTCATGATACTCATCTCTCCTGGTTCCTTGTTCACTGTTCTCTAATTCATTGTCTACATGAGTTGTGTCAAACTGATATTGACTTAGAAAACTACATTATCTAGATTGTATTATGTTTTTAGAAACATTTCCCAATTATATTTTAATCTAGTTGGGAGCCGCTTGCCTTGAGTTTGACATCTCTGATCTATATCATGCCCACTAACTCTGCGTATACTCTAAAGCTTTTTCTTGATCTCTCTTTTCTCCTCTTTCTATATTATCTCACTTTGTGAACTTATTAGCTCTGATGCATTTAATTATCAATTCTATGAAGATGACTTCTAGATTACATATCCATCCCTAGTCTGTTTCTTTAGTTCCAGTGCCTCATAACCATCTGCCTATTGGACATTTCAAACTATGAGAGGTGTCATAGACCTCTCAAATTCAACATGCCCAAAACATGACTCAAACCCAATTTAGAACATTTCCATTTCTGCCAAAGGCACCAGCATCTTTCCAGTCACTCAATTTCATAGCTTCAGGATTATCCTTCACTCTTCAGCCCATATATTAAATCAGTTGCCCAGTATTGCCATTCTAACTCCATAGATCTCTTACATCCATCCTCCCCTTCTTACCACTCACATAATCACTACCTAAGTTCAAGTCCTTATTATCTCTTCCCAGAACTATTACAATGGCCTCCTAATTGCTCTCCTCATTTCTAGACTTTCCCCACTCCAATACATGCTCTACACAACTATTAAAATAATTTTTATCAGGGCTGATCTGATTATGTCACTTTCCTACTCAATAAACTCTACTGGCTCCCTGTTGCCTCTAGAGTAAAATGTAAACTGTTTGGTTTTTAAAGCTCTTTACAACCTTTGCCCAAACTATCTTTCCAGACTCTTTTTTAGTTACTGCCTTTCACACTTTCTACAGCTCAGTCTGGCTGCTCTTCCCTATCTCTGTACTTTTGCACTGACCACGCCCCATTCCTGGAATGAATTTCTTCTTCAAGTCCTTTGAGACTTCACTACTTTCTACATAAAGCCCTTCCTGATCTCTTCATCCACTAGTATCCTCCTTCCCCAGAGTACCATGTATTTACTTTGCATTTATTCTGTCTATGCAGGGTGTCCTAAAAGTCTGGTTCAGTTTTAAGTTATTAAAGTACTATGCAAGCTTAAAACCAAACTAAGACTTGTGGGACATCCTATATTTACATATGTACATGTTATCTCTTTTGTAGAATATAAGCTTCTTGAAAGCAGGAACCGTTTCATTTTTGTCTTTGTATCCAGAGTGCTTGGCACCTAGTTGTTGTTGTGTTTGTCCTTTTCTGAAGAGGACCATGACATCAGGGAAATGATGACAGGACTTGCAGTTGACTTTGATTTGAGTGAGGGAGGGCTGTGCAAGGTCACCAGCCTCACTTTCTCCTCCAGAGCCATCTGGGTCCAGTGGCTTGATATTCACCAGGATGACTGGAGATGGCTCAGGATGCATTGTGAGACCCTGGCCCTTTCAGGCTAAGAACAAAAGACAAACACAGCCTGTGAGTAACCTCTGCCTGTGCTTCCTCTCTGTGCTCCATTTCGATGGCTGAAGGCTGCCTCCTTAACTTCTGGTTTACTGGCTAGATTTCTTTCTCAAAAACCAAGCCTTAGATCCAATTCACTCTGGAGCTCACAGGTTGGACAATAGATCCCTTCCCTCCTAGCACAGAGTGAATGTAAATACCAAATAGTAACTGTTTCTCTTTTGGCCATGAACCCTGAGGTTCTTCGCTTCCCAGGTTGGCATCTAGTAGGTGCTTTTTAAATGTTTATTAATTCATTGACTGTTCTATACTCTTTCTGCAGGACAGCTCCTCAACTCCCCAGCTCAAACAAAGTCTGTATTATAAACTCCTTAAGGGCAGGAACTGTCTTTTGCTACTTTTTGTGTCTCTTGGGATTAGCACAGTGCTTGGCACATAGTAAGTAATTAATAAATGTTTATTGATTGATTGATTGAAACCACATTAGGCTGTATACACTGCTCATTACTCTCAAGAAGCAGGTCTTCAACATTGGGTTAGTGGTCTTAAAGAAAGAAAGAGGGCAAGTTTTGTTTATCAAGGTGGTTGCCAAAGCACTGTGTGATAGGAGCAATATCTACCAGAGTTCTCCCTCCCTCCCCTCCCCCTTGTAGATTAGGCACGACTTCTTTCCCTAGAAGGCAAGTTGTCTCTGAAGACTTGATTGGTGTTGGGGGTTGGAACTTAAGTCTCTTTCCCGAACTTCCTGATAGCTTTAGGGCATCACCTGAGAGAGTTTTCTTATCCACGAGTTTCTAGTATCAAAGAAATCACAAATCTATCCCTATCTCCCACTGCCTGTATCCTTATTTAGTCTTTATTCATAGTCTGATCTCTGACATTCCTTGGGAAAGGGGCTACTCTGAAGGTTTGCCTCAAAGTTTTGGGACCAGAGAAACTTTGATTAAGAAGGTTTTTGGAGAGCTGGAACCAGACAAAAAGAAGCAGAGACACGATGGCAATAGAGAAAGTTGCCCATCATTACTTAGTTTGCAGTGCTTTACCAGGAAGGCCCAGCCTCTACTGGCCTTCAGGGTTGGATGGAACAGAAAGGCTCCTGACTTCAGTGGTAGAATCGTGGAGTTATTAGAAAAGAAAGTGGCTTTGGTGTTCAGTTTATGATAAACAGTGTTCTTTATCCTTCTGGAAATTGAAAGAAGGAAGATCAGAGCAGAGCAGACTTCCTACTACAATATTTGCTTTTGAGTTAACTTATCTATGCCCCTCTCATTCTGTCTCTCTCTGTCTCTGTCTCTCTGTAGATATAAAGAAAACACCAGACTGGCTAATCCTGAGCTGAGACTCTGCATATCTAATGCTTCTCCTGAAACTTTAACTTACAGGAGTAACTCCAGATTCTTCATTTCCCATCTTTTTACCTTTTTACTTGTTCTCTATGCCTAGAATACCATCCCTCTTCATTTCTGCCTCTGCTTTCTTTTCTAAGATAATGTTATATTTTTTCTTTATGTATCTTATGCTTATTTAGGTACATGTTGTTTCCCCCTACTAGAAGGCAATCTCCGTGAGGACAGGGACTGCTTTTTTTCTTTACATTTCTACGACTTAGAATGCTGCTTACGTATAGTAAGTGCTTAGTAAATTCTTATTGATTGATTTTTGCTATTTTTAAATAAACTATGTAGCTATAGTAGTTTGAATGTAGTTAATATGAGGAGTTGCTAATTGAGAAAGGGGAGTCTCTAGGATATAGGTTGAGTAGCTTATTTTTAATATTTTTGAGCAATGTTTCATATAATTGGCTAGCTAAGTTCAGCAGCTGGCCCGCATGGGTTTTAAACAGTTCAGTAGCATTATTCAGATCCACATGGAATAGTGGTGTGGAAAGCTCTTTCGTGCATGAGCCTGACAGACCTTGATGAGACCACTTGGCTTGTAGTTTTAGGTAGAGCACCAACCGGTGGATAATTCGGATGTGACTCTTCCTCACTGAGCAACTGTGATGCTTTGTTATCCTGTGGAATCAAGGAAGTCAATGAACAAATGGATTTGTACTCTGTACACTATAGAGTCCACATGCAGTACTCCAAGTACCACGTGAAATACACATTAAGTGTTACACACAGACTACAGATGAGTGTCAGAAATGACAGAGTGCATATTCTAACATGCATCCTAGATTCTGAGAAGGTAGATTTCAAATGGTTAAAAAAAAGGATATGTAGGATTCAATCATCTAAAATGCTACAGAAAAATGGGAAATTATCAGGAATGAAATTCTGAACACATAAGCCCAAAGGATTCCAATGAGGAGGAAAAGAAGATGCTTTCTAAACAGGTTGATGGGGCTCCTTAGAGAACTCATGGAACTCAGATTTAAAAAAAAAGATAGTAATGAGATAAAATCAGAAAAGCTGATAGTGCTATAAAAAAATGTCAAGATCATTATAGCCTAGAATGAGCAGAGGCAATGAAAGCTCAGGACAACAAAAAGGGCTGTAAAAAAATGTTACATTGGGAACAAGAGGTTGATCAGAGAAGGGGGATGACTCCTGCCCAGGGTGGATAGAATGATAATAATAGGCAGGGGTGAAGAGGCTGAACTATTCAGTACTTATTTTGCTTCTGTTTTCTCCACAAAGGAGAATGAGTTTTTGACCAGGAAGGAGAGGAAAAAATGTGGCTAACAAGGAGTTGAACCAAAGATAAGTGGGGAGATGATAAGAGCACTTAGCCGCCCCTCATTGAGTTCAAGTCATTAGGTCAGCCAAACTACATTCTCAAATACTGAAATGACACATTTAGATGTGATTGCTGAGCCCTGTTGGTGATCTTTGAAAGATCATAGAGAATAGGAGATGTCCCACAGGATTGGAGAAGGATAAATGTCACAAATTTCAAAAAAGGGAGATGGATGAATTCTGCAAACTATGGGCTGCTTAAGTCAAGTCAACAAGCATTTACTAAGCACTTCTGAAGTGCCAGGCTATTCTAAATGCTGAAAATATACCCAAAGGTAAAAAAAATAAAAAGACACACCTTGCCCTTAAGGAGCTTATATTCTAATAGAAGAAGATGACACAAAGAAGGAAGGTGGAGTGAGTGGAGAAAGAAGTCTGAAGAGTTGGGAGTGTAGCCTAGAGATTAATGAAGGAATGAACATGACTAACCTGGACATCTTCCTCAAAATGGAGATTCTTGGAGGAACTGACCAATCAGAGAAAGGGACCACAGGGGCAGAGTGATTTTTCAGGCTGAGCAGGTTGCAGGGGTGGAGGTCTTGCAGGATGAGTTCCACTTTGACTCCTGGCAAAATTTTAGAGCTTATTTTATTAAAGGGATTTTATTAAGGGTTTTATTAAAGGGATATTTTGCAAGCATTCATAAAGGGAAGTAGTGTTTATTAAAAACCAGCTTTGTCAGAGACAGGATATCTGAGACTAGCCTAATTTCCTTTTTTGAGAGATCAATGAGACTGATAGAAAAGAGGAATTCTGTAGGTTATAGTATACTTAGATTTTAGCAGAGCATTTTACAAAATTTCTCATGCTCTCATAGCTAGGAAAGAAAGATACAGGTTAGTTCCTCCTTGGGTGGTTTCAGTAATGCTTGAATGGCAACACCCAAAGAATCATTATAATCTATCTGATTAATGTTGATCTAAAGCAGGAGCTCTTAAACCTCTTTGTATCATGGATGCCTTTGGAAATCTAGCAAAGCCTATGGACTCCTTCTCAGAATGAAGTTTTTAAGTGCACAAACTAAAATACATAGGATTGTGAAGGAAACCAATTACAATTAAATAAAAATGTAATTTTTTCCCATCCAAGTTCATGGACCCACTGCAATTCATTCACAAATTTGAGCATCCACAGACTCCAGAAAGAGAGGTCTCTAATGGAGATATTTCCTTGCCTCTGTGTTTTTCAATGTTTTTTATAGATAGATGAAGCAAAGAGAGAATGCTTATCAAAAATTCAAGTGAAATGAAACTGGGACAAATGGCAACAAACTGTATTTATGGAGTCAGGATCCACAATCTTTATAGGCTAGAACCATGGGCTGAAATAAAGAAGGAATTTGATCTGTCAATTCTGGACTTAAAATTCACATAGCAGTTTCACTAGTATAGAATGGGAACACCATGCCTAGATAATATCATAGCATTATAGATTTAGAGCTGGAAGGAATCTTAGAGAAGTCATCTAATCTAACTCCAAATTTTTATAGAGGAAACTGAGACCCAGAGAGCCAAATCACTTGTTTAAAGTCACACAGGTAGTCAGGAGGTGAGTGGAATTGATCCCAGGTGCCCTGACTCCAAATATAGCATGCTTTCTACTGTGTATAACATCTCTTTGTGAAGAAGATTGGGGAGGTTTAGTGGACTATAATTTCAAAAATAACAAATAGTGTGACACGGAAGCCAGAAATGCTTAAGAGAGACCTATTGTCTAGGATGAGGGAGCTGGCAGTAGCACTGTTCTGTGCTCTGATCACATCGCATGTGCACCACTGGGTTCAGCTCTGGGCACCACATTTTAGAAGGGTTATTGATAAACTAGAGCATGCTCAAAGAAGGGTGACTGAATGGCGAAAGGACTGGAGACTATGTCATATGAAAATTGATAGGAGGAATTGAGGATATTAGTCTAGAGATGTGATAGTTTTCTTCAAGTACTTGAAGTGCTATCATTAGAAAAGAGACTAAACCTGTTTGGTTTAGCTCTAGAGGGCAGAGCAAAGGCAAAAGAATGGAAGTCCCTGAGAGGCAGATTTTATCTTGTAATTCAAGCCATCCAACGTGAAGTAGGCTGGCTCATGAGATAACAGGTTTCCCCTGTACTAGAATTTTTCAAGTGGAGACCAGATGATAACTTGTCAATAACATTGTAGAAAGTCCAATATTCTTGCTCAGGTATAGATGGAATAGATGGTCTTCTGAAGTCTTTTCTAACTATGAGATTATGTAACTATAAACTTCTTGAGAGCAGAGACTGAATTGTTCTCATTTTGTATCTTCCCCAGAAGGCCTAGCACAATTTTAAAGAAAGAGTAGAGCTAAATACATTTTTGTATAATTTCGCAGAACAATTTTTGTAGAATCAAGGTCAAATGTACCACAATAGGGGGAGAAGCTTTCTTGCCAAAGGTGTTTGCCCCTCTTTGGAGGGTATACAGGTCAGAGTGGGATTCCTTCTAGCTGGTGAGTTCCTCTAGATGTTACTTTATGGTTGATCTTATATCCTAGGGCCTCTTCACTGAGAGCCATGATTCCTCAAAATAGATCAGTATAACAACTTGTGTAGGGAAAACTGAACAGATGAAAACTCCACATTATCCAGATCATGACATAAAGTTGGAAGGCTAGTCCACTGACGTAGTATATCAGTACACATATCCTCTGCAGAGACTGTTGGTGGACAGGATATTGGACCAAGAATTGAATCTGAAGAAGGAAGTGGGGTAGGTTGTATTTGGGACATCGTGCAATGCAACCCAAATTGCATAAAATCCCATCTTTTAAATTCTTAAGAGCATAAGACCGTAGATTTAGAGTTGAAAAGGAACCTTAGAGGTCATCTATTTTAACCTCCACATTTTATGGATGAGGAAACTGGGGACTAAAGAGGTTAAATGACTTACCCAAGATCACACAGCTAGTCAGGTCATTTAACTCTAAATCCAGCACATTTTCCAGTCTACCGTGATGTCTCTAAGGACTTCAAGTGTCTTCCTGGCTATGCTTTCTAGTTAATCGTAATTATAGCTAGCATTTATCTAGCACTTGATCCTTTGGGAATTGCCTTACAGATGTTATCTCACTTGATCAAAACAACAGCATTGTGAAGCGTAGGTGCTATTATTATCCCCATCCCCATTATCCCCATGAGGAAATTGAGACTGAAAGTTGTTAAGTGCCTTGCTCATGGTCACACTGCCAGGAAGCATCCGAGGCATGGTTTGAATTCAGATCCTCTTGATTCCAAGTCTAGCACTCTATCTACTCTCCCAAATCACTGTAAATTGTAGAATGTCACAATCTCCAAAGAATCAAAGTGGCTAGAAACTCAAAATATTGTGGAAACATGCACAATGGATGCAACTAGGCCATTGGGGTTCTGATAATTACCTGTAAATAAGAAGTAGCACAACATATGTGATGAAGGAAATTTATGATTTGGAAAAGGAGGTAGGACAACATTTTAATGAGATGGAGGGATAATAGATGGTCAGCCCGGTTGTTACAACGAGACCACACAATACAAAAGACCTAAAGGAAGGCCTCTAGTATGTCAGTAGAGGATCCTTTGGAGAACTTGGACAAGAATTGCAAAGAATGAGAAGGCAAGGTTGGGTTCTGATCTACACCAGAGTGATGAAAGGTCCATTGTTGTATAGAGTAAATGAATTACTAGTTGCCCAGAACTACAGTTAGAATCCCTGACCCATGATGCCTGGTCATAAGCATCCCCTGATGCTCTCTCTGGCTTTGGTGAATAATATAATTTTTGCCTCATTAAAACATATTTTTCCTTGTATCCCATCCTTTCTGGGAAACTCTTAGCTACATAATCTAGGTGATAATGACTTACCCCTCCTTCATTTAACATTTTTTAAAAAAAGAATAGTATTGTCTGATTGATGCACAGGGCTCACACAGGGAAGGTCCTGCTTATAGGCAGAACATGCAGCCAACTAACTATATGGTAAGTTATTACTGGCTCTGGCTCAAGCTACTCTAAACAGACATCTCATTCACTCTGTTTGGGCTTTGTGTGAATGCCTTATTCCAAGGCCCATAGAGGATGAACTGGATCTCTGCGAGTCTCCATGTTCCCCTCCTGTTACCCCCTCCAATTGATTTGGAGGATATTTCATTGTTCTCTGGCCTGGATTCTTAGATTTTATTAGTACCCTAGAGAGCTCATCTACTTGTCTTTAATATCAAGGTCATGCATTCATTTTGAGTTTATTGTTTTATATGTTGTAAATTGTTGGTCTAAACCTAATTTCTCCTAGATTATTTTCCAGTTTTCCCAGCAATTATTATAAAGTAGGTAGTTCTTTCCTAGGAACCTTGTGTTTTCAGATTTATAAAACATAGGTTTGTTGAATTCAGTGCTTTCTGATTCTTCCTTTTCTAGTCTGTTACATTGATGCACTTCTAAACTTTTTAAATAGGATGAAATAATTTTTATGATTACTACTTTATAATATAATTTGAGGTCTGAAAGTGCTATTCCTCCCTCATTCCTAATTTTTTCTCATTATTTCTGTTGGTATTATAGATTTTGTTGTAATATACTCCATAAATGTTTGACATTACTACCATGTATGTCATGTATGACGATACTACCAAGATTAATTTATAGATTTAGTGCTATACCATCTAAAATATACCCTGGATAGGTTGGTAGCATTGACATTTTTATTATATTGACTCAGGCCAATCATGAATATTGAATATCCTTCAAATGATCTAAATTGTTCTTTATTTCATTAAATACTTGTGTCTACTTGCATATTGAATATACTTTGGAAATTTATTTTCAAATATTTTATGTATTTTGTAGTTTTTTGAACCAGACTTCCTTCTTTGCTACTCACTTTTGGGTTTTGCTTGTGCTATAAAAAATGCTGTTTATTTCTGTGGGTTTATTTTGTAAAGAAGGCATGTTTCTTCTGAAATTTCCAACATTAGTGACACTCCATGTTATGTTCATGTTACTAAAGGAGATCTGCTCAAGAAAAATTAGTTTTAAGAGGTGAATGAACTTTTCCTTTGCCTCATCTCTGGGCAGCTATCAACAGGTGAATAGCTAAATTCACTCAACGCGTATGTATCAGTCGCTTATTATGTATGGAGCTCTTCGTTAGAACTTAATATGCTTTATAGCTCATTAGAACTGTATGGGACTTCAGAGATTATCTAGTCAACTTCTCTCATTTTACAGGTAAGAAAATTTATTGGAAAAGAATGGGAGTGACTTACATAGCTAGTTAGTGTCAATTCCTGGATTAGAACTCATGACTCCTGTCTCCTAGTACAGTGTTCTTTCCATTACACAAGCTGCTTATAATTGTTTAGGTCAGACGCATAATCATTCTTTAGATATGAATAATTGAGAAAACCCATGGTCCATTTTTAAAATAAGAAGATAATTCTTTATTTGTTTAAAAGTACCTTTTGATCTACCGTTTTCCACTGCATAATCGTCACAGATTTTATGCCAAATTTTTTGGCAAAAAAGTGGAGTGTTACCATTATGTGATGCTTTAAAAAAATTTGTGCCAGTATTACCATATCACATGACTTACTCATGGAAGCTTCTCCTCCCTTGCCGCTGCCATTGAACCTATAGTTCTTTGGATCAATACTGTTAGTACTGCAGTGCTCTAAACCACACAAGTTGGCTTTCAGAAATAGTCTACTAACAACGCGCATGGGCTGAGAATTCTAGGCTTGTGGCTTGCAATGCATGAGAGATAAATGTGCATCCCCATGCCACTGGTGAATACATTGCTGCTCTGTTTACCTTGTAAGCAGCATGAGGAACAGATGTCACATGTGATGATCATGTGACAAAAGGTTACAAACCAATTTTTGGACTGGAAAAAAAAAACAAGAACAGGGTGCAATGATTTTGTGGTGGTGATGATTATGAAGTGAAATACAGTATTTCTAATTTCTGCTGATAACTCAATACCCTGCCTAATTTGTTCTAGGAAGACATGGCATTAGATAAAACAACGACACAGGATTCAGTTATTTCCGTGGAACGATATTATAAATGAGTGGTGTTTAGTCTTTGTGGTGGGGTTTGATTATCAAATATTAATGATGTTATTGAAAAACAGTGTTAATTGTGGCAACTTTATGGAGAAAGCATGCATATAGTTCAAGATTGTTTGAACATTATGGAGAGAGATAAGGTGTGGAGAACTGCTACTGGATCATCCGAGAGAGTTTTGTGATTTGTGGCTAGTTTTATGGGTGTCTATTCCAATAGTTCCTTTGACTCATTATGGGCTCCTTGCTCATAATGGGCCTTACTTTATACACCTAACTTTGAAAACACCATTATACACATAATGCCTGAAACAGAGTAGGTGCTTAATAATGCTTGTTGATTGATTGAAAAAGACAGAACTTCAAGAAGGTTGACTGCATCAGACAGTTTGGTGATTAAAGTGGCCCATAGCTCATCTCCTGATGCCATCTTGATATTCCCCCACTGGTTGGAGTCTTTTACCAGGTGGGTAGGTTACCTCCTACTCTTCTAGCCCGGAGAAAGTTGTTCACGGATCTCAATTCCCAAGGGATTCCCAATGGATAAGGCCAATGTTGCCTCCATTCCATGCTGTCTTGGCTACCTCCAGCTTCGTGGAAAATAGACTCAAGAGTGATAAGCAGAAGATTCATCCATACGGTTTATTGACTCATTAAGTTTTCTGTCATTTAAGCTCAGTAAGTTATACCAGGGCTGTCCAACCTCAGGTTTTTATTGAAACAACAGACAAGATATTTTGATTTGCCATTTTAATGAGAGCTCTGCAGTAGCTCAGCTTCATTTACTAAAGCATTTATGTCAATTTCTGTGCTTGTAGGCGGGCTGCATAAATCACGCATGTGTCCCTCGGGCTGCATTTTGGACAGCCTTGAGCTACAGCAAAGAACAAGGATACTGCTCATGCCACACTGGAAAGCTATATATTTCTGACGTGATATCAAAAGATAGTGCAGTATGAGGGAAAAGGCATTAATTCTGGAGTCAGAGGATCCAGGTTCAAATTCCACCTCCAGTGCTTACTACTTATGTGACCTCGAATGTCACTTAACCTCCTCTGCCTTGGCCTCAGTTTCCCCATTTGTAAATTAAGGGGGTTGAACTAGAAGACCTCTGAGGCCCCTTGTAAGCTCTCAAGCTGTGTTATGACCTTTCAAGTGGTGTTGAGAAGCTATGGCTTTGATAAAGTGGGTGGTGATCATCCCTCAAATGGTCCTCAGCTGGGATTACTGAATACCTGGCCTAGAGTCCAGAACATTTATCTCTGGAGACATGAGTAGCTTTGGATTGCTTACCTTTCAAGGTGCTGCGCAGGATGACAACCTCTGGCCAAATGGCTTTAGCAAGTCATCGTGGAACTCAGTCTTGTAGTCTTCTTGGAGGCCATGGCAAAATCTAAGAGTTCCTCTGAAACTTAACTGGTTTCTAAGTACTAGACACTTTACCATTTGCCACTATGACCAAATACAAAATACCTCTGTTGAATGGTTAAAATCCTTCACGACCTAACCCCAAGCTACCTTTTCCGGGTTTACCACACACTACTCTCTTTCATATATCCCAACTGAATAGACCTTCTCACTATCTTTCACACATCATTCCTTGATCTGTTTATGTTTCTTTGCCTAGGCTTTCACCCATGCTTGGAAGGCACTCTGTCCTCTCCCCTGCCTCTGAGAATCCATAATATTTTTCAGAGCTCAGCTCAAACATCAGTTTTTGGTGAAGTCTTTGCTGATCTCCCCGTAGAGCTTCCATTAGATTTATCTTGTATTTACTTTGTATATTTAAAATTTTTTCCCTATATTTTACGTGTTTTTCTTCTTTCACGAAAAATCTTTGAGATTTGAGACTATTTCATTTTTGTCCTTGTATTCCCAGTACCTAGTGCAGTGCCTGACACACAGTAGGTGCTAAATCTTTGGTTGACATAATTTGGGCCATACTCACAGAAGATTCTTATTAGGGCAATCCTAGCCAGTCATATGAATGTACCCACAAGTGTTAAGGTCCCCACTAATGAAGGGAGAAAATGTCAAGGCAGGATTCTTTCATTGCCCAAATTGAATATTTGAATGATACAAGTGTAGCCATGGCAGAATGTATGTGATAAGCCTTGAGAGTCATAAACAAGCCTATTTACCCAATGTGTTCCACTCAACTGCTAAAACACACATTAGAGAGGGAGCAAGAACACCCTAAACTAAATTATTAGATATCATGTTATAAATGCAGCAATAGTAATCAATCAGATATTATACACAACATAAACTCAATATTCTAATAGCTCTTAATTACCATCAGCACGCATATTCTTTACATTCTCCTCCTTCTTTCCCGTTGTTATCCATGGGCATTATAGATAACCAAAATAGAACTCGTTAGCCTTTTTCCTCTTCTCCCTACCTTCAAGCATACATAATACATGACAATTATGTATACAATAATCCATGTTAACACCAAGAATATGTCTCTCCAATTATTGCCAAATATAGGGCATCTCTTCTGCTCGCCAAAAGACCTACAGAGGTTATTATTTTTGCTCGTGAGGCACAAGATAGCCTTTATACTTTTTTAACATGATTACTCACTCTCACCCCATGGATTGCCATATTAACAATGTTCTGCAACTGTATCTTGAAGATTCTCTAAATTTGTCTTAAGCACTAGGACACAAATCTAGTTGTGTGTGCTGATGGCTAAGGTGATAGGCCCCTAACTGTGGCAAGGTTGTTTGGTTAATGCCTTCCTCTAATTCTGCTTTGTACATGTCTTCCATCTCTTCATCCATGTCAGCTCCGCTTACGGACCCATAGTGCAAAGGCTGGGGAGTCCAAGCAGCCTTTGGCCTTTGCTGTTGTTTTAGTCTGTTGACTGGTGCTGTGCTCCTCTTTGATGGTGGGGTGTTTTGATGAACATTAACACGAGACAAAGAAATGGCTAAATGGCATCCCTGTTCACTGAGAGCTTCCCTAAAAATCCTGGCCCATTTTGTCTCTGATAATTTTTACCCTTGTGCTCTTAATACCTCTTATTTAGCTATGCCATTTCCCATGGCCCATGAATTTATGCAGACATGCCCCCACCAAAGTTTTAGTCTTAAAGCATTGGGAACCATTGTAAGTTCAGACATTTTCATCTCATGGCATCATTGGTTGAAGAGCAATGGCAAAACCTTTTTGAGTGACTGTTACTTCTTTACTCCTTTCCCAAGAGGCAGTATTGCTTATAGTTTTCAAGGGCAGTTGGATGCTTCCTTGGCTTTCATTTCTCTAGGTCTATCAGAATGAGTCTAATATTTTACCTCAGTGAACCAATATGGGAGGTCAGGTCAATTACTCAATATAGCTATACCAATAATGTATTTGGGGGCAGGTCCATTATGGGATGTCATCTGGGATCCACTAATTCTATGGTGAGATGGATGCTTAAAGGTGTACCCTCATTGTCTGCCCTCTCCAGGCTCCTAATCCAAAAATGGGGCCCCAGTGATTATTTGAGTCCCCTGGAAACAGTGTCACTTCTGAACCTGTGCCTAAGACTCTCTTGAACATCTGCTCATTTTCCTTTCCCCAGTGTACAACACATAAAAGGATGGGCATTAGGTACAGCATAAACTGTTGTTCAGTCATTTTAGTAGCGTTTGACTCTTTGTGACCCCATTTGGGGTTTTCTTGGCAAAGATACTGGAGTGGTTTGCCATTTCCTTCTTCATCTCATTTGACAGATGAGGAAACTGAGGCAAACAGAGTTAAGTGACTTGCTTAGGGTCATATAGCTAGTTGTGTGTGAGGCTAGATTTAAACTCATAAAGATGAGTCTTTGTGACTCCAGGCCTGGCACTCTATCTACTGCGCCATCTAGCCGCCCCATGGTATAAATCAGTATGGCCAAATCCTTGCATACTTTGGGGGTACTATTTCTATTCCCCGTATTTGCACTGACTGAGCATAGACCATTCATATCTGTTTTAGATGAAGACAATTAAGTAAATGGCCTATATTAGAGGATCAGCTAGGTGTGGGTCAAAGGGATTAGAAATATCAGGCATCTTCAAATTGCGGGGCCTCCTCAATATTCTACCAGAGACTCTTTTTTAAACTTCAGGGTCAAGGCTTTCCCACTGAGGGACTCAATCTTGAGTTAAGAGAACTAACTGATTTGGTTATAATTTAGTGTTTCTTTGTAGCACTGCTAGCCTCATAAGCAGAATTTAAGTCTTTCTGCTGTCTCAGTCCACTTTTGGTGCCCCTGTAGGGAATCTTGCAAAGTTAACTTATGTGCTTTTAACTCCTTCCACTTAACCCAGCCTGCTAGCTCTTTACCTATGTAGATTTCATAGAATAGTGGGCAACGGCTTGCCACCCTCCAGTCCATAGACTCTCGCTTTCTCGTAATGTTCCAGTACAATGATCACTATCCACCCCAGTTCCATCCCTATCTTTAGAATATTTTCTTATTCTCATGGAACTGTAGGGGAGAGAGCCATCGCTGATCTCCATAGTTGGATGGCTTTTCATACTCAGATGGGGAAGCTAGAAGCCCTTACCTCACCTCTATTAGTCTTATGCCACATTCCTGAAGGTCTACAGAGCCATTGTGCTGACCTCATTGTGAAACCTGGACAGTCTAACAGCTATATGCAGGAAACTGAACTACTTCCATTTGAATTGTCTTAGGAAGATTCTGAAGATCATATGGCAAGATAAGGTACTGGACACTGAGGTCCTTTCTGAAGCCAAACTGCCAAGCATTCATACTCTGCTTCAGAGAGCACAACTCTGATGGGCTGGTCATGTTGTTTAAATGCCAAATGTATGTTTGCCCAGAACACTATTTTATGAACAATTCACACAAGGCAAGCATTCACATGGAAGTCAGAAGAAATGATACAAAGACACTCTCAAAATCTCTCTGAAGAACTCTGGTATTGATTGTGTGACATGGCAGATACTGGCAAAGGACCACCCAGAATAGCATGCCTACATCAAGGAAGGCACTATGTTCTATGAGCAAAGCAGAATTGCAGTAGCTCAAAAGAAACTTGAGATGTGCAAATTTAGAGACATCTCCTCTCCAGATGTTCACATGGATTATTTGTGTCCAATCTGTGGTAGAGCCTTTTGAGTTCATATTGGTCCAACAAGCCACAGTCGGCACACTGTACCTTGACCCCAATTAGAGATGTCATTTTGGTCGTCTTCAAGCACAAAGGACAAGAACCAACCAACCAACAATCCTGGTTAGTTCTGAGTTCAGAAACCCCACTCCTGCGACTATAATACGTTTTATGTTGTTAACTGTGAGTTAGCATGGTATAGTGCACAGAGAGAAGGCTTTGAAACAAGGAAGATCTAGGTTAAAGTCTTGCCTCTGGCCCATATTGATGCTTGTCCACATGCCTGGAGAAGTCACTGAACCTCTTCATGTTTTTAAGTCTCTAAGGTCAGAGAAGTCACCTTTCTGTATTGGGAAAAGGAGTTTTCCTCATCTGAAAGTTCCCTTCACCAAGAAAGTCACAGGTCCTGTCTCTATCCCCATTGTTGTTAACTCTCAACCTACTGGCTTCTGATATTGAAAGTAATGAATGTTGGGCATATACCACAAGGGAAATCAATGACAAAAAACAAAGTGCCTATGTACACCAACATATGAACAGCACCTTTTATAGTACAAAGACTTGGAAATAAAGTAGGTACCTATTAATTGATGATTGGCTAAATAGTTGTAGTAAATGAATATAATGGAATATTAATAATTGTATTAATTAATAGTACGTCCTGTTAGAAATGGTGACTATGAAGAATACACAGAAACATGGGAAAACTTGGATGAGCTGATTAAGTAGGCTGAACCAGGAAAATAATATACATAATGGTATCAACAGTGGAAGTGGAAAGAACAGCAAGACAATAGGAAATGAATGTTGCAATATTACAGTGACCAAGTTTAGCCTCAATCAAGCAATAAATCATTCAACAAGCATTTATTAAGAGCTTATCATATGACTATGCTAGTTACTGGGGATATAATTGCAAAGAATGAGACAATCTTCACTTGGGAGGAGCTTATAGTCAAATGAGGGAGACAACAGTACAACAGTAGCATAAAGTCAACAAATACAATTATATACAAAAGAATTAAATTTAAAGTGGTTTGGGAGTGAGGGAGCTGGCAGCAGGTTGGTAGGGAGGGATCAGGATATGTTTCATGCAGAAGATGGTGTTTGAGTTGCATCTAAAAGGAAGAGAGGGTCTCTGAATCCTGTCTCTCTTGGATGAGTTTTCCACCATCTTAATTTGTCACTTGTATTAGTTGTTTTCAGTCATGTCCAACTCTTCATGACCTCATTTTGGGTTTTCTTGGCAAAGATGCTAGAGTGGCTTGCCATTTCCCTCTCCATCTCATTTTACAGATGAGGAAACTGAGTCAAACAGGGTCACACAGCTAATAAGTGTCTGAGCCTGGATTTGAACTCAGGAAGATGAGTCTCTATCCATTCCAGGGCTCTATGCACCGTGCTGCCCTCCTTTGTCACTGGGGTTTGGCGATTCAATGCAGATGTATAGTTTCAATGATTTATATAAAAATATCAGACTGATTCGTTATGGGCTCTATCCGTGGCAGAGACAATAGAGCAATAGCAGACTATCCATCCTTCTAAAGTTCCGGAATCATTAAAATGGTAGGAGAAAGGCTGGGGGCAGCCACTTGGACTTCTAAGTCTTGGTAATTTGGCCTCATAATAACATTTAGTGTTTTGGGAGATGACCCTTCAGGCTTGCTATAGCATTTTTCTTTAGTCCAATGACAAACATCTATCATGTAATACATCCCTTGTAACATTTCAACATGTCACCAGTGACCTTATTGGAAGAAGCATTTGATTTAAGATGGAAACCTTTTGTGACAACCTCTGCAGGCTTGGATGCATTCATCTGAAATATAATTAATATGACTTTAGCCTGGAGTCAAATAGTAAATCTAGGATCTTCCCAGGTTAAAGAAATAGCTGCCTAATTCTCTGTTGCTGCCTCCACCTATCTTTTAAACAAATGTGCTTAAATAATTCCCTTGCTAGGTCGATGACTTCATCCATTTTTGACCAACTGAAGGAATAATCTGTGGGTTGTTGAAAGAATTATTATCTTATTTAAAGAGTCAAGGTTGAAGCAGCAAGTGTCAATTATTCTCCCCAATAGCTGTACATCACATTCTGAGCTGACGGACTCTGTAGCTCAGGTACATGATTTAAGCCTCAAGAAGAGGCAATGAATATTGCAGTGGCATCTAGGAGCACCCCTTTATAGCAGCAGAAATGTTGTCAAATCTGTTAGGACCTTGTTTTAACACACATTCATCTGAAACAATTTCTCACATGCATCTCCAATCCACGTGCTTCTTTTTCTCAAGAAATGGCTTAATCTCACACTTTTAAAAAATTCTCTGCAGTTCAAAAGCATAGATTTTTAAAAATCATGTTTAACTTAGGCAATTTTTAAAGTCATCGCACTCTATCCCCCTTCCTTCCCTACCCCTCCCACCCCAGGCAGAATCCTGCAGTAGAAAGACCTCTGGGTTTGGAATCAGATGATCCACTTTCAAGTCTTGACTCTGCTACTCAATACCTTTATAACCTTTGCCTCAGTTTCTTCACCTGTAAAATGAAGGTGTCAGACTAGATTACCTCCAAAGTTCTTCCAGTTCTATTATTTGCGATTCTATGATCTTCCCACCCCTGCCTCAGAGGCAAGTAACTGGCTTAGTGAGTATAATGCTCTGCCCAAAGTTAGGAAGTCCTGAGTTCAAATTTGCTGGGTCTGAAGTCAGGAAGATTCATCTTCATGAGTTCAAATCTGGCCTCAGACGCTCACTAGCAGTGTGACCCTGGTCAAGTCACTTAATCCTGTTTGCCTCAGTTTCCTCATCTGAAAAGTAAGCTGGAGAAGAAATTGGCAAACCACTCCAGCATCTTTGCCAAGAAAACCCAAAGTGGAGTCGCAAAGAGTCAGATGTGACTGAAATGACTGAAGAACAGCAGTAACAACTTACTAGATTTCTGATCCTGGACAAGTCAAAGAATCTCTTCCTGCATCATCTTTCTCATCTATAGCATGGGGATGATAATAGCACTTACTTCCCAGGATTGTTGTGAGGATCAAATGAGATATTTGTAAAGTGCTTAGCACGGCATCTAGCACATAGTAGATGCTTAATAGATGTTTATTTCCTCCTCTCTCCTTGATTCCCCTGCCCCCCCCCCCCATTCCCTATGGTCTGGTATTTTGCCAGGAATTAAAACTCACCTCACTGAACCATAGCTCACACACTCTGTTGAAAACTAGGATATTTGCCCTTCTTCAATCCTATGCCGAATGTTTCATTCTCAGTGAATAGAGTGCTAGGTCCAGAGTCAGGAAGACCTGGGTTCAAATCCAGCTTCAGACACTACTTATGTGACCCGGGGCAAGTTACCCAACCTCTGCCTCAGTTTCCTCATCTGTAAAATGGGGATAATAATAATAGTACCAACTTCCCACAGTGCCTGGCACACAGTAGGTACTTTATACATGTTTTTGACTGACTGACTAAGCTTCCTCTCTCACAACCCTATTACGTGTCTCCAGTGTCTACCCTACCACGGGACAACTGGATTTTTGCATTATATGGATGCTGAGATGTAGATATAGCTTCTTACACCCGTGCCGTGGTCCTCCATCTTTACATCAAGAGGCAGGGTGGTGGAGTGCGTGTATCACTGAACCACAGGACACATACCTGGCCTAGAAGGTTCAAATCCCAGCTCTGATACTTACCATAGGCTCATTATAACCTTTCTAATAAGTTTCAGTCTTCTCATTTGTAAAAGGAGGCCAGTAATGATTAAAGTGATGACCTAGGACTCAAGAATTCCTGTAAAACCTCAGAGACTGAGAGGAGTTGGTTTCTGTCCTAAAGAAAGTCCTTTCAATCTCAATAGAGGTGGGAGTTTGCCCTGAAGAACAGGGAACGTCCCCCACAAGAATTACAGGGAAACGTCAACTAACCATCTTGGGATTATCTGGTGGGTCGCACGAATCATCCAGATTCTCTGTTGTTGTTACTAGGCATCTTTCCATCTTCATTCAACTTATTCATTCAGTAAAATTTTAATGAGTGTCCACTATCTACAAAGACTCCTTTTTAAATCCAACTCATTATAGCTGTGGATTCTTTTTCTCCTCAACAATTCAAAGTCTCTTGCCATCTCCACATATATTTTCTCATCTCCTTTCCTTTGGGCTCTTGTAATTAATACATGTGCATATGTATTAATTATAAGATATACATTCACAATATATAGTATATATTATATACAATATATTATATGTTCTATATATAATATATTATATATAACATACAATATTATATATTATATACATATACATAATATATAACAGATATATACATATATGTATACATAATATATAATATTATACATAGCATATATAATAGCATATATTATATATACAATATATGTTTTTGTATACATATATACATATATATATGTATATATGTATATATATATATATACACACAATATATATATATTACAGAGAAAAATTTTGAAACATCATGGGCTGGGTACCATACACACACACACACACACACACACACAATGTATATATATATATGTATATACACTATGCTAGTATATATAGTGTATATATACACACAAGATATATAATTACAAAATATATTAATTACAATATACATTAATTACAATAGTTGCATAGGCATCAAATCCTCCTACTAAACTGTAAACCCCATGAGGCTAGTGACCAACAATGTCCTATCTAAGCTTTATATTTTCCGAAGTTTTCCACACAGTGCTCTGTATGCAATAAGTGCTTAATAAATGTGTGTTTAATTGAATTGAAAGGTGAGATGCGAATACCAGGTCCTCAAGGTTCTGAGAGCTTCAAGGGTGGCCCTGTGGAGAAGTTCTGGAATCTTAGCCAGGAGAGCCTAACCCCACTTCCCTCTGGTCTTTTTGAAGGGCATTCGCTCACTTGATTTTGTTTCGTGGATCTTCTAGGCCAGGTTCAATAATCTTTGGATATCCAGGTCTCTAAGGCAGCCATTTGCATTGCTTAGCTGATTTTAGGCCTCTTAGTTGGCTTTTTATAGTTAAATAAAATGCTTGGTGGCTTTGACAGCTAGATGACCTTTGGAAAGTTTTAGGCTAGACATATAATATGATGCCAAAGGAATATTAATAAGAATACTTAAAACACTCACATATATTGTGCCAGGGCCTCTCCTCTCCTCTCTTCTCCTGTCCTTTCCTCTTTCCCTCTCCTCTCTTCTCTCTGTGTCTGTCTCTGTCTCTCTGTCTCTCTCTTTTCCTCTCTACCCATCTTCCCCATCCAGTCAAATTAACAAGCATTTATTAAGCTCCTATGATATGTCAGGCACTGCACTAAATGCTGAGGATACAAAGAAAGGCAAAAATAGCTTTCACTCTCAAGGAGTTTACAATCTAATGGTAGATTTTACGATATAGTCATTTGTGTAGGTGCCATATTTCTCTACTAGATCAAAGCTCTGTGAAAACAGGAAAATTATCTTATCTAAATGTATCTCTACCAGCACCTAATGCTATACACATAGTAGGTACTTAATAAATTGAGTCGAATTCTAGAATTCTGCTCGAGTGTGTAAGTGTCTCCTGAGCACAGACTCAGAGGATTTAGGACTGGAAAGGGACCTTAGACATCATTTGACCCAGCCCATGATTTTTCAAAATTTTTCTCTGTAAGGACTAGATAGGTCAAGTGCCTTACCCAAGGTTTTGCAGTTAGGTCTTTTGAATAAAACTTCAGTGCCCTTTCCACCTCACCACTGGTCAAGGAAATCCCTATGTTGCTGAGCTACTGGACAGTGATTCTGAAAATGCAGGCCACTGCATTTCCTTCCCTTATGCAGATTATATCTAGGACCCCAGTCAATAGCCTCATTATCTCTGAGGCAGTCCCCTCTCCTCTCTCTCCTCCTCTCCCCCAAACTAAATCACCTTTCTGGAATTTGAAAATATTATGTTCAGGAAACCTTGTCCTAGGAAGAAATAAGTGATAAAACACATGGTAGAAAGTCAATTTAACATCCAGACTGATTTAAAGTTGGAGAGGTAGAGACTGAAGTCAGTGGGCAAATTGGGGTTCTTATCTACACTTGTGTTTACCTAAGTGGCCAATGCCTTTGCAAGAAGGCTGTCTGGCTGTTCCAGGTCTAGAGGCATAATTGAGGTGAAGTTTTGTAGACATGCTTAACACCTTAACACATTTACAAATTCTGTTATGTTTATATAAAACAAAATAAAACAAAACACCCTGAAAGTATTTTGGATTCCTTGAGCTTTGTGGTTGGTGATCACTAATAATTTCAGAAACATGGGCGTTCATGTGAATAGACCCTGATTAGGTTTGAACGAATGTCTTATCAAATTTGAAATGAGAAAAGAAAGAAACAATGTCCTCTGATTTTTCAAAAACAGAACCAATTTGCCTTGAAAAAGGTCCATTTTGCCCCTACTCCTGACTCTTTTTCCTTCTATTTCTCCCCACCTCCTTCTTTTTCTGCTTTCTTCCTCTTTATCCTCCTCTTATTTCTGACTCTCCCTCCTTTTTCTCCTTGCCTCCCTTTTCCTTCCCCTCCCTCTCTTTCCCTCTCCCCTTTTTTCTCTTCTTTCCATTCCTTTTCCCCTCTCCTTTCTTTTCCCCTTTTATCTTTATTTTCTGTGCCTTTATACCTTTCTCTTCCTTTCTCTGTTTCTTTCCCCTTTTCCCCTCTCCTTTTCCCTTCATTCCTACTCTTCCTCCTTTTTCATTCTTCTCCATTTCTCTCACCTTTTCCTTTTCTCTCCCTCCATCTCTCTCTTCCATCTTCCTCTTCTTCTCCCCTATTCCCTCTCTCCATCCCCCCTCTCTTTTTTTTATATCTATTTCTTTCCCTCTCTCTTCACATCACTCCTCCCTGCTCCAAGTTAAATCCTAAATAGCTCAGGTATTCACTAAATATTCACCAAATGTTTAGATTTGGTGCTAGGTAGATGCCAATGTCTTATGTCATGGATTCCTGTCTTAGTAATCTGATAGGCAATGGCTAAGTGTTGGGCTCCAAACTCATGAGAGTTTGGAAGATGTTTCCCTAACATTATCTTTTTCTATCAAGAAAAAAAATTGTTAAAAAAATACAGCTCAATATTACTCAATAATGCATCGGTTTTTCAAACAAGCTATAACTCTGGGTTTTCAGGTTATGGTCAAAGATAAAAATAAGAAAACTGGAAAAAGAATTGTTAAGGAGAGGAGAACATCTCACAGAGCATGTCAGTCAATTAAGTGGTTTGGTAGATAGAGTTTTGGACCTGGAGTCAGGAAGACCTGAGTTCAAATCCCATCTCAGACACTTACTAGGTGTGTGACCTTGGGCAAATCACTTGAACTCTGTCTACTTCAGTTTCCTTATCTCTAAAATAGAGATAACAGTACCTACCTATCTCCCAGGATTAAATGAGATAATATTTATAAAGCCATTGGTGTAGTGCCTAGCACATTTATTTCCTTCCTTCCCTTCTGGTGGGCCACTTGCTCCGAGGTTCCTAGTTGCTTCCCACATATCCTCGTAAAGAGGGGTTGTGTCAAAGATATTTGACTAATGAGCCAGGAAGAGGTCTACACTCTGTGGGCTAAAAGGAATGAGGAGAGATGATTTTGTGATCCATCTGTGTCTTAGACTTGGGGTGGAGGACAGAGAGGGTTTGTCTTCTTCTCTGTAGGTATTGGTGACTATACACATATATCAGCAAGAGTATGTATCGACCTAGGTGAGCCTGAGCCTGGACCTCAAGTGTCTGGATGACACACCCTGGATGATACACTTCTGTGTTTCTTTCTCTGGGTTGGAGGTGATTGCTGAAAAACGATCCTGGGAAATGGACATTTCCAGTTCTTTCTGTAATCTTATGACTTCAATAACTTGGACAATGGTCACCCAATAGAAAGTACTTCCTGCAACTACGTTCTTATCAGAGGAGATGCCCACTATCAGCTGAATCACTAAAGAACCACTGGGGACATTGAAGCCTGGGGTCCAAGGCTCAATGGTGTGGCAGCCATGTGGCATAATAATAGCTCCTGTTTTAAGGTCTGCCAAGTGTTTTTACATACATTATCTCATTTGATCTTTATGACAATCTTGTGAGGTAGGTGCTGTTATCATCTTCATTTTATAGATAAGGAAACTGAGGCAGAATGAGGTTAAGCGACTTGCCCAGGATTACATAGTTAGTAAGCGTTTGCGGCAGAATTTGACCTCAAATCTTCTGGATTCTAAGCCCAGTACTCAGTCTACTATACCACCTAGTTGCCTCTCATTTTTGGTGCATGCACACAAGACTTCCAGCTTTTATACCACGAATGTTGATATTTGGGCAAGAGACACATTTGCCTACGACTTGTGTTTTGGAGTCTTAGAAGATGGATAATGCACAGAGACTCACAATCAGCTCTTTTTTTTAGCTGAAAGATAAAGTGATAGAGTTTACTTCAAAACAGACTAGAGGCCATCTCTGAAAGTCTCTTCGCTGAGTGGGCAGCTCTTCATTGGTCAATAGCCAATCATCTTCGACACAGCCCTTAGTCAAGGGGACACACAGGAACCGTCCAGGAGTCTCTGTACATGTCCTATAGTAAGGATCTGGTCCGCTGGAAGGAGCCAGGGTTCAGGCATTCCCACGCATGCCAAGTGGAATGACCCATGCTACAGAGTACAGAGATTCCAAATTTCTAAAATATGAAGTGAAATGAAAAGAAAGATTAGTTATTAAGTGCTTATTATGTGCCAGTTATTGTGCTAAGGTCTGGGGATATAAATACAAAAGCAATAACAGCCCTTGACCTCAAGGAGCTTACATTCCTTTTTTTTTTTTTTGGAGGGGGAAAGGCAGGGCAATTGGGGTTAAGTGACTTGCCCAAAGTCACACAGCTAGTAAGTGTGTCAAGTGTCTGAAGCGAAATTTGAGCGCAGGTCCTCCTGACTCCAGAGCTGGTGCTCTACTCACTGCTCCACCTAGCTGTCCCCCCCCGTTTTTAGGAGCTTACATTCTTAAAGCAAAAACAATGCATATAGGAATGTGGTAGCCATAGAGGAGTACTTTGGTCTGGAAAATTACTAGGACAGTAAGTGGGGCCATAGAGGAATAATTAGACACACCCCATCTAGGAACAACGCCAGAGCTGTTATGATCAGAGCTCACGGTTTTAGAGCTGGAGGCAGAAAAGGGGGATGGAGAGCATGGATTCAGAACCTTTTAATTTTTTTGAGCCTATTTTCTTTTCTATGTCCATTTTGGGATCTCAGAGCTGGCTGATGAGTTTTACAAAAGCATCAATCAGTTGTGGGAAAAATTGAAATAATAAATGGAGTCTATCCTTAGCATGATCACCTGGAGACTGAGATGTCAGGGTATATTATTATTCAAGAAGGGAAATCATATTTCATCAACCACTTTGCCCTTCCAGAACATAGTCAGATGGGCTTCGTTGTGAGGAAGCTAAAAAAAATGCTTTTTTCTTTTTCTGGCATGAGGACTTTGACTAAAGGGAGACCTGTGCTGAGGCACTTAGTGGGAAAGGGAAGAATGAAGGATTAATGTGTGTACAGTATTGAAGAAGGGGCCCAGAACTCATCGTCTGCATTCATAACCTGTGACTGCCCTAAAGGGACCTATTAAAATTCAAAGCATGCTGATGCCTGGCTGTTTGATTTCAGACATGAAATTGGGAACTGACGAAGAGAAATAAGAAGCAGGCATTCTACTCTCTCTCCCTCTATGAAGCTGAATTCAACGAAACTGTGTCCTCCAGAGGAGTCCAACCTCCATTTATCCATGGCAGGGGAGGCCTTAGATTCCAAGCAGATGTTAGACACACTACTCCCATTATTAGTAAAAGCACCCAAGATTCATTTCCTCAAGGCATGTATGTCAGTTTGCAGTAAAAAGTTTAGAAGGTGGGGGTGATGTTCTTGGTGGAGAAAAACTCAGTCGCTGTGCCTAAGGAACGATGATAATAATGATGATAATATTAATGATGGTACAAAACCTAGCAAAAGAGAGCAAAATTATGCAGGACATGAAGAGTGGCATAGCATTCCTGTTGTCCTGCCTGTAACCAGGATTTATGCCTAGGTGTTTAGGATGACAATTGAGAGTCAGGTCTTTGTCAACAGAAATTACTGAAAGGTTATCCTTAAGCATCCTTAGTGATCAATACAGATTATGCAAAAAAGGCAGAAATTATGCATCATATCACTGCAGATTGTGGAAATTTAGCAATTATCTAATACCTATGACATGGTTAAGAGATTTATATATTGGAAACTTAATTTCTTTCATGAACTGAGAGATGGCATATATATCCCCACACTACAACATAGACCTCAAAATATCCTGGATAACTCATTCAGTAAATTGATCATTGTCACGGACTGAACCATTGCTCACAATTGCCCAGACATAATATTGATACATGAAAACTGAAGAGCAATGTTTTTCAATAGCTGTAGCTATACCAAATATTCATAATCTCCAATCTACATGGAATGAAAAGTTTTCAAGACGTAGAGCCTTACTAATGGAGATCCAAAGCTTGTTGGAATTGGATGGGGTAGGTGTCTTCATTGTTGTCCTCTCTGCTGGTGGAGTTGTACTTGGGAAACTTTCAGTGAGCTCACATCCTAATACTTTTATTCAGCCACAAAAGACAGTTATTTTATCTACCTGTGCAATAATCTATAGAGCATTAAACATAAATAAATAATACCAGGTGCACTCTACTCCTCTCCTTGCTCTGCTTCTAACTCTCTAGGCTTCTTTCTCCATCTCCCCTCCTCACCCCAACCTTCATTCTCCCTGCAACCTTTTCACCTTGGAAGATGCTTCTTTCCCTGAAGCCTTCTCATCCTGGGCCTTTCTACCCCTGTGGTCCTTTCCTCTCTTTAGTAAGTTCCTTCCAGAACCTTCATTTTAAGACAGTACCCAGGCTCTAATCATTTTCACTGGCTGTCTCTCACACCTAGAATTCTCTCTTCTTGGCTCTAACTCAAGATTTCCTTGGCTTCATTTGTATCTCAGCTCAAATTGCACCTTCTTCAAGAAAACTTTAATGATCTCTCTTAATGCTAATGCTTTCCTCAGAGTTTTTCTCCACTTTATCTGTATATTTCTTACTTGTACATAATTATTTTCACATTGTTTTCTCCCATTAGACTGTGAGCTCCTTGAGAACAGGGACTGGTTTTTCTTTTTTGTTTTTCTTTACATTTCCAGCACTTAGCACAGTGCCTAGCACACAGCAGGTGCTTAATAAATGCCTTTTGACTATGTTCATGTTTTGTGGGTTTTTGCATAAATAAGAGTTGTATTTTGTTAATAGCTTTTTCTACATCTGCTAAAACAGTCTTGTGGTTTTGGATGCTTTTGTATTTGAGGTGATTCATTATGTTGATTAGTTTTCTATTACTGAGCCATCCTTGCAACTCTGACATAAATCCAGCTTGGTCATAGTGAACTTTTTTGGGTAAATTGTTGTAATTTTAAAACTAGTATTTTGAATCAATAATCATTAATGACATTGTTCTATAGTTTTCTTTCTTCTTTTTCTTCCCTGTTTTAAATATTAGGACTATTATTTGTCTAAGAGGAAGTTGGTGGAATGCTTTATTTCTCAAATTTTGAGACTAATTTGTACAATATAATTAATTGTTCTTTAAAAGTTTGATTAAATTCTCCTGAAAAATTCATTATGACCAGGAGTCTCCCACCTTTTGGTAGTTCCCTTATAGCTAGTCTCCTTTCCTGAAACTGAATTATTTAAGATCTCCCTTTGGTGTTCTGTTAATTTGGGAATTCTTCCTTCCTTCCTTTCTCTTTCTCTTTTGAGTTTTCAGTTTTAGTGGCATATAATTGTATATAGTAAGGTTTTATAATTATTTTTATTTCTTTGGAGTTTGTTATGATTTCACTTTCTGTTCCTTTTTCATTTTGCTAATTTGGTTTTCTATCCCCTTCTTTTGAACTTATTGGGTAAAGGTTAATCAATTTTGTTAGTCTTTTCAAAGAACAAATTTTTAGTTTTATCATTTCTATAGTCTTTTTGGTTTCTAGTGTATCTATTTTCCTCTGATTTTCAATATTTCTTTTCTATGCTTAGTTTGGATCTGTTTATTTGTTGGGTTTCTAACTTTTAAAAATGTATATGGAGTTTTTAATTCCATTTTCTACTTTGTTAATATATGTTTTAGGGATAGAAGTTTTCTTCTGAGGGCTGCTTTATTACCATCTCCAAAGTTTTGGCATATTGTCCTGTCATTGTCTTTCCTATAGTTATTAATTGTTTCTGATTTGTTCTTTGATCTAATATTATTTAGGGATTTAATCATTAAGTCTTCACTTAGGTCTATTTCTTTTGCTTATGCTCCCTAAAGTTTTTGTTTTTTATTGTGCTATGGTCTATAAAGCATATACTTAATATTTCTGCTTTTTGCATTTATTTAAATTTCTTTTTGCCTTAATACATTGTCCATTTTTGTGAAAGTGCCACACAGTGCACTTTTAAAGTGTATGTTCTTTAGTGGTTCTATTCAGAAGGCACCTTGAATCTTTTAGCTCTAAATCCTCCAACTGTTTTTCAGTTCTATAGTTCCCCTTTTGTTTCTCTTTAAGTCAGATTTGTCCAGCTCTGAGAAGATAGGAATATTAAAATTTCCTACTATCATTGGGGTATTGCCCATGTGTTTTTGTAATTCAATTGATTTTTCCTTTGTTAACTTAGAAGCTATACCATTTTGTGTATGTAAGGACATAACTTTTCATTTACTTGTACATGTGCCCCTAGCAGAATATAAGCTGCTTGAAGGCAGGGCCTATTTTGATTTTGTATTCTCAATGCCTAGCTCATAGCAGATGCTTAATAAATGTTTATTAAATTGAATTGAATATGTATGTGTATGTATGTATATATGTATGTGTATATATGTATATATGTTTCAATCTTTTTTTATGCAAAAGATGACCTCCTCCCTCCGAGGTCTTTCCCTTCCCCCCAATCTCTCCTCACCCCACCCCCCACCCTAGTTACTACCTATTCATCATATTCCTCTGACAAGACTAAGACCGGGTGCACTACTTCTGTTCAGCTGCTGGAATGGTAAAAGGTTGCTGTAGGAAAATGGGTATTCCATCATTTCCCTCTTGCAACTTTGTAAAATATTTCAACCAGAATTTTAGGGTAGTAGGACCCAGACTCTATAGGAAACTAGCATGTATAGGTCCTAATTATTTCTCTCCCACTGACTGGATAACTGTGGAAGAGTCCTTTGCCTTCTTTGGACCTCAGTTTCTTCTTCTGTAGAATGAAGAGGTCAGAATAGATGATCTCTAATTTCTCTTTTAGTGCTAACACTTCATGATTCTAAGGCCATCAAGATGCCTGCTCTCATTCTAGGTGGGGTGGAGGAGAAATGCAGATAGTCCCCTCAGAACCTGAGCTCCCCGCTTGGAGCAGAGTTGCGGCATTGGTAGCCTGCTGTCACCATCCTGGAGCTAGCTACTTACTTTAGAAGTGTTTGGATGTTTGCTTTCAAAACATGAAAATGGGGCTTGTCTTTGCTGCTAGGATCCAACTGTGCTCATCACGAGGAAGACATCCTGAGAAAATACATCAACTTCCATGAAGGGTGCCAAGTAGCAGGTGGGATTCCATGTAGGGCTTTCAACTTAGGTGAAGAAATAAACTTAGGTTTTAGTATGAATGCCTTAGGAGCAGCTAGGTGGCGCAGTGAGTAGAGCAGGGACCCTGGAGTCAGGAGGACCTGAGTTCAAATTTGGCCTCAGACACTTGACACATGTACTAGCTGTGTGACCTTGGGCAAGTCACTCAACCCCAATTGCCCTGCTTTCCCCCCTCCAAAAAAAAAAAGAATGAATGCCTTAGTTAACCTCAAAGTGAAGAAACCTGCTACATAATTGGTCAGGGAGAGGGCAAAGTGTGACATATGTGTGCGTTACATATATAATCAATTAACCAAGATTTGTCAAATGCCTTTTATGTATCTGGCCCTGTGCTGGCCAGTGGGGGAACAACGGATGAAATAATTCCTGCTCTCAAGAAGCTTACATACTAATAAGGGGAGGGAGGGAGACAAAAGCACATATGAAAATACATACAGTATAGATGTGAAGTCCATAAGTAAAAACATGTCCAAAGTACTTAAATACAAGGTAGCTTGGGAAGGAGGGCATCAGCACATGGGGGGATCAGGAAGGCTTCATGCAGAAAATGTGCCTGACTTTCACTTTAAAGGAAGACTTAGACTCTGAGGCGGGGGAAAGGAGAGAATGCATTCTAGGCCACGGAGTGTGGACCACACCAAGGTGTGGAGATGAGATGGGACATTGTGAGTGAGGAACAGAGAAGTCTGGTGCTATAGAAATGAGAGCTGTAACTATTGTTTTTGGAGATAAACCCCGACTAGTAACTATCTTCTGGAACTCAGTGCTTCTCAACCTTTAGGCTAAGACAAAGCTATGGGCCTTCCGGGATTCCCTGGGCCATTACCAGACTTTGTCTGGAGAACATTTGCTAGTCAGCCAGTCCACCAGTAGTTATTAAGCTCCTGCTACATGCCGGGCAGTGTGCTAAGCCCTGGGCATACAAAGAGAAGCAACAAAGCAAAACAAAACAAAACAAAACAAAACAAAACAAAAAACTAGTCCTTTAATTAGGAGAGTTTACCCTACAGGCCCTGCCACCACCCACCACCACACATTACATAAAAATCTTGGACCTAAAGCTGAAGAAGGGAAGTCATAATTCCCACCTGCTCATTATACAGACAGGGGAACTCAGGCCCAAGAAGGTGAAATAACTAGCTCCAAATCATACAAGCAAGCTTCAGCAGAAGTATCTTTGAGCCCAGGTGATCTGCCACCAGAGTTAGTACCCCTCCTTCTATACCATGTGCCTTCCTTCTCTCTCTCTCTCTCTCTCTATCTCTCTCTGTCTCTCTCCTCTCTGCCTCTGTCTGTCTGTCTCTGTCTCTCTCTCTCTGTGTCTCTCTGTCTCTGTCTCTCTCTCTCTCTCTGTCTCTCTCACACATACACACACACACACACACACACACACACACAGAGTTCAGCTGACCTCCCCACCTCACACACATTCAATCCAGATTTTCTTTCCTCTTCTCTTCCCTCTGTGGTCACCACCAACTCCACTATCCATTACTTAGTCAATTACTGGTAAAGGAGATCAGGGAGACCTGGCCCGTCTTTGTGTTCACCAAACAGCTAGGAAAGCCTGGGGAAACGTGGTGTTAAGTCACTGCCAAAGCTTCAGGGGCACACCACAAACTTTTAAGGAGTTATTAGCCTCAGAGCTTCATGTCTTGGGCTGATTTATTTATTCTTTGGGTCCAACTAGCTGATGCTGCCAATATATCAGCCAGCGTGCAGAAGGTGCCCTAGGTGTTTTAGAGCTGTGATAATGTGATCGTTACAGGCCTGAGCGAACTGGGGTTTTGCAGGGGCCCTTTTAGTATCACTGTACAGCCTGAGAAAGGGAAGACTATGCTGGCTTATTCTTTAGCAGGACAGAGGGCTTGTTGGGCCACTGACGTCTCTGCTCAGAGATTTTCCCTCTGTTCCAGGCATCAGGATACAGAGGAACAACACTCCCTTCATCAGGGGCACCGGCGGGTTTCTTATGTGGGAAGGGTAATGATCAGTGAACTAATAATTTGGGGAACCAGAGATTGGCATCAAGCATATATTTGGCATCTACTAAATGTCAGGTACTGTGCTAGGCACAGGGGCTTCAAAACCAAAAATGAAATAATCTCTGTCCTCAAAGCAGCTTATATACTTTCTAGTGAAATAGCATATGAATATTACATAGACCATTTAAAGTAAATAGAACATTTAAACAAAATCAGCATAGGTTTAGGCTTGGGCCTTACGTCTGGGAAGAGCTGAATGTGGTTGCTCAAAGTTCACTCAATAACGTTTCTCTCTTCTCCAAGATGCATGCTTTGGGATTGTTCAGGGTAGAGGAGCTGATGCAACCCCCTGTGAACTCTTGGTCCTCTCCTCCCCCAACGCCACACCCTCTTCCCCTCCCCCCCCCACCACCCAGTGCATTCAGAACGACTTCTTTTCACATCAAACTCTCCGATCTGTGTCTTGTTTCAGATGCTCACCCCACTCTCCTGTCTGATTTCCTAACTAATAATAACTTACACTTCCATTTTCTTTTAAGGTTTACAAAATCTATTTCTCATAAAAATACTATGAGGTAAGTAGTGTAAGTATTCTGTTTTTGCCTGGACTTGTGATTTAACTGATAGAGGGATATCGGCGTTATTATAGACAAGGAAAATGAAGCTCAGAGACACAAGCCTCAGAGACATTGCCTCCCATGGCTAGTCATAGAGCTAATAAGTATTCGGATTCAGGATTTGAACTCAGGTCTCCTGACTCTAAACCTCATGCTTGTTCCATTGCATTATATGCCAACCTGTTCCTCCTACAATAATAACATAGCCTTACGTTTGGATAGTTTATAGTTTACCAAACCCTCACATAAATCTTCCCATCTGAGGTTTCCAATACCCTAGCAAGGTTGGTTGGGAAAGAGGGTATCACTCTTATTTTGCAGATGGGGAAAGTGAGGCCCAGAGGGGCCAACATGATTCCTCCAAAATCACATGACTCATAAATGGTGGAGCTGAGTCTAGGACTCAGGTCTTCAAACTCAGTCCATAGCTTGTTGCACTAAATAATAATATAACAAGCATTTATATAGTACTTTAAAATTTGTAAAAGCTCTTTACAAATAATTATCTCATTTTATCCTCACAGTAAACCTGGGAGTTAGGTGCTATTATAAAGCCTTGTTTTACAGATAAGGAAACTGAGGCAGAGAGAAGTGAAGTGACTTGTCCACAGTCATACAGCTAGGAAGTGTCCAAGGCCAGATTTTGAATTCAGTCTTTCCTTCCTCTGGGTCCAGCGCTTTATCCACTGTGCCCCTAAATCTCTGCAATCAGGGGCTGGCAGTAGAGTCATTCCATTCTTGTTTGGGTGAAATGTAACTATTTGGTGGAGATTACAGCGTGGGTGAAAACAAATACTTCTAAAAAGAGCATTGAAAAGGAGTTGCTGAAAGAAACAGTTTCCTCTCAGGGAAAGGAAGAAGGAGAATGAAGGAAGAAGAAAGACTGCCTAGACCTGAAAATAGCCCTAAATTGCCAGTCACTAGATATTAGAAAATCTATCAATCTGTCCCCTTTCATTTCTTACCTCTGTGGGGGATGTGAAGCCATTTGCAGAGATTATGAGGAAATATGAGTTGACTGTCTGGTGAGAAGCCAGGCTCCAAGATGGTCCTTTTGAAATATCTGTCCGGCGGCATGACTTTCATTTACTATCTGAAGCTCATCTCTTTCGATCACTTCAGGACCTAGGAACTTTATGTTCTGTAGAAATCTGGGAACATCAAGATGAGTCACCGGGCTGAGGGACAGGACGGATAGTCCTAGCTTGGCCCCATGTTGGGGTGGGATTATTGTGAAACTCGTGGAGGGGGCTGGGCTTCCTCCAGCGGCCACAGGGCAGCCAATTCAGAGCATCTCTGGAGGCCGATGGGACGCTGTGAAAAGAAGAGACGCTTGTTGGAATTGGCCTTCCACCTCACTAGGGCCCTTAGTGTCTGCAGCAAAGAGGTGGATTCCTCACCCAGCCTGAATCTCAGGCATACTCTTCTGTGTTTGTGTTGGGAAAGCTCTTGTCTGAGGTTATTGTTGTTGAGTTATGTGTGACTGCTCAGGACCCCATGGACCATATTGTCTGTGAGGTTTTCTTGGCAAAGACGCTGGAGTGGCTTGCCATTTCCTTCTCCGATGGATGAAAGCAAAAAGAGATTAAGTGACTTCTTCATGGTCACAAGTGTCTGAGGCCACATTTGAACTCAAGTCTTTCTGACTCCAGGCCCAGTGCTCTTATCACTGAGCCACCTAGCTGCCTCCTAGGCAAACAGAGGGTAAGTGACTTGTCTAGGGTCGCACAGGTAGTAAGTGTCTGAGGTCACATTTGAACTCAGAGCTTCTTGACTTCAGGCCCAGTGCACTGAGTCATCTGGCTGTCCCCTCCTTTTATTGTCTGTTAATCATGTCCAACTCTTTGTGACCTCATTTGGGATTTCCTTGGCTAAGATACTGGTGGAGTGGTTTGTCATTTCTTTCTCTAGCTCATTTTACATATGAAGAAACTATGGCAAACAAGGTTAAGTGACTTGCCCAGAGTCACACAGCTAATAAATATCTGAGGTTGGATTTGAACTCAGGTCCTCCTGACTCCAGGCTGTACCACTTTGCTGTCCTAGAGATATCCTTAGTTTACCTAGTTAATCTCATCCACTACTACTCTGGCCAGGTTTGTTTCCTCCCTGTTTTCTGAACATCACCTTGCTCACTCTTACCTTGGCACCTCTGCTACTATCTCTTCCCCAACCTAGATTTAGGCATGTAGTTAGTTGTCTGTGTGTCCATATCTCTAGCCCCTGCTGAGACTATAAGTTCTATGAGAAAGTTGTCTTAATGAAATTCTATTTCTCCCTTTCTCCACAGCATAGTTTTCTGCACATAGTAGGTACTTGAAAAATGTTCACTGAATGAATGAATAGAATATTGTCCTTGCTATCTATCTAAATCTTGTGTTGTTGTTTGTCCTTCCTTCTTGAAGAGGACCATGACATCAGGGAGGTGATGCCATGACATGCAAGTGAATTGGATTTAAGTGAGGGAGGGCTGTGCAAAGTCACCAGCCTCACTTTCTCCTCTGGAGCCATCTGGGTCCAGTGGCAAGATATAGATCAAGATGACGCCTTGGATACCTTGGGAGACCTTGGCCTTTTAAAATCAAGGTCTTTAACAGGTTTCAGTTTGACTGAGGCAATGCCCAGTGATTAAGGCTAGGTAAGAAATGAGGCAGAGAATGGCCTTTTTTACCTAGTCAAAAAAAAAATCATTCTGGGTGGGGAAGACTCTCAGGGTTTCTGGCCAAAGCAGAAACAATTGCTATTTACATTTACTCTGAGCCAGTTAGGGCTCAAACAGTGATCAAATGGGGTTTGGTCTGGGACCTATTGTTGGCCAATCAATTGAGAGCCAGAGTGATTTGGGTTTAAGGCATGGTCCTTAAGAAAGAAATCTAGCCCATGAACTCCAAGTTATCTTGAGAAATTTCAGTGATCAAAATTTATATTCCTTTGGGCAGAATACTCATAGGTAATAGGTGTGATACCTTATGTGGACAGAAGGAAGGGAATGAGGAAAGAAAAGAGGAAAGAAAAAGAGAGAGAGAGAGAGAGAGACAGAGAGAGAGAGAGAGAGAGAGAGAGAGAGAGAGAGAGAGAGAGAAAGGAAGGAAGAAAGGAAGGAAGAAAGGAAGGAAGGAAGGAAGGAAGGAAGGAAGGAAGGAAGGAAGGAAGGAAGGAAGAGTTGTGTTGCTAAACTGGCCAGTTCCAGTTAGGTCCCCAGTGGGGCAGCAACTACTACTATTCACACAGCCATCTCCAGTCAACCTGATCTATATCTTGCCTTTGGACTCAGATGGCTCCAGAGGAGAAAGTGAGACTGGTGACTTTGCACAGCCCTCCCTCACTTAAATACAATTCACTTGCATGTCATGGCATCACCTCCCCGATGTCATGATCCTCTTGGAGAATAAAGGACAAACACAATTTTGTAAATCCTGCAATAAGTGCACAGTTAAGAGTAGTGAGTTACGATGGAATCATTTGGATAATTCCATAATTTGGAATCAGAGGACCTGGAGTCATATCCCAACCTTACTATTTATTATTTACATGGCCTTGGTCACATCCTCTCTGGGATGCAGTTTAGGTGTGTATAAAATGAAGGAACTGGACCAGATGACCTCCAATGGTCCTTCAGCTATAAGTCTGCAAATTAATGGGCGCATGAATCTCTCCTTAAGGATGCAGAATGGGTAGTGGAAAGAGAATGGAATCAAGGGCCAAGGATCCTGAATTCTAGTGCCAGTTCTGCACCTGGCATCTAGGTGGCACAGTGAATAGAGTTCTAGACTTGGAATCAAGACCTGCACTTAAATCTAGCTTCAGACATTTACTAGCTTGGTCACCCTGGGCAAGTCATTTGACGTCCATTTACGCCTGTTTCCTCATCTCTAAAATGGGCGTAATGATAGCATCTACCTCCCTAGATTTTTAAGATAAAATAATGTCTGTAAAGTGCTTTATAAACCCTAAAGCATGATACAAATGCTAGCTATCATTATTATTGTCACTAACAAGCACCGTAACCTTGGTCAGAATCACTTTAGTTGTTTGGGGTCTCACTGCTCCTGTCTTTAAAACGAGTAAGGGATTTGGAAGGAAGACTTGTCTTCCTGAGTTCAAATCTGGCCTCAGACACTTACTGGCTCTAGGACCCTGTGGGAGAGTCACTTCACTCTGTTTGCCTCAGTTTCCTCAGTTGAAAAATGAACTGGAGAAGGAAATGGCAAATCACTCCAGGATCTTTGCCAAGAAAATCACAGATGGGGCCACGGAGAATTGGCTATAACTCAACAACCACAGAAAGGGATTTGGACTAGATGATTTCTAAGTATCTATACCATCTTCACAGTTAGCTCCCTTTTCCATTTATCATCTGTGCCACACAATCCAGCACTTCATTTGTATGCACCTTGTGTCCCACCACAATATTGTAAATTCACTGAGGAGAGAACAATGGTTTATCAATCAGTTAGTGAACGTTGGATGTTTCCAATGGGACGAGCTATGTACACGTGGTGTGTATCACCCTTGACGCTAAGCAAAGGCTGGACACGTAGCTGATGTTCAGCACATACAGTACCTATGTAAGATTGGTTGTATGAGTTGAGCCTATAACAGGCTGTAACCTCCTTGAGGGCAAGTACTGGTCCACTTTTGTTTTGTATACCCTGGTAAAGAGTAAGCAATTAAGAACCGCTTGTTGAAGTTTGGCCCCAAAGAAGAGTTATGAGAAGATGCCTCCTTCCATTCCTCTGCAGCAGAGAGAGAGGTGAGATGGTCCATGGCTGTGAAATATTGCATAGAATGTCCTATTTTTGATGTATTTGATTTTGCTTATTTTTTTTTCTTCTTTTTCTTTTTCTCTTTACTTTAAAATATTCTTTGCTATCAGGGATGGTTCTCTGGGAGGGAGAAGGAAAAATATAGGAGGAAATCCAGGTGATGTAAAAATAAAATATCAATGAAAATCTACAAAAATGATTGTTAATTATATCATGGGTCATTCTTGGTAGGAAAACAAATTGCTCTAGGGTCCCAAAGCTGCCTGAGGGAATAAGCTGCCATTTATACAACATTTGGAATTGTGGATCCATTGAATGCATTAGAAACCAGGTGTTCTAATACCCTCATTTTACAGATAAGGAAACTGAGGCCCAGAGAGGATGAACTAATTGGTCAAGGTCAGACAGTACATCAGTACAACTCTTTATTCTGTGCCATCCAATTCACTGCATTTGTCATGTGAAGCTCTTCTGATACCCACCACGTATGTCAACTTACCTCTTAGCTGCTGTTCCCTCAGCTCTAAAGTGGGGATAACAAAAGCATCTACTTCACAAGGTTGTAAGGATTAAATGAAATTATATATACGTATATGTGTGTATGTGTATGTATACATACATATATAAATATGTATGTATATATGTATATATAAATATATAAAATAACATGCTTTATATGTACATATACACATGTATAAAGCATGTTATTTTTTATTTTTTAGGGTAGCTGGGTGGCACAGTGGATAGAGCACTGGGCTTGGAATCAGGAAGTCTCATCTTCATGAATTCAAATCCAGCCTCAGACACTTACTAGCTGTGTGATCCTGGGCAAATTGCTTCACCCCATTTTCCTCAGCTGTAAAATGAATTGGAGAAGGAAATGGCAAGCCACTCCGGTATCTTTGCCAAGAAAACCCCAAATGGAGTCGTGAAGAGTTGAACAGAAGTGAAACGATTGAACAACACCAACAAAGCATGTTGCAAGCTTTAGGTGTTATAGAAATGTTAATGATTATTGTTCGCTATTATTGAACTACAGAGTAGCATGGCATGTACCAAGTATAAGACCTCTCACTATTGGCTCCTACGATGGTGGGCAGATGTTACCAGCCTTTAAGTCAAGTTCACATCTAGGAAAGATTGGATTATCTCATCTCAGGTACTTGGATTCTGACATTGTATGTGATATTTCACACCCTTAGGCCACTTCCCCTTCTTCCCCGCCTCCTCCTCCCCAGCAAAGGAATGGGAGAAGGGTAGCTTCTCATATCTCTCCTTCGGGACCCATCTTCAACAAGCGTTTATTAGTTGCTTACTACACACTAGGCAGTGGACTTGCCACTGGGCATACGAGGACAAAAATGGAAGAATCCCAGCCTTCAGGAGGGGGACATTCTACTGGGAGAATCATTATCTAAGAGAACATTTTTCACACTCTGACATTTGTGTGATTTGATCATCCTAAGGAAAGTCTGTTAACACAATGGTGAAGGTGGAATTCCTCTGATGTTCTGCTGAAGTCTTCAGATCACAGCAGGCTTGCTAGCAGCTCCTATATTTGCAGTGGGCTCTAGTATGTACTAGCATGGTGTGACCTTGGGTAAACCATTTCCCTTCTCAGAACTGCACTGTCCTTATCAGTCGAGTTAGCTAGTTTACCTCCCAGGGATGTTTTGAATAAAGCACTTTGTAAACCTTGGAGCTCTTTATAAAAGTGAGCTATTAGAGAAGCCTGGAATGAGTGAATGGAAAACTTAAATGGATTCATACAAATGCCTCCCATTTGTAGAAATGGCCCTGAGGAAAATCTGATTTTTGGATGAAATCCATGTGCCTGGAGGCTTGTTCCTTTGCTCTGGTCTCTGTATTATTGATAGTGTACTAGTGGGCTACGGTAACCTTTTGAGTTTCCCTTGAACACTGGCATACACAGGCACATTGGAGCTGGTGACATGGAACAAAGCTGTGTCAGTGGTTGATTAATACAAATCCTTCTGGACGATGATTACAATTCACAAAATCACTCAGCATGGACCTCCAGAACCACATTGCCAGTGAGAAGGGAGATGGATTTAATCCCTGCCTTTGCCATGGGAGTAAAAAATATAATTTTCTAAGAGGGGGATGTTTTAGTAGAGTTTAAACATCACTGGGGAGTGGGATCCTGAAGGAAGGTTCCATGATGAATGTGGCCTTACCCAGCATGCTGCTCCCTGTACTGAGATGGCCAGATGGTCCAAACAAAAATTTCTTTTCCCCTGCAGCATCCTGAATGCTGTGAGCCAGGGAGACAGGCTTTCTGGTTATTATATTGATGGAGTCACAATACTTTCTGAATAACTAATTCACATATAAAAGGGTTTAAAATTTTTTTGGTGAATCCAACACTAGATTATCTGGAGTTTTGAAGAGTCCTGAATTTTTAGGTAGGCCAGCTACATCTGGCTGGGGGTGGAATGAGAATTAGGCATTTAGGATTTTAGTTGACAAATATGTCCTAGTGATTCACAGTAGCATGGGGTGGGCATCATTTACTCATATTGCCACCTTTAAGGACCCTGTTACTAGACTGGTTAGCTGTGAATTCTTCTCTTGTGTGTTACTATAACTGCATGTGTGTGAAGATTAAATTAATAGATTCATTCAGTCAACAAAAATTTTTAATGTACCTACTGCGCGCAGTGTTAGATGTCTGATAAGGCATAAAATTTTGATGTGACACAATTCAGGTCACTGTGTGGGACTCCTGACATACTCTGTGCCTAGGACACAATGGTCTGAGTAAATGAGGAGATGTGAACCAATGGGAACAGTGTGGTGTGAACTGACTGAGATAAACACCACCTAGATGTAAAAAAATGACATTTCCTTTAGGTAAATAAAAATAACTCGGAAGAAGTGGAAAGTAGTAAGGCATCTTGAGGGAGAGACAGGAGGAAGTATGTTCAAGACAGTTCAGACAAACAACCACTACCTCAACCCTTAGATCTTGGTGGAGACGGCCTAGGACCCTGCCCTAAGATTCCTGGGAATTAAAGACCCCCTCAGGCCACCATCCCTGCTTTTAGCCCAGCCCCTAGCAACCATCATCCAAGGGAGCTACTCCTGTGGACAAGGGACCATTCCCAACATCACTAATACCAGCTGCCAATCAGTCAACAAACAAGTGTTTATTAAGTATTTACTGTGTTCCAGGAACACAGTAAAGATACAAAGCCAGGCAAAAACAGAATCATTGATCTCAAGGAACTCATATTCTAATGAGGGAGACAAAGTATAAATACATACAAGAACACACACACTCTCTCCTCTCCCATCTCCCCCCAACCCCTGCCTTCTCCCTCCCCTCTCTCACCTCCCGTCCTCTCTTCCTCTCTCTCTGTCTCTCTCAGAATACACTCTCAGAAGGGAAGGTTCTAGCAACAGAGAGACTGGGAAAGGCCTCTTGTAAGAAGGTAGGATTTGAGCTGAGTCTTTAAGGAAGCCAGAACTAGGAGAGTGGCTCTACGAGGGAGGAGAAGGTGGATAGATAGACTATATGTTATGAAGGTAGAAATGACAAGAGTTGACAACAGATTGAATATGTGAGTGGGGTGTCAAAGATGACACTCAGGATGTGAGCCTGGGCGAGTGATAGGATGGTAGTGCCTTTGACAGTAATAGAAAAGTCAGGAAGAGAGGAGAGTCTGGGGAAAAGAAGTGAGTTCTGCCACTGACAGACAAGTAAGTCCAACATCCCTGGGAATAGAAAGCCTCAGTCGCTCCCACAGCTACCTTCCTTGCTCGTACCCCAGTCCCTACAGTCCTCATCCAGGGGAGAAGCCCCGATGGAGCTGCAACCTGCTAATTTCCTTTGCATATACTGCAGCCTTCATCTCTTCATCAATCACAGTGACTAAAGACCCAGAAAAGAAAGGTCTCATCTTCAAAAATCTTTGGCCCTGTCAAATGACTCAGCGTCAGAAAGGGACGTGGTTTTATAGATGAAAGTGACACTAAGGAAGATGTATTACCATATGTTTTACTACTATAGCCTAAGAACGATTGGGTCTTTCCATTTGGTTTGCAGCTGAAACCTCCCATACCTGTCATCTCCCCTTATTAGGGTAGCCCAGGGTGGGGAGCCTGTGGCCTCGAGGCCACAAGGTCCTTGGGTGTGGCCTTTTGAACTGAGTCCAAGTTTCACAGAACAAATCCTTTTATTAAGGAGATTTGTTCTGTGAAGTTTGGATTCAGTCAAAGGGCTGCACTTAAGGACCTAGAGGGCCACATGTGGCCTTGAGGCTACAGGTTCCCCAACCCTGCTGTAGCCTATATAAGCAATGAGCACCTTTATCCCAAATTCTCACTGTCACAGATGTCTCTTGGGTTACAGAGCAGGAGTATATCTCCCTCTCAGATTTCCTGGAGTACCCCCTGAAAAGTTTGGGATGATTCTCTAATTTGTACTTTCTCCTAAGACTATCAGTTGAAAATTATTTCAGTCAGTAGCTTTAGAAGGGGTATTTACCAAAATTAGTACAAAACATGTCTAAAAGTCTGTGGTACCCTTTCCCATAAATAGATATCCTTTACTGATCAAAATGCAATAAAAATTATATTAAGTTAAAGACTGCTGAAAAAAAAGCATTAAAAATCTATTGGAGACTAAATAACTTAATCTTTAAAAATTGATAGAACAAATCACATAAACAATAGATAATTTCATTAAAGATAATGATAGCAATGAGACAACATACAAAAATTTTTGGGAGGCAGCCAAAACAGTCTTTAAGGGAAAATTAATATCTTTAATGTTTAGAGATATTAAAAAGAGAAAGAATAGATCAATGAATTGGGGATGCAACTAAAAATACTAGAAAACCAACAAATTAAAAAATCCCAATTAAATACCAAATTAGAAATGCTATAAATCAAGTAAGAGACTAACAAAATTGAAAATTACAAAAAAATGAATTAATAAATAAAACTGGAGCTGTTTTTGGGAAAACAACTGCAATAAAATAAACAAACCATTCACTATATTGATTAAAAAGGAAGAAGAAAACCATATTATTAGTATCAAAAATGAAAAAGCATTTACAACCAATACAGAGAAATAAAGGATATTATTCAAAACTATTTGCCCAACTATATGCCAATAAAACTGACGCCTTAGATCAAATAAATGAATATTTACAAAAATATAAAGTACCCAGACTAACAGAACAAGATATAGATAACTTAAGCAACCCAATTTCAGAGAGGAAATTTAGAATTTAAATTTCAAAATTTAAGCAACCCAATTCCAGAAGTTCATAAATCAACTTCCAAGGAAAAAACTTCAGGACTAGATGGATTCAAAAGGGAATTCTATCAAACATTCGAAGTACAATTAATTTTAATATTATACAAATTGTACAAAAATAGCAAAAGAAGGAATCGTACCAAATTCATTCTATACTTAGATGTAGTCTTGATAAATAAACCAGAGACATTAAAATAGAAAAAGAAAACTATAGATGAATATCCCTGATGAACATTGATGCAAACACTTAAACATTAGCAAAGAGTTCAAAGCAACATATGACAAAGATTTTATCATATAACTGGGTTATATTTATACAAAGAATACAGGCTTGATTGGTTTAATATCAGAAAAACTATAAACTTAATCATATTATTAACAAAATGAACACTGTGCTAAAAGTGACAATGCTACCTAAATTAATTGGGAAAAAAACCTTTGCAGAAAGCTTCTCTGATGGTCTCAGCACTTAAGATACACAATGAATTGATTCAAATTTATAAGAATAAGAGGCATTCTCCAATTAATTAATTGTCCACTTGGCTTGGCAAAAAAAAAAGAAGGGATATGATACTTGTTTTCAAGTATTTGAAGGATTGTCATATGGTTTAAATATTAGACTTGTTTTGCTTGGGTCCAACTAGCACAGGTAGGCGTAATGGGTAGAAATTACAGGTTGGCAAATTTAGCCTGTATATAAGGAAAGCATCCTGGTAATAGACTAGGCTACCTTGGGAAGTAGTGCATTCCCCAACACTGGAGCTTTTCAAGCAGATGTTGAATGGTGATTTGTCTGGGCTATTATAGAAAAGATTCTTATTCAGGTACAATTTGGACTGTGTGATCTCTGAGATCCCCTCCAACTCTGACATTCTGCAATTCCATGTAAGTCTATGATCACAGCTATGAAAACAAGTCTTCCTTTTCCTTAGAAACATTTCACCTGACTATGAAGGCTTCTTTTTAAAAAATCAAATTAGTCAATGATTTAATCTATTTTAGTTTTTTTAAAAAAACTCCTAGTTTTATTTAAAAATTTTTTTTGCTTTTAATTTTATTTATATCTCCTTTGATTTTCAGGATTCTATTTTGGTGCTTAATAGGGGGCTTTGATGTGTTGTTTTCGGGTTTTTAATTTTTTTAGTTGTATGTCCAATTCATCGATCTGCTCTTTTTCTCTTTTAATGCTATGTGTTTAGAGATATAAATTCCACCCCACCCCACCCCGGCCAAGTACTGCTTTGGCTGCATTCTGCAAATTTTGGCATGTTGCTTATGAAGGCTTCTAAAGACAACTTTCCCTCCCAGTTTTTATCCTTGTTCTGTCTGTATTTGCTCTGTGTCAAGCAATAGAACCTCTGAGAGTGAGTGTCTCAGAGAGGTAGAGAGCCACATGATGAGTTTATTGCTCACACCGCTGCCTTTTCTTCTGGAAGGATATGTCTGCATATGTGCATAAATTCATGAAGCCAACAAGTCCATTTACATATATGTGCAATATTATCTTTAATTAAGATGAAGAAAAAGTCCAATGCTTAGACAACAGGACCGAGGCCACCTTTGATCCTGGAAAAAATTGGCCTTTGTAAACTTCGGTTTTGACATCCGCAAACAACAATAATAATGTGAGGAAGCCCTTGTTCAAATTCCCCTCTAGACACTTCCTGGCCAGGTCACTGACCCTAGGTAACACACTTAGCCTTCAAACCTCTGTTTCTTAATCTGTAAAATGAAGATAATCATACTTGTACTGCATATCTCACAAAGTTATTGGGGGAAAACACCATAAAATTTAAAGTATTATAGAAATACGAGTTTTCTTGAGACAGCTAGATGATGTACTCAGTAAAGTGCTGGACTTGGAGTTAGGGGAGACCTGAGTTCAATTATTAGCTGTATTGCTCTGGGTAAGTCACTTAACCTCTGTCAATCTCAGTTTTTTCATCTCTAAAATGGAGAAAATAACACCTACTTCAAAGAGTTGTTATAAGGATCAAATGAGGTAATATATGTAAAGTTCTTTATGAACTTTAAAGCATTACATAAAGGTTAGATATTATTATTTGCTGGGGGATCTGGACTTGTGATTTCAGATATTGGTCATGGTGAGTGTGAGGATATCTTTTATCAACGCAGATCAACAACCTGTCTTGTAATTTATACTCTTAAGAGAATTGACTGGATCACAAAGAGGTTAAAGTGACATCTGTGGTCATGTGGCCAGTGGTGGTGCAGTGGTTAGAGCACTTGTCCTGGAGTCAGGAAGTCCTGAGTTTAAATCTGGCCTCAGACACTAGCTATGCGACCTTGGGCAAGTCACTTAAACTTGTTTGCCTCATTTTCCTCATCTGTAAAATGTTCTAGATAAGGAAATGGCAAACCACTCCAGTATCTTTGCCAAGAAAATGCCAAATGGGGTCATGAAGAGTCAGACATGACTGAAATGACTGAATAACAAGTATATATACCTGTAAGGCCTGCCTTTACCTGCTAGATGCGTGAGATACAAAAGACTCATATTTAAGCCCATCCTTAAGGAGTTTCCACTCTAAGAGGCATGACTAATCAATACATATTAAATAATTCAGTCAGAGATCATCTGGAATCATGATATAGTGGAAATACTAGCTTTGAAGTCAGAAGACCTGGGTTCAAATCATGATTGCCACTTGCTATCTGTGTGACCTTAAGCAAGTCACTTAGTTTCTCTAGGCTTAGTTTTTTCTGCTGCCAAATGAATAGATTGGGTTAGATGATCTTTAAGGTTTCTTCTAGCTCTAAATTTCTGCTCCCAGTCTAATCTCCTCATTTTACAGGGGAAGAAACTGGACAAGGTTTAGTAGCTTGCCTGGGGTCCTATAAACAGTAAGTGACAGAACTGAGATTCACACATAAGTACTTTGATCTCATTCCACTATAACATAAGAAATTTTTGTTGTTTCTCATAACTAAAACAGGCTGTGGGGTATGAAGAGATGCTGTTTGCATAACAACTCTTTGAATTCAGCTTTTCTGAGGAATTAATTAATTGATTAATTAAATTTGGAATTAGTATTTCCATTAGGTTTGAACCAATTACCATATTTTACATAATAACTTCCAATAGTACAAATTCAAATACATGCAACCATTTCAGGGGTATTTATTATTCGTGCAAATGGGCACCTGGTGGTTGTTGTTCATTCTTTGTTTTCAAAGAGGACCAATGACATCATAATGTGATGGCTGCTGTCTTCACTCTCATGTGAATTGGCTTTAAGTGTGGCAGAGTTGCACAAAGTGGTCAGCCTCACTTGCTCTCCCTGGGTCACTGAAGTCCAGTGGCAGGACAAAAGTCAAATAACTAGCGATGGCCAGGGATGCAATGGATGACGTTGGCATATTGGATGCTTGACCAACTCTAAGCACTCTGAAGCACCTGCTTCAGCTAAGCTTTCATGGCTGTTGGAACAAATTGTTCTCATCTGTCCGTTCTGCCTGATTAGTCTTCACATGGTTGAGGTAGACGTCACTGATGGGTTTGAGGCCTGTTGATGACCCTCAACCTGGTTTAGGAACTAGTTGTAATAACTATAGGGACCTATGGTCTCTACCTCAAAGGGTTGTTGTGAGGTTGAAATGAGATAATGTATATGAAATGCTTTATGTACTTTAAAACATATATAAAAATTAGTTATTATTTTAAAGGGAAGGCATACTTGTTACAGGCATGCACAAATTATTGTGTCAATCTATAAATAATATTTGCCAAATTTGTTTCATTGTTTAGTATGTCATCATGTACCTTTTCTTATTAGTCCAAGATTCTGCTCCCAGAATAAAGATGTTTATTAAAGAAAGAGTCCATGAGGGAAAAAGAGAAAACTTTTTGATAAAGGATTTTGTGGTTTGGAAAAACATGTTTATAATTTCAACATTTTAAAGAAACTGAAGTCATTACTGTGTTCCTTCATGCAGGCATCCGGTGAGGTTTACTTGTAACAATGCCAGCCAAGAAGATAAGGCATTTGCAGAAATAATAGGAAGGTCTAAGCGAACCATGGAATTAAGGTCACTAAGGCATCTCTTATTCTTATACTCACATGCTAATGAAGGAATTTTATAGGGTTTGTTTAATTGAAACAACAATATTAGGAAACCCTGCAAAACAGCTGTTTAGACTTATTTTCTGCATAGTTTTAGAGATTCTCTGTGAATTCATTCGTTTAAAAAGTATTGGAAAGCTAGTCTGATACAGTCTTAAGTCTAGAAAGGAGTAGGTAGCTGTCTATAATATAAAAATGAAATATATTTGCTTATAGTCTTGTGAATTTGATCAAGAAGACTTTAAACTAAAAATTGATGGGAAAGAAGAAAACTGCCCACATGTATCAGCTAAGCAGGTAGCAAAGACAAGAGCAGATACAGTTTTAAAAGAATAGCATAAGAAAGGATGAGATAGTATGAAAGAAATCTGTGACCTAAGATATTTGTACACATTATTAGACTGTAAGTGCCTTATTAGATTGTAAGCTCCTTGAGGGTAAGGGCTATCTTTTGCCTCTTTTTGTCTCCCCAGCACTTAGCACAGTGTCTGGCATGTAGTAGGCGCTTAATAAATGTTTACTGATTGATTGAAATGGGCAAAGTCTAGCAGGTGTGTGGGGGTAAAGGGTGCTTGATTAGTGATGAAGGAACTATGTACCCCCTCTTTCTGGCACCAGCTCTCATGAAGGAAGCACTGTTCTTCCTCAATCCTTCTCTTTGGCCTCCCCTTGACCTTTTTTCTAATCATATTCTTGACTTTTTTCTTCAAAGGAAAGGTTTCCTTTTCATATCTACCACAGGAAGAACCAATGGGAAAGGAGAAATGCCAGATGTGATCACTTCAGAAAGGTTAATTCCCAGCTTGTTTACAAACCTCTTCTCATCAAATCTGCTAAGCTCACTTTGCCTGGAACTTGTCAGCATCCACATTTTATTTCTCTGCTTTTGAGAGGCTATACAAATGTCCATCAATAACATGTCCTTTTTTAATGCAGCTCTGAGCCCCCAGGAAACGTCCTAATAGTAACAAATATCTATCTCTTTCTCCTGAGTACTTTACCCCGTTACCTCTTCTTCTGCCAATATTTGAATAAAGACAGAAATCAGAAGTGTAATGGTTAACTGCTTGATCTTTTTTTAATTTATTTTTTATTTTTAGTTTACAACACTCAGTTCCACAAGTTTTTGAGTTCCAAATTTTCTCCCTCTCCCTCTCCCTCTCCCTCTCCTCCCCTCTCCCCTCCAAGACGGCATGTAATCCTATATGGTTTCTACATATACCTTCACATTAAACTTATTTACACAATAGTCAAGTTGTAAAGAAGAATTATAACCAATGGAATAAATCATGAGAAAGAAGAAACAAAACCAAAAAGAAGAAAAAAGAAAAAAACCCTTGTTATTTAACTGCTTTATCTTAAAGGGAAACAAATGAAATCGAAAACAAAACAGAGATCAGGAAACTAGTTCATTTATCTCCCAAGAAAGGGAACAAGAGTTGGAATAAAGCAAAGCATAAGAAAATTGGATTATCCGGTTCTGTTCTCAGCAGCATGAACAGCTCCAATCACTCTGTGTCTGCCCCATGTGATTGTATTGTTTGGCAAGCTATTATCCTTGTCTTAGCATCATAGCTTTTCATTCTCCTGCCAGTTTTCTCCTGTAAATGTGGAGGTGGCAGCAGAACTTGGTACTTTTGCCCACTCACTCATCTCTTGACCTCATTCCATCTTTTGTAGTACTCCCGTCTGATGTGTTTGCTTCTGGATCTCATCCTTACTTTCAGATCTCATCTTACTCCTCCTTCAAAATCTCTTGTTCTCCTCCCTTTTAGATTGGATAGAAGCTAACATTTCTACAACAGTTTCCCAAGTCTCCTGGGACTCAAGAAGATAGATCCTGGAGAATTTCATGTCCTCTAGAATATGTAGAGGTCTCCATCAACACCCTTTTACAAAAATATGAGTAAAACCAGTACTTTTAAATGGAAGGAGGCATATTGAAATTCAGGAATTATTGAGACTTGGTGAGATAAGATTCAGAACGGGAATTTATCTTTTGAGGAGAATGCCATATTTGAAACAAGAAGAATGGGTGGGGGGGAGAAGATGGAGTGAGTGGACAAATAGAAACATATTAAGCAAGTAAGATTGACCTTTGTGAAGATTGCAAGATCATGGCTTTAGAGCTAACAGGTATCCAACAATTCCTTTTGATTTTTTTTAATAAGTGCACCATTAGTGTTTAAAAACACCACTGTCACTTATCAAAAATATTCCCTCCCATAGAACTCTCCCTTTTACAAATATGTAATTAAGCAAAGCAGACCAATACAGTGAACATTTGACCACATATGTCTTATTCTTCACCTGTGGTCCACCATCTCTCTTCCTAGAGTAGGGAGGCACACCTCATTAACAGTCTTCTCTCGTAATTGGTTATTGCTGTGATCAGAGTTTTTATATCTTTCAGCCTTATCTTCCTTGGCATTATTGTGGTCATTGTAGAATTGTTCTTTTGGTTACATTTACTTTTCTTTGAATCATTTCATATACATTTCCCAAGTATCTTTGTATCCTTCACATTTGTCATTTCCTATGCACAATAATATGGTATTGCATTCATTTACACAATTTATTCAGCCATCCTCCAGTTTTCAAATATCCACTTTATTTATGGTTTTTTGTAACATAAAAATATTAAATATGAAATATTTTTAATTAAAAATAAAATATTAAAAATATTTTTGTACATATGGGACTTTTCTTCCTGACTTTTACCTTCTTTGGGTATATGCCCAATAATAAGTATAATCATTGGGTCAAGGGCAGTGGTGGCAGACTCAGACAGAAGTAGGGGCCACTAAACCATACATAAGCATCCCTGTGAGATGCATATTGACTTAGTTTTTAGAATGTAATATTATCTATGTTTTATTGCATTTTTACTTATTTTGTTAAATATTTTCCAATTATATTTTAATCTTGTTTGGCCCACACTCAGGAGCATTGTAGGCTGCATATGGTGACCCATCTGGTCAAGGGAAGGTACAGTTTAATGACTTTTTCTGCTAGAAATTCAAATTGTTTCCCAGAACAGGTGGACCAATCCCCAGCACAAACAATAATTATAGTGCATGATTGTTCCTGCTTTCCTATATTCTCTGGTCGTTTTTATCTTTTGTCATTCTTGCCAGTCTCAGGGTCATTTTAACTTGTCATTCTCTTATTAATGATATGAAGCTTTCTTTTGTATGGTTGTTTTTTTTCTTTTAAACACTGCCCCCCCCACCATGTTTTTTGATATGACCACATATCTATTGACAATCCTTTCGTTTTACAGTGTAAAGCATGGTAGAATAGAACTGATATTATGGAACAAGTGTACTATAGAATACCTGAGGAGTTCAAGAAATACACCACAAACCCTACGTGGATGTAAGGTACAGGTGGAATGGGCGATTTCAACTATCTAGGTATCTGATAAATCTCTCTGCCTAAGCAGAGCAACTGTTTAATTCCTGACTTGACTTCAGGGTAATTTCATTCCTCAAAGGATAATAACTGTTCTAGACTCAATCATGACCAATACAGAGGAGCTGGTTGCTGAAAGAGAAATGATGAGAATATTGGTAGGAAGTGATCATCTTAAGGATGTGATAGATAAGGAAAGAGAAAACAAGTACCCTCAATTTTGAGGAGTTATATTTCAAAGAATTCAAAGAAAAAACTGCAAGGAACCCATGGCCTAAAATTCTTTGGAGGAAATTGTTCGACCAGAGATAGGAGGCCCCTGAGAATAAAATTTTGTATTCAAAACTAAGGGGTTCTGATGAAAAAGAAAAGGATCATTTCTTGAAAAAAAGTAGACATAATGTACAGAGAACTCATTAATCAATACAGATTTTTAAAAGGTGTGCAAAAGATGGAAGAAAGAAAGGCTAGATAACAGAGGAAGAATATAGAATGGCATGGTCTTTTAATGTCAAGATTGCCATATTTCATAATAAGTTGAGGCTTGGAAATGGATGCTAAGGATAACAAAAAGAGCTAAATTGGAGGCAAGAGTATATTCAAGAAAAGGATGAGATTGGTACCAGGGGTGGATGGGATGATATCAATGGCCAAATAGTAAGATCATTCTGATCTTGCTTTTATTTTCTCTACCAAGAAGAATGATATTTAGACTGGGATGAATAGAACAAAAATGTAATGAGATGATACCCAAATGAAGAGATGGCAAGAGAGAACCTATGTGCCCAATGACATCGAACTCAGACCAACCTCATTTTAGGGTACTTGAAGTGGTACCTGTAATTGCTAGGTGGTGTAGTGGATAGAATGCTGGACCTATTACATTATGATAAAATGGCTGAGCTGCTGTCAGTGATCTTGAAAAATAACAGAGAATTAGAGAATTGCCACGGGATGAGATGGGAAAATATTGTCTATATTTTCAAAGAAGAGAAGAGGATAGATTTTACAAAGCATAGGCTAATCAGTTCAATTTCTATTCTTAGAAAAATTCAAAAAATGTTTTATTAAAGGGATGGCTTATAAGCATTTATCAAGGGAAGGTTATTCATTAAGAGTTAGCATGTCTTCATCAAGAAAAGTCATGTCAGATTAACCTTATTTTCCTTTTTGCCAAGGTTATTGGATAGGGTGACTGGCAGATAAAAGGAATACCACAGACTGGACTTCAGCAAAGCATTTGCCACTATCTTTTGTGGCATCCTTATGGATGAGATGCAGGTAAGAGCTCGATAATGCTGCATACAGTTAGGTGGGTTAAGAACTGGCTGAATAACTGAACACAAAGAATAGTTATTGATGGATTAATGTCCATGTAGAAGAGTTCTCCAATGGAACGCATTGGAGATCTGTCCTTAGCTTGATATTCTTTAACATTTCTGTCTATAGCTTAATGAAAGCAGATCTATCATTATTATCAAAAGTGCAAATGACAAAAAACTGGGAAGGAAAGCTAGCTCATTGGATGACAGAGTCAGGAAGATCTAAGTTCGAATCCAGCCTCAAATACTTACTAGCTGTGTAAACCTGGGCAAGTCACTCTGTCTCTGTTTGTCTCATTTTCCTTGTATGTCAAATAGGAATAATAATTACACCTGTCTCCTAGGGTTATTGTGAAGACAAAATGAAATCATATTTGTAAAATATTTCAAAAACTTTAAAGTGCTATATAAATGTTGCTGCTGCTGAAATATAATGCTCTAAATTTTTGTTAAAAATCGATTGTACACATTGGAAATTATGGGAAGATGGTAGAATAAGGCAGGAAATTACCTGGCTCTCCCAAATCTCTCCCTCCACCCCACCAAATAACCTAAAATAATGCCTCAAAGCAAATCTTACAGTGGCAGAAACAATTAAAAGTTGAGGTAAAATAGTTGTTGAGCCTAAGAAAACTTGGGAGGATGATAGGAAAGATCTGACCTTCTGGGGTGGTGGTCTGGCCAGAGTGAAGGGCAGATACTACTGGATATATGTGAACAGGTTAATAATCAGCAAGCCCTGGGGGTAGTGGCGTAGAGAACAACCTTACCTTTAGGAACTTTTGCCTCAAAAACTGAGAATGTGGGGGTTGGGTGGTTAATCTGGGGAAGATCTGGGGGCCTTCTGCTGATGTTTGACATGGGGATCAAGCATGTTGATTAGATAATGGAGTCTCAGGCTGTGGCTGCACGTGGGAAGGAGTGAGCACACACTGGTGAGTGAGATCAATTGTAAAGGAATGGGGCCCTGCTGGTGGTGCTGGTTACTCAGGAGAGAGCAGAGTCCTTGGTTTCAGTTCCAGGGCAGAGGGGCTAGCTGACTAGGAACTGTTTGAAGGGACTTCATGGATCAAAAGCATCTGTAGTAGCAGCAATGTTGGGGGCCCTGGTCTTGGCTCAGGGGCAGAGAGGAGCACTTGAGGTCACTCACAGACAAAGGCATGACCTGGAGGAGCAGTGATCACACCTTGCCTTGGCTTATAGAGAACTGGCAGAACCAAAGAGTCAAAGACCCCCAGATAGAGCTCAGAAAACAATACAAAAACCCCAAAAGCCTGAGAGACTATCTCCCATGCTCTGGGAGTACAGCCTGACCCTAACATAAAGTTAAAAGTCAAGAAATAGGCCATTAAAAAAGAGCAAATAACAGAGAAAGAACCCAACCACAGAAAACTACTATGGTGATAGAGAAGATCAGGGTTCAAACTCAGAAGAAGACAATGAAGTCAAAACAGCTACTCTATAGCTTCAAAGAAAAATGTAAAATGGTCACAAGCCCAGTATAGAGTTCTTCAAATTATTAAGAAGGACTGTAAAAATAAAAAAAAGAAAGGTTGGGGAAAAACTGGGAACAGAAACAAGAGTAATGCAAGAAAATCAAGAAAACTATGAAAAGAAAGTCAACTAATTGGAAAAAGAGATCCAAAAACTTATTGAAGAAAATAACTCCTTAAAAATTAGAATTGGACAAGGGGGATATCATAAGACATCAAGAAATGATAAAACAAAATCAAAAGAATGAAAAAATAGAAGAGAATGAGAACATCTCATTAGAAAAACAACTGACTTGGAAAATAGATCAAAGAAAGATAATGTAAGAATAGTTGGACTACCTGAAAGTTACGATAAAAAGTCTAGACACTACACTTTGAGAAATTATTAAGGAAAATTGCCCTGAAGTTTTAGAACTAGAGGGTGAAATAGAAATAGAAAAACAATCCACTGAATACTACCTGAAAGTAATCCTCAAATAAAAACTCACAAGAACATTATAGCTAAGTTTCAAAGCTCCCAGATCAAGGAGAAAATACTACAGGCAACTAGAAAGAAACAATTTAAATATTGTGGAGCTATAGTCAGGATAATACAAGATTTAGCACATCTACATCAAAAGACCAAAGGGTATGGAATGATATTCTGAAGAGCAAAGGAACTGGGTTTGCAAACAAGAATAATCTACCTAGCAAAGCTGAGTGTAATCCTGCAAGGGAAAAATGGATATTTAATGAACTAAAGGACTTTCAGTTACTCTTGAGGAAAAGATCAGAGCTGAACAGAAAATTTGACTTTAAGAATCAGGAGAAACATAAGAAGGTAAATATGAAAGACTAATTTTAAGGGATTTAATAAGGTTAAACTGTTCAATTCTTATGTGGGAAAATGATATTTGTAACTCTTAAGAATGTTATCATTACTAGGATAGTTCAAAAGAGTGCAGATAGAAAGAAGGTTTGGGGTTGAGTTGATTATAATGGGATGATCCTAAAAAATAAAATTAGGTAAGGAGAGGTAAAAAGGAGCAAATTTTCTCATACAAAAGAGATATGAATGGAAGAACTGTTACAGTGGAGGGGAGGATGGAATAGAGGGCAGGTAGTATGAGCACCTTATTCTTATTGGAACTGGGTTAAAGAGGAAATAACATATACATCTAGTAAGGTATAAAAGTCTTCTTTACTTATAGAGAAATAGGCAGGCAAGGGGATAGATAAAGTGAGGGACTGAGAAGGGTGTGTGGATTATGGAGGCAGTAGTCAGAAGTATATTAGATTTCTGAGGAGTGATGAGAGAGAGAGAGAGAGAGAGAGAGAGAGAGAGAGAGAGAGAGAGAGAATAGGGTGGAGAGAAACACACAACTACTAATTATAACTTTAAGTGTGAATGAGATGAAATCACCCCTAAAATGGTAATGGATAGCATAATGGATCAAAAACCCACAACCTGACAACATATTGTTTATAAGAAACACATTTAAAAATGAGAGATATACATAGAGTAAAAATAGAGGTCTAGAGTAGAATTTATTATGCTTCAGCTGATATAAAAAAAGCAGGGGTAACAGTCATGGTCTCAGACAAAGTTAAAGCTAAAATAGATTTAATTAAAAGAGATAAACATGGAAACTACATTATGTTAAATGGTACCATAGGTAATGAAGAAATATTAATACTAAACACATATGCAATAGCATTCACATTTTTAAAGGAAAAGGTAAATGGTGGAAATAGATAGCTTAACTCTAACAGTGGGGAACTTCAACCTTCCCCTCTCAGAACTAGATAAATCTAACCAAAAACCAAATAAGAAAGAAATCAAGGAAATGAATAGAATCTTAGATAAGCTAGATATAATAGACATTTGGAGAGAATGGAGTGGCAATAGAAAGGAATATAACATCTTCACAGGGTTACATGACACCTTTACAAAAGTTGATAGTGTATTAGACCATAAAAACTTTATAGTTAAACGCAGAAAAGCAGAAATATTAAATGCATCCTTTTCAGATTAAATGCAATAAAAATTACATTTAATAAAGGACCATGAAAACACAGACTAAAAATTAATTGGAGATTAAATAATCTAATCTTAAAGACTGAGTGGATTAAAGAACAACTCATGGAAACAATAATTTTATTATAGATAATGATAATAATGAGACAACATATCAAAATTTATGGGATGCAGAATTCAGAGGAAATTTTGTATATCTAAATAAGGATATAATCTTAAAGCTTAAATATAATCTTAAAGCTTAAATCAATAAAATAAAGAGAAGATCAATGAATTGGGTATACAACTGAAAAAACTACAGAAAGAACAAATTAAAAATCTCCAATTAAACACTAAATTGGAAATCCTGAAAGTTAAAAGTGAGATTAATAAAATTGAATGTAAGAAAACCATTGAATTAATAAATAAAACAAGGAGTTAGTTTATGAAAAAAATAATAAAATAGACAAATCATTGTTTAATATGATTTTAAAAAGAGAAGAAAATCAAATCACTAGTATTAAAAATGAAAAGGATGAATACATCACTAATGAAGATGAAATTAAAACAATTATTAGGAGTTATTTTGCCCAGTTATATACCAATAAATTTAACAATTTAAGTGAAATGGAATAATACTTGCAAAAATATAAACTGCCCAGATTAGCAGAAGAGGAAATAGAATATCTAAATAAAACTGTTTTAGGAAAAGAAATCAAACAGGCTGTAAATAAACTTCCTAATGAAAAAAAAGCATCAGGACTAGATGGATTTACAAGTAAATTCTGCCAAACATTTAAAGATCAACTAATTCCAATAATTAAATAAAAAAATTATTTGTGATGTAATACTACTGTGCTGTTAGAAATGGCAAGCAGGCTGATTTTTAGGAAAACATAGAAAGACTTACATGAAATAATGAAGCATGAAATGAGCAGAACCAAGACAACATTGCATACAGTAACAACAGTATTGGTCAAAGGAATTGTGAATGACTGAGCTATTCTGTGTTATATGAATATTCAAATCAATTATAAAGGACCTATAAAAGAAGATGTTATCCACCTCCAGAGAAAGAACTGATATATGAAAGTAGGTATTCTGTGGTTTCACGTGTATTTGTGTGAAATGTTGGCCTTCTCTAGTTCAAGATTGGGAGGGAGGGAAACAGCTTGGAACTCAAGATGCAACCAAAAATATTTAAAGCATTTAAAAACATTTTTAAAGTATTTAAGAAATCAATTGGACAAATACAGAATGGGGTTTGATCATGCTAACCTCACCCCCAACTCAATAAATCCCAGCAGCTCCCTATTGCTTATAGGATCAAATATAAAATCCTCTCTTTGGTTTTTAAAGCTCTTTACAACTTGTACTCTTCCTATCTTTCCAGTCTTTTTATACTTTATTTCCCTCAACACATTCTATGATCTAGTGACACTGGATTTTTTGTAGTTTCTTGCATATGACACTTCATCTTCTGATGCCTTCTGAAGCCTTTTCACTGTCCTCACTGCCTAACAAATTCTCCCCTATTACCGCCGCTTTGTGGCTTCTCTTGGGCAGCAAGGTGGTGCTGGGCCTGCAGTCAGGAAGACTTCTCTTTTTAATTTCAAATCTGGCCTCAATTCCTGGCTAGCTGTGTGATCGTGGGCAAGTCATTTAATCCTGTTTGCCTCAGTTCTTCTGGCTTCTCTTAATGCCTTTGAGATTCAGCTCAAATCCCCAGAAAGAGGCCTTTTCTTTTTTTTTTTAATTAGATTTTTTATTTCTAGTTTACAACACTCAGTTCTACATGTTCTTGAGTTTCAAATTTTCTTCCCTTCCTTCCCCTCCCCCCTCCCCCCAAGATGGCATGTAGTCTGATATAGTTTCTATATATACTTTCACATTAAATTTATTTACACAATAGTCAAGTTGTAAAGAAGAATTATGACCAATGGAATGAATCATGAGAGAGGAGAAACAAAACCAAAAAAGAAGAGGAAAAAAGAGAGAACAAATAGTTTGCCTAAATCTGCATTCAGAAGGCGTCCTTTTCTGATCTTCCCTACTGCTAGTGTCTTTCTTCTCAGATTATCTCTCACTTACCTTCTACATATCATGTATGTACATAATTGTTTACATATTGTCTCCCCGTTAGAATATGAATTCCTTGAGGATAGGAACCATGATAATTGCCTTTCTATGTATTACCAGTACTTCACACAGTACCTAACACATAGGGAAGACATAATGTTTGTTGACTTGACTTGAGTGGACATGACTTTATCTCTCTCCCTATCTCTCTTTCTGTCTTCCTGTCTCTGTCTGTCTCTCTCCCACATAATCAAAATAATGAAGAAAGAAACGGGAGGCTGTAAGTTCCTTGAGGATATTTACCACACTTCATTTATCTTTTCATCTCTCCTAATTCAGAGTATAGACTCTTAATGAATGTTTTTGGAATAAATAAAGAATATTGACTCATTTAAGTCCATTTATTCCAAAAACCTTTCTCTGACTTTCAAGTGTCAATGTGACTAAAAATCATTAACATTTAGTGAATATAAATTCATAGAAATGAACTACTTTCTTTGGGTGGGGGAGATAGGCCCAGACCTGAAGTTTCATGGAGGCAGTGTGAGAACTCTGAGAGGGAATGAGATGAGATAGAGAAGGCAAAATTCAGGAAAAATACCCCCTCCCCAATTATACAAAATAATAATTATAAAAAATTATAAAAATATGTAATATACAAAATGTATTTTGTACATAATATGTAATAATATATAAAATTATAAAATAATCATACAAAAATATATAACACACAATATATATTTTGTACATAATATACAAAATAACAAAATTATAATTACACAAAATAATAATATACAAAATGTAACATGCAATATATTTTGTCTGTTGTATACATAACACAAAATTGTAAGTACATAAAATAATATGCAAAATATATGACATAAAAATATACAAAATAACAATAATATGAAATAATAATTATACAAAATGCAATAATATGCCAAAATACAAATAATACAAAATAACAATAATTATACAAAATAATACCCCCAAAAATGATAGAGGAAAAATAAAGTAATTGAAGAATAGAGGTGGAGAATAAGAACATGAATGACAATAATTATAGTTGACAATCATATAGTTTTCTAAGGTTTGCAAAATGCTTCAGCTACATTATCTTGTTTGATCAAGAACAATGGTTAGGTCAAAAGAGATGTTGAATTTCAGTTGGTGCCATGAAATAGTAAATTAAATGGCTGAAAATAATACTGCTATACAGGCTTTAGTCTCTAAGATAGCTCTTCTATGTTTTCCTTTAAGCACTACGCCTGCAGTTCTGCTTACTGACACTAGGGGAAGTGTGTTGTCTGGCTTATGGCTTTGTGGTCCAAATGGTGAGATGTCCTAAACGTGTAGATATCTGAGGGCATGAGAGCGTACAATCCCACTCATTATACGTGTTGATGTTCCCTTCCCCTTCCTCTCCCCGTCTCCTTTACTAAAATAACAAAACCTAATTATCTAGAGAGGCACTGTGGTACAGCTGATAAAAAAAAAAGCCACTTAGGAAGACCTTGGTACTGGTCTCCCTCATGACACATAAAATGTGATCACAGGAAAATTGCTTGACCTCTCAGAGCTTCAGGCAGCTCTCTAAAACTATACATTTTTATATGAGTCACTGATCTATATTGGTAGAAGAGTTCTCACGCAGCCCCCATGAAACTGCAGGTCTGGGCCTATCTGCCCCACCCAAAGAAAGTAGTCACTTCTGTGAAATTATATTCACTAAATGCTAATGATTTTCAGTCACATTGACACTTGAAAGTCAGAGAAAGGCTTTTGGGGTAAACAGACTTAAATGAGTCAATATTTCAGACACTGAAGAACAGTAAGCAATAAGCTATTATTTACAGAGTACCCATTATTTGCTCAGCACTGTGGGGGATGCAGAAGTATAAGATCAATTAACATATAATGATTTATAATGAAATATACACTAAAATATAAATGAGGTAATTTACTCCCAATGCAAAATAATTAGCTACTCGTTTAGAAAAGAATCCCATATTATAAACCTATGAATCAACCTACATATATATATATATATATATATATATATATATATATATATATATATATATATATATATAGGTACATATTTTAACTTCATATCACTGGATCTGGCTCTCCCCAAAGCAAGGTGAGCATGCTCCCATGATGCCATGCCACTAAGCAAAGTGTCTATGGGTTCAAGAAATGGCTATTTCTTGGTTTCCTTTCTTGAAAAGTGTAATTAGTACAGGTTACCTGCCAGGTTATATACTGGAACCCACTCTCTTGCTCCCTGAGGGAGTTTGGCCTTTTCCTCAAATAGACCAAATAATATGGGCAAAGCAGAATGATGAGAGCCTATGACCCCATTAAGTCACACAAAACCATATGAGTCACTCACTCTAGGGCTGAAAATGCATATTCCTCTAAAAACCTTTTTGATATTATCATGCCCCTGTTGGGAATACATCAGGAAGAGTGTTAGCCCACATTTTTGCAAATTAAAGTCTTTGAGTACTATTGAGTTTGAACTAGCTAGGCTAACCCTGGGTGATGAGTGGTGGCTATTAATGAAATGAAGAGATATCTTGATTTTGATTCACTTCTGGACATTTCAACTTTTGCCTCCTTTCAACAATGATCTAGTTTTGGAGAATTTGGCTCACTGCTCAGAGGAAGCTTGGTACAATGCAGGGGTACAGAATCTGTGGCCTAAAGGCCACGTGTGGCTTTCTAGGCCCTCAAGTACAGCCCTTTGTCAAAGTGACTTCTTTGTCAAAGGGCCACACTTGAGGACTTAGAGGGCCACATGAGGCTTTCAGGCCACGGGTTCCCCGTTCCTGAGAGCCAACTGCAGAGCCAGACGTGGGCTGACGTCTTGCCTCTGACACATTCTGGATACGTGACCTTGAGCAAGACATTTAACCTCTTGGTGCTCTAGGCGGCTTTTTAAGACTAAAAATTTCAGAGAAGGTACTGATTTGCATTTGTAGATGGAGTTTCCTTACCTATGAAGTTCCCTTTACCGATGAAATCACAAGTCTAGTCCATATTCTCTAATAAACGAAATAGAGTTGCACATCAAATTCAATTGTTATTGATTATCATAATGACTAATAATTATTATTACTAATTACCATTATAATAATGCTGTTCAGTTGTTTCAGTCAGACATGACTCTTTGTGATCTCTTCTGGGCTTTTCTTGGCAAAGATACTAGAATGGTTTGCCATTTCCTTCTCTAGCTCATTTTACAAATGAGGAAACTGAGGCAGATAAATTAAGTGACTTGCCTAAGTTCACACTACTAGTAACTGTCTTGTCATGGTTCAGTCATTTCAGTCATATTCTGTGACACCTTTTGGGGGTTTTCTTGGTAAAGATACTGGAGTGGTTTGCCATTTCCTTCTCCAGCTCATTTAGCAGATAAGGAAACTGAAGCAAACAGGGGTAAGTGATTTGTCTAGGGACACACAGCTAATAAATATCTGAGCCCAGATTTGAACTCAGGGAAGTCTTCTTTATTTCAGGCCTGGCACTCTGCATTCTATGGCACCACCTAGCTGCCCAATTATACTAATATTAGTTTACATTTAGTTTAACATTAAACTCTATTAACACTAGATGAAGTTCGAGGGAGCTCATCTGGCCTGTAGCACCCTACAATGATATCTTCACAAGGATTTTGTAAGGAGGGTGCATTATTTCTGATTATTCTCATTTTATAGATGAAGATAGGGAAGATCAGAAAGATGAGGCCATTTTGCTCATCGAAAATCTACAGAATTAGTAAATGGTGGAGTCAGTATTCGAACCTGTGTCCCCTGACTTTAAATCTAATACTTTTTTCAACTCTTCCAGGACTTTTCAGGACCCAGTTCTAGTCCCACTTCCTTTAGGTAGTTTCCTCTGACTATTTCGTACACATTGGCCTCTACTAATCTTCCTTTAATAGTCCACATCACATAGTTTAAACCTTAATTGTTTTAATTTATAGAATTGTAAGACCATAGATCTATAGCCAGAAAAGACCTTAAGAGGTCATCCAGTTCAATGCCTTTGTATTATAGATGAGGAAATAGAGGCCCAGATAGATTTACCCAAGGTCACACAGGGAGTAAGTAAGTGGGAATTAGGATTCAAATTTAGGTTCTCACTTCAGGTTCAATATTCTTTCCATTACACTTTGCTGCAGATGAATCTTGTCTGACTATTGTGGGTAGAAAGGGTGAGATTATGTTGATATTAATGCGAACCCATGATGTTTTTACTTGTAGATTATAAAAGGTTGCATGTAATGTTTGGTGTTCATCTCCCAGGGAGAGAAGTGTGGGTCACTGACTTGTCACAATGAGGACGGGACACGGTTGGATCCCTAGCTGAGAGAATAAGAAAATGTGTATAGTATTGGCATTTTTTTTCTCATCCAACAAAAGTAATTGTTGCGGAAACCTGTGCCATCCCCAGTCATGGTTGTGTTTATATAGTACTTCAAGACTTTTAAAGTATTTTATATCTCATCTTATCGTCATGACAACCCTGAGAGGTAGGTATTGTTACTTTCCCTATTTTTATATATGAGGAAATGAGGGCAACTAGGGGCTAAGTGACTTGTCCAGGGTCATACAGCTAGTGAGTGTCTGAGACTGGATTTGAATTCAGGCCTTCCTGACTATAGATCTAGCATTCTATTTACTGCATGATCTTTTGACAGTGTTAATGACTCATCTGTCCTCCTACGTGGTAGTACTAGGGTTGGGTAAATGAATTTTGCATCATCTAGTTGCTGTATACCATTCAGGGAAAAGTTATAACCTTTTCTCTACTTTCTGTGTCTAGTTACAACTTCCCATCAGACCCCAAGCTGAGACCCCTCTCCAGGACCTGGAATTTAGGGATGAATTCAGTGTTATTGATGCAGATTTGTCACCCCCAACAAGAGATATTTAATTAGGTGTTTGCCCTGGTTTGTGGAGCATCAGTTCTGGCCAACTGGATATACTCATAGATTGGACCCCAAACTGTTTTTGAAGGAAGTATGGAGAATCAATAACCAATGGGGTTCATCTGTTCTTCCACTCTCTGTGGACATGGTATTATTACTTGTTAACAAGAGTAGGAAGGAATGGTTTTGTCATGATTATGGGGCTCTGAACATATTAATAGCTTTTGCCCTTCATGTCAGACATACAGACCAGGTGACTCAGTTTAAGTTGAACCTCAGTGATGGGCGCAACATATAAATTGATCTAGATAAGGAATAGTGCTGTCTGGAAAAGGGCATTCAGATTTGGGAAGGCCTATATAAACATCAGGCTGTATTGGGTAATTGACTCATACAATGATCCCACCAAGAATTTTAAAGGTTCCTGAAATCTATTTTCCAAGACCCACTCCCACCTCCTCATCTAGCAAGCCAGAATTGGCCGAGGATGCCATCTAGGCATCATTGGCTGTTTACCAAAATGGAGGACCACCAACCTGAGAAGAAGGAGATGGAAATCTTGGGACAAATACAGGAGGAGGGGACGTGGTTGGATCCCTAGGTGAGAGAATAGCTGTGAAGCTGTGAAGAGCATGAATAGGCCCATGCAAGGCAGAGGTGGTGGTGGTGGGGGGGAATTGTCACATTGGTGAAAGACTTGCAGTAGCTTTGAGTTTTGCAGGAAATGACAGCTGCTTCATCTCAAGATTTCTAGCTCTGATAACAACTTTCATGGACATGATGAAATATCTAAGAACATCCCATTAAATAATGGATATGGAGAATGCAATCAATGTTCTCAGTGAGTTATCCATCCCAGTTTGATGTTAGCTGAAAATTTGATAAGCATGCTATCTATACTCAATCCAAGTCATTGATAAAAATATTAATAGCTTGGGGCCAAGCACAGATCTATAGGGTATTGCACAAAAGACTTCCTTCAGAGGAATAAGTCTTCCCCTTATTATTTGGTTCCATTCATTCAATCAATTTTGAATTCATGTAATTGTGCTATCATCTAGTCCACAGCACTCCTTCTTTTGAATAAATGGATGAATTTAGAATATTTATTATGTATTTACTATTTGCCAAGCACTGTACTAATCTCTGAGGATACAAATATCAAAATAAAACACTTCCAATTTTTAAGATGCTTACATCCTAGTAAGGGGATACATAAAAGAAATATAAGTACATAAAAGAAAGTGGCCGTCAGGGATAAATGCTTTGATTTTAGAATTCCCAAGAATCACAAGTAGAGTCATGGGGAGTCAATTGACACACTCTTTTTCAGAAACAATGGTAGTTTTGATTTAATTACTATTTCTGGACAAGAGGAGGGAAGCAAATATGATGGCGGTGGTAGTGGAAGACATGTACGGTGGCAGGAGAGATAACAAGGAGATGGCTAAGGTAGATGATTGAATAGGATGTGAAGCATAGCCTGGGATTGTGGGTTTGGGATTGGTTTGATATAGTTGAACAATATGTATTTTTACAAGCACACTCAACCCCCTCCCCCCAAACCCCAGAACAGCATAGCCCCAAGGTGATGGTTTCAAAACTGAGAGGATTTAGTCTGTTTTAGGAGGCCCAGTGGTCTAGAGAGAACAGGGCAGATGGTAAGTTGGCTAGTTTGGTCTTTTGGTTGAGCCAAGTTTCTTTTACACAAGAATAGCATGAGAAATTTTTCCATAAATCCTGTTAAAAACTACTTAAAATATACCTATAGCATTCTTCTGACCTAGGTCTTTAATAATCAGCAAAAAAAGAAATTAAGATTAATTTAGCATGAGTTGTTCTTAATGATGTCATGCTGCCTCTTTGGGTCCGCCACTTTCTTTTCTAGATGCTTGCCAAACATCCTTTTAATAACATATTCTAGAATTTTTTCTGGGAATCAAAGTCAAGGTAATTGGTCTACAATTTATAGACTCTATTCCCTACCATTAAAAAAAATCACAATAGTCCTGGCACATAGAAAGTGTTGAATAAATGCTTGTTGATCGATTTGCTCTTCTTTAGTTCTAAGGTACCTCTCCCAATTTACTGACCCTAGCTCAACAATCATATCCATGAGTTTTTTCATTGCCTATGGATGTAATTCATATGGGAACTCACCAATGTCAGCTAGGTACCCTCTTACTATCATGGGTATAAACTCCTTATTAGTTATATTTATTCTGTCCCTTCCAGTACAAATGTCATTTGCCTTAGAAGAGAAAATAAATAGAAAAAAAAAAACCTTTGGGGCCTATTTAGGGAAGAATCTTTCTTACTTTGCAGCAGGGAAGTGAGGGGGCCAGGTAGCATTTTTCTAGGACATGGCCAATGGTTTAGGACAAATATCCTAAATATAATAAAACTAGGAGCTATAAGCAAAAAGGATTTTCCAGGGTTGGGGCTTTCTACCTATAATTCAGTGGTAGCAGATTCTGGAGGCTTGGAGATCTTAGCAAAAGTGTTAGCTTATAGTGACTTAAAGTACTAATTCTCCTAGGACTGTTTGTATTTTAATAGGGTATTTCTGAATATGGAAAAGCCTTCAAAGTTCTCAATGATCAAATCTCTAACAGTCAAGTTTCAAACCCCATGCTAGGTAGTGTGATATTTTTGGGAAGAAAGTCCTACATGAAACCCTTCATATAGAATCACAGAATGATAATTCTAAAGTGCTTTCTACCTATTCTGAAGGCCAGTCCTGGTATGTGGGTTGAGCCAGTGTGCTTTAATGATCAGTTCTTCTGGAATTCCCTATCTTTATCAATCTCTTGCCAAAGTTACATTCTGCTTTTCATCTGACTTTGTTCTTCCTTAGGCCATTTTAGGAGTGGCTAGGTGATGCAGTGGATAGAGCCCTAGGCCTAGAGTCAGACTCCTTTGATTTAACTCATTTGAGTTTAAATACAGCCTTAGGCACATACTAGCTGGGTGACCTTGGGCAAATCGTTAACTTTTATCTGCCTCAGTTTCTTCATTTGTAAAATGGAGATGGTAATAGTACTTACCTCCCAAGGTTTCTGTGAGGATCAACTGAGATGATAATTGTGAAGTGCCTGGCATAGAGTGAGCAGTATACAAATGATAATTGTTTAAGCTATTATTATTTTTAGTCATTTTCTATCAAAGCAGACCTCAATTCTCTGGCTCAAGAGCGCTCTTTCCAGTACTGTCAGTGGCATAAAATAATATTTACTAGACCTTTCTTGTGAAACCAGAGAAAAAGATTTACCGTTATTATTATTTTTAATAAATATCCTGCCTTTCTTTTTTGGAAGAAACAGAGAGAGAGAGACAGAGACAGAGACAGAGCAACAGAGACAGAGAGTAACAGAGAGACAGAAAGTGACAGAGAGACAGAGAGAGACAGAGAGAGACACAGAGAGAGAGACAGAGAGAGGGAGAGAGAGAGGGAGAGAGAGAGGGAGAACACTAGTCTGAGAGTTGCCTAGCAACTGTTTGAAGCTCAGGTGAAACCAGCTAATTAGTTTGGTTTAGAGTATGGTCTGAGAGGTGTTGCCTAGCAACCCTCTGAATCCTGGACCTCTGCAGATCTTGATGGAAGGCATCAGCACAGCTCAGGGAGAGGTTTCTGAAAAGTTGCTTGCCCATGGATATTTTCACTAGCCCACAATTTCATTTCCATACAACGCTGAATTCCACGAAGGTAGTGAATGTGTCTTCTTTATGTACCCTCTTTGCCTAGATTGGTGCCTTACACGTAATAGTTGCTTGTTAAATGTTGAATAATGGTATACATTTTTACCAAACTCTTTTTTGTCTCCAGTTTCTTCCTTTTCTTTCCTATTAAATGGATGTCCTTTGAGTCTGACATAGGCTAAGAAAGTTCACAATGATGGAGAGAAATGCTTTTAAAAATATATACATCTCCTTATATATATGCATCAGCATTATGAATAATAGACATAATATTATATTTAATAATATATAGTGCCATATTTTATATTAACAGAGTGATGTCTCCAGAATTCCCAAAGGAAAGTCCTTTGGAAAGGAGCTAAGAGGACCAGCTGTCCCAGTAGGGAATCTCAATGGTAAGCAAGGAGCAGGCTTCTTTAGAGAGATGATTGGTAGAGTGCCTTTTAAATGTTAATGATAATTGGTTACATTGACACTTTAAAGCAAGAGAGAGGACTATGGCATAAACATACTGTGTCAACAAGTCATTAATTACAGATGAGGTTGAAAATGTTAAAAATCTCTAGAGAGAAAAGAGGAAGTGCCAAACTGTCATACCCAGGAACTTCCCTGGAATATGACCTATGTTAGCATAGAATTTGGTATGAGACAGGTTGTTATTGGATCATTTCCAAAGGTACTTATTATTGGAAGTACCAGGAGGATCTTGTTATATTCATTCATTCAGTAAAAATTATAAAGTGTCTATTCTGTACAATGCACTATGCTGTGAGGACGCAAAGATGAATATGACATGGACCCTACCCTAATGTATCAGTTTTTTTTTTTCACCTATGATAGTATACGCCAGTGTGGTCCCCAAGGAGATTATGGCACTGAAGTTTTGGAGTATTTAAGGAAAAAAAAATCTTTGTGTAATGCATATGTCTGATAAAGAAAAGGCTACATTTCCCAGAACGCTTGAGCCCAGAGCATAAGGGCTCACAGAATGAGTGGCTCCATGTAAAATTATGAATTTTTCAAAATTTTGTCTTTGGTGCTCTTCAACCTTCCCTTTCCCTGCCCCATTTCTCCCTTTCTTGGAAGTCTCCCTCCGCCTGACTAATGTCCTTTAAAGGTTTGACCAATAAAGTCTTAAGCTGCTTTTCCTACCAGGGTTAGATGCATTTTATTCAGAGACTATTGAAAACTAAGAAGTCTTTCTTAATCATAGGCATGAATCTTTACAGGCAGAATTTTAGATACATGAAAGTAATGAAGGGAATATTTTTGGTTGGAATATGGAAGATAATTGCAATTATTTTTTAAAGAATGTTTTTATTTTGTTTTTTCTCAACTACATGTAAAAACAATTTTAATATTCTTTTTAAAGATAATTTTTGAGTTTCAAATTCCTTCCCTCTCCCCAACCCTCCCTCACCTTGAGAAGGCAAGCACTTTGATATAGATTATATGTGTGCAATCATGCAAAACATATTTCTGTATTAGCCATGTTGCAAAAGAAAACACAGACAAAAAAACCCACCTAAAAATCCCCAAACCAAAAATGAGAAAAAATATATATATACGTATATATATATATATATATATTTTAAATTATGCTTTGATTTGCATTCAGATGCCATCAGTTCTTTTTCTGGAAATGGAGAGCATTTTTCAACTTACGTCCTTCAGAATTGTCTTGTTAAATGCAGTTATCTCAGTACCTGTTTATGCCGTACTATATGAAATTGACCTAGAGTTGTCAGAAGAGAACTCTCTCTTCCATTGTAATTGGGGATTTGGAGATGGTGGTGATGGCATGATGCCTCTCTGTATGTCAACACTTCTAGCCACCCTTAACCTCCAGATTTGTTACCAGAGGAATGGAGTTGTTATTGGGGTGGTGGAGGAAGAAAAGATCAGGGAGATTCCTGTTTGAGAATGGGTTAGATCATTAGACGATCTTTGTGAGATCTGTGTTTCCTTATCTAAATGGCAGGGTTATTATTTTGCATCTATGGGATTTCCTATTATTTTCTTTGGAAAAGACAGGAATGCGAATCCCTTAGCAAAGCGCCGCTAGCTGGTCTGGTGCTTTGTTAGCTGTTTTTTTTTTTTTTTAATTTTTTAAAGCAGGAAGTGCTAACTATCCACATCAGTTATTCAATGCAAACTGTTCCTGTATGAGACATTTTAATTGGGCAAAAATGTTCAGCATTATCATTTTACCTGAAGATACACCATATGTCAGAGTCAGCTTCAGACTCATTTCTTTATCTGAATGCTAATGAGATTCCTAAATAAGCTGCCACACCAAAAGGCTGAATGAGGAAACCACAAACAATTGAGGGAACATAGCAGCAGTTGCTTTGAGTTGTGTGTTGCTTTGGATGAACTAATATTGAATCAATGAAATTGTGCTGCTTGTGATCCCCTACTGCCTGGAGGAGGGAGCTGGCCTCTTTGTGCAAACTTGGTATCATGCGATACAACAAGGCTCATTTAAAACGAAACAAAAGTACTGCAAATTTACATATCCAGAGGAGTGTAGTCCTTCAAAGCAATCACCTTGGAAGGCTATTAGGTTATTTCACTTTTCATTTCCTACTTGGCTTTGTGGCTGTGGCTGTGTGTGTGGGTGGTGAGGAGGGGGTGGCGCTATGGTTAGGGCCAGAAGAGCTGAAAGTTGGGGAGGTCTATTCATCCATATAGTAAAAAAATAAACAAAGAAGGAGAGGAAGGTGGGGGAGGAGAGTGAATATTAGGTTTAGAAAAGGAAGGAAACCCTCAATTTACACATAAGGAAACTGAGGTCCATAGAAGTTAAGTTTATTGCCCAAGGTCACCCAGGTAATAAAGAGTGGAGGGGAAGATGAAAACCCGTATCTTCCAACTCCAAATCTAGTGCTATTTCCAGCCCCCATGCTGTATTTTCCAAACCATTGATTAACCTAGTCAAATTTATGGGGATACAATTCCATGTGCCCATCTCTCTCTCTCTCTCTCTCTCTCTTTCTCTCTCTCTCTCTCTTTCTCTCTCTCCCTCTCTCTCTCTCTTTCCTTTCTCTCTCTTTCTCTTTTTGTTTTTTTCTCTATTTTCCTCTCTCCTCTCTTCATTTCCCCACTCTCTCTTTCTCTTTCTGTCTTTTTTTCTCTCTCTCCCTCTCCCTTTCTCTTCTCCTCTCTCTCCTTGTCTTTCTCCATCTCCCTCTCTCTGTCTCTGTCTCCCTTTTTCTCCCTGTCTCTGCCTCCCTTTTTCTCCCTTTCTCCTTCTCTCTCTCCCCCTCTTTATCTCTCTATTTCTCTCCTTCCCCTCTTTCTCTCTTGCCCCCCAACTCTTATAATTTCATTGGTATTGGGAATTACCCCAGTGAAGGAACTCCTTTTCCCAATGCAGACTTGCCAATAAAACTCATCTGTTTCAAATCTTAGAGAGCTGTCAGGGCACTGAGGGCTTAAGTGATTCCTGTGGTCCAACAGCTAATATGTATCAGAGGTAGCACTTGAATTCAAGTCACCCTGATTCCAATGTGCAGACTGTGCTGTGTTTCATCATGAGTCTGGGCTAAATATCATAGAATGCTCTCTTATTGTGAGTTATTCTTATAGCAAGTGCTCCATAAAATAGCTGGAGCCTGGAGTTGTGAACTGGGAGGAAGGATTCCCAGAATTACAGAGTTTTAGAGTTGGAAGGGAACTTGGAGACTGTCTAGACCAGGGATTCTTAGTCTTTCTGTCTCATGGGCCCCTTTGGCAGGCTGCTGATGCCTATGAAACAGTTCTTAGAATAATGTTTTTAAATGCATAAAATAAAATATTTTGTTGTTGTTCAGTCATTTTAGTTCTATCTGACTCTTTGTGACCCCAATTAGGGTTTTCTTGGTAAAAATACTGGAGTGGTTTGCTGTTTCCTTCCCTAATTCATTTGATAGATGAAGAAACTGAGGCAAACAGGGTTAAGTGACTTGCCCAGGTCACCAAGCTAATAAGCGTCTGAGGGCAGATTTGAACTCAGGAAGAAGAATCTTCCTGACTCCAGGCCTGGTGCTCTATCCACTGTGCCACCTAGCTGTCCAAAATATAATATATAGGATTATAAAGGAGACCGATTATATTGAAATATATTCCTAAAAATATATTTTAAAAATCACAGACCTCTACAAACAAAGGGATCCTTGATCCCTTGGGATCTTCAGGTTAAGAACTAGATTAATCCATACTTGACCAAGAATTCGCTCTATAACACTGCTAAAAAATGCTCCCTCAGCCTCTCTTTGAGGTCCTTCCCCTCCCCTTTTTCAGAGATAACACTCCTTTTGTTTCAGTACTCAGGGTTTAGATTGGGTTCTACCATGGAGTTGCAACCAGAAGAGAGGATAATGAGTTTTGGGTAGATCAGTCTTGGGTTCCAAACACTTTTGAAGCCCCTTACCCTCTTCCCTCCATATCAAGGTTTGGTGAAGGTGTTGTAACGCTGGTTTGGGTATTGAGGTAAATTTACGGTGAATAGCACATTGCTGTTCCACCTAAGAGGCAAAGCAATAGGACTAGGATTAATCTTCGGTGTCTTTGGGGTCTAGTAAGGTGCGATCTTGGTTCTGTAAATGGCTATTTGCTCAGTCAGATTAATTTCCATTCCTGGGAGGGACGTGGCCATCATCCTTGTTCTCTCTGTAGTGTTTGCATGACCCTGTGGTTCCAGTTTTAGTGCTGCTTTAAAATTTTAAACTTTTCTTTTATTAAAAACCAGAGGGACTGTTTGTTTTTTTCTGGGAGCTTACTGCCTAAGCTGGCTTGGTTCAAATGTTTATTTGCTTTCAATTTTTCATAAGGACGAGAAATCTGGCAGGCGAAGGGTGGTGGTGGCAATTGACCTCTTCTACTGGCTCTTTTCTCCCGTTCTTTCCTTGCTTACCCTGGATACTGTCCCCGTGTTTGCTGCTTGCTTCCAAAACTCATTGACTGTTGGGTCCATGGGCAATTCTCACAAATAATTTCTCACCTTCTATACAAGGAAACAGGTTTAGCAGGACTTAACTCGTCTATCCAGAACCTCTGCTTCCCACCAAGGTATGGTATTAACTTAGCTCTGCTTTGAACCCATGCTGCAGCCATCTGGTATATTTTTTATTTAAGTTTCTACAACTTTCTTCCCCAAGCAATACCGAGAAGATAAATTTATTTCTTACCCCACCCGCCTTTACCTTCTTAGCAGAAGCCTGCCATCATCTTATCTAAATCACTCTTCCGGACCAGGATACAATGTTCTAAGATGATTATTTAAAAACCCTTCCCTCCATGAGTAGCTGTAGCGGCACAGTTCTCTTCCCCAGCTAGTAGGCTAAGCCCAGGGCATTTGATTTCTGAGCTCTGCTCTACTGATTTAACATACAACCCAGAGACAGATTTTAAAGGAGAAAAACAACTGATCAAACCATAATTTAATTTACAAAAGGACAGAAAACACTTTTTAATAGGAATGGGAAGGATCATTGTTGTGGGTGATTCAGGTGGTGAATTCTGGGACAAATTGAACTATGTGTCCATCTTGTCCTACCCCTAACCCCACCATTTCCCTTCCTCTATTAATTTTAAACAGGTGAATATAGATAAAAATGAATAGCTGGCAGGCTGGAAGGGGAAAAGAAGGCAAAGAGATGTTACTAAAGACAAAAGGGCAGCCTGAGAGGTATACAGGGAATCAAGGGAGAAAGTCATTTTTGCTAAGCAACTAGCCTCAGTCTTTTTTTCATCTACTTCAAGCATTGGGGACTGTATATGTAAATATATATGTGTATGTATGTATGTGTGTGAAAAGGCACTGAAAATCTAGAACCTAGGTTGGCCAATCAGGAGAAAGACATTTTTGGCCGGCTCTGAGCTTAATCTATCATAATGCTGTATGTCCTCTGGTATAATAGACACGCTTTGCTTTGCTCTCTGAGTGAACCTAAGCTCTCCTGCTGGATTTTGCTGACCGGGAATATTCTTCTGCTAAGGACCTGGCCCACTGGACATCTCCCTTATCTTATTGTTTATGGACCTCCCTTGGTTTATGACATCTTATGTTTATGGTTGGCAGAAAACCAGACATCCTGGGGCCACCCTATATGTTTTATGGAACTATAATTTTGGCTAATGAAGAACACTGGGGTCCTCAGTTGGGGGGGTGGTGGTGGTGAGAGAGGTGAGTGGGTTACTCTATGGGTTTAAGAACCTCTTCAACTGGCCTTCGTTTGAGCTCATTCTTATGACTCCTGTGTATGGATGCATACACTTCATCAACTTTGAGAGAAATAAACATAGGCATGCAGCCTATTTTGTTTGTCTTTCTTACAACAAACTTAGTAAAGGTTGACAGTTGACAATATATACATCATATATACACATATACACATACATGTGTGTTTATATGTGTATGTATGTAGATATACGTGTGTGTGTGTTTGTGTGTGTGTGTATTTGAGCTTGGCTGACAAAACCATTCGCTTCTCTCTTGCCAATGGCCTCTGGGAGACCTCAGCCCTTTGGTTCCCACAGCATCGCAGAAGTCCCACAAAGTTTGGGCTCATGGTAATTGCTTAGATTTGGTGGAGATATGGGCTAGGGATAGAGAGGCAGTGTTGTGGAATGGATAGAAAATGGCCTGGCTATTCTCTTTGGCATTCTTTGTCAGAAAGATTAATTGAGTTTAAGTCCCATATCTGACATATACTGACCATGTAGCCCTGGGTGAGTCACTTAACTTCTCCAGCCATTCAAGCAGGAGGAGTAGCCAGGCATAAATTGTCAAGTCATCCTGATCTCCATTGGTAGAGGATGGTAGAGGGATTTTCTTCTATCAGAGTTCCTTACGCCAATGAAATCACAAGTCCAATCCAAAAAAAAAAAAGGTATTTGTATATGTTTGAGGAATAGATCTTGAAGCTACAAGAATGTTGGGAAGTATGTAGTTGATTTCATTTTGGAATGCTTTAGTGATTCTGACTGATCCTTTAGTTATAGTAGAACTGAAAGCCTCATACATTTTCAAATATCTAGGAACATTTTTTTTTGAATGTCCATGTTTTCCAAAAGATATGTATCAACTCTTCCTCCATTTGGAAGATCACTCACATTTACTTTTTCACTTCACTTGAGATTAGTAGTAGGTTTTATTATTGGCCCAGAGAAATTTGTGAGCATGTGGATGTGGGTGGTCCATATCAAATGGAGAAATTGGCAGCAATAATTTAGAGTATGAACTCATTTGCAAAGTCTCACAGAGGTGGATGGTGAAAAATTATGAGCAGTGTCACCTCATAAAACAGTGAGAAGAGTGAAGGGAAAATGAGTTTGTAGAAAACTTGGTGTGAAATTAAGTGAGATCATCCCAAGAGTATTTAAAAACAAAAATGGAAGGACAACAAACAGACCAAAAAATGGAACAGCTCTGTCAGTTTTTCTATAACAAGGTATTTTCTTCATTGATGACATTGTAAACACCGTATCTGGAAACTGCCCTCTCTGTCCTGAATAGTCTTTGTGAAGAAGTGAAAACAGCACTAAAAATGATGGAGATGGGAAGTAAAACTAGACAAGGCCAAGTAAATGAAGAAAAAAGTCTAAACTAGGGGTGAAACAGTTTTGAGAGTATTAAGGGGTTGATTCTCAGTATTTCTGAAGGAAGGTAAGTTATTGAATGATTGAAAAAATCACCAACAAGACTACTACATTAAAATAAATTCATCGTGAAGGTGTATGTAGAACCTACATTGGATTACATGCTGTCTTGAGGGGGAGGAGAGAGGAGAGGGAGGGAGAGAAAATCTGGAAATCAAAAACTTGTGGGACTGAATGTTGTAAACTAAAAATAAAAAATAAATTTATTTTAAAAAAAGTAATCTAGAAGTTATCAATCCCTACTGACCCACATATCTACCTTCTCATCTTTACAAAAATCTTTATGAGGATTATCTACATGTGAGGATTGTCTATATCTATAAGGATTATCTACTATAAAAATATGAAAACAGGCAGGCTTATGTAAATATATACTATAGAATATGGAAGACCACATTTTAACAGTTATACAATTGAATACAAAAGAATATTATTCACTGTTTTTTGTGGGTTTTTTTGTTGATTATTTAAAAACTATTGGATTGGGTAAAGCAAAATGCAGCTTCAAAGTCTTTTTCCCCAACAAACCATCTCCTATGCTTTATGTTAAGATTCTTTGATAGATTCAGCCACAAAGATGACTTTGTTAGTCGATCCTTTAATGATCCAAATCAAGGAAGATATAATATAAGGAAGTATATGCTCACCAAAAGGGTTTGCCATTGTCATGGAGACTACCTGATACAGAGTCCAAATGGAAGTAGGATTACCCATAAAGAATGAGATCATCCAGATATTCCTCTTTGTGAATTACATTGTGCTGATTACATCTAGCCTGGAATACCACAGGGACCTTTTGAGTGAGTTCCATTACTACTCAAAATGGCCTATTATCCCACTCAGGAAACCAACCCAAGATGAGTGCCCACTTCACTCCCAGTTCAATTCATTCTCCATAACTTGACCTCCTCATCAGCATCCTTGCCCCCATATGACTAGCCTCCTCTCTCTCTCTCTCTCTCTCTATTTTTCCAATTCCTCTTTCTTTATGTTTTGTCTTCCCTTATTAGATCTTAAGCTTTTTTGATATTAGCAAGCCTCTTGTTGTCTTGTATTTATATCCGTAGCGCTTAGCACAATGTCCAGAACATATATAGTAAGGGCTAAGAATGACAATTATCCAAACTATGGTATATAATTGGATGGCTAGCTCACTGAGTTAACTCTCACATGCATCTTGGACAGATGCTGGATCCAAAATTCAATAGGGGACAGAGACAGAAGGATATACTGCATTTGAGAAATTCCACAATACTTTCAATGATCCCAAGCTTCTCCCTGTAACAAAGGTCTTTCATTTAACACCAATATTCTTCTTGTGGTACTGCAGTATATGGTTGTGAATCAGGGAATGCTATAACTAACTTCAGGGAATCGCAATGTAGGGGACGGGGAGTCAAAGACCAATGGAGAGAGGGAATAAATAGACTAAGGCATATTTTCGTATGTATCTATATCTATAATCTGTATCTGTATATATGTGTGCATGTGCATATGTGTATGTGTATAATATATACACAAATATAAATATATATATACATATATAATCCCCTGTTATATGTTAAAACAATTTTTTTTAAACTAAGGCACAGTTTCAGTGATGACTTATGTAACACTAGAGGGTATACTGTTTAAGGTAAAATTAATTGGCTAGAACTCAAGGTAATTAGCACATGGGGAGCTCAGAATTCTTCCCTCCACCAGAATGGAGGCCAGAGATACTTCCTAGGTCTACCCTACTAACACAAGTCTTTAAGGAAGCAGAGAATGGTAGGAAATTATTCTGTTGACTAATTCTGTTAATACTGGAAGATGGGTAAGCTAAACATATTAGCTCTTCAGATATCAGTTTCTTTGGTGGTCTTAAAAGATGGCTCCCTTGGTATAATAAAGAGTAGGACCTTGTAAGCACTTTGTCTATTCTGACCTGTTCCATCTCACAAAAAGCAGGCCAAGAAGATAGGCTTGTACTATACACCCTCGGCACAGGGTTATGGATTTTCAATGTCTCTCTTTTTGGATTTAGAATGCATTTATTCATCTGCAGCCAGGGATGGAGGCATCCTCAATTGCTAGGTCTGGTTCCCAGTGGTCTTTCTGTTACTCAATCAGTTACTGAAGCCTGATTTCATTGTATTTATTACAAATAGGCAATTCTATTTTTTTCAACTTCTTTCCCATTAAAGTACTATACTGACATCTGGGGAAAGAGAAATAGGGAATGGTAGAAGAGATGAGATGCACCTGTCTCTGCCAATGTATTACATCCCTATCATTTGTTCCAGTGAACCAGCATTTATGGAGATAACTCCACATAGGACTCAGATGCTGCGGCTCACCGTGCTGGAGATGTATATAGCCTGCTTTTTCTATGGCAACTAATTAAAGTCCAAGGAATCTGATGCTAAGGATGTGTGGAGTATCGGCATCTCTGTTTTCTGTCAATGGCCATCCATAAGCTTTTAACTAGCCCTTGCCTAAGAGATATTATTAGTTTTTCCAGAATTGTTCTCTGGGAATCTTAATTTCTCTTTGAAAACAATGCTGAATTTGAGACCTGGAGAGAATTTCTTCCAACTTCTTCTTCTTCATCTAAAGCAGAACTGTCAAACTCTCAGCCAGCTGGCTACAAGTGGCACAAAACTCCCAAGCCCCCAAAACTAGGTTAAAATGTAACTGGGAAATGACTGACAAAGAAAAATGCAATGCAACATAGATAATATTAACTTGTGGTTTTCTAAGTCAACACAAAGCCTACAGGGATCTGTTTATATTTAACACCATTGGCTAAAGCCCCCTACAAAATACCCCTCTGCATATAGCACTGTATGGATTAAGCTAGAAGAGACTCAGACCTTGATACTCAGTACGATGCTGTGCAACTAGGAGGCACTTGATATATATTGGTTGAAATGAAATGAGAATCGCTGGTTGGTGCTCTTGGTCCCTTTCTTAACCTAGGACTCTCACTTGCTGAATCAGCTTAAGGAGGCCTTCATGTGGGCCACAAAAGGAGAATATTTGAATGCCTTGGGAGGATGGATGCTTATGGATAGAGCCTCTGTGAACTGGGTAACAACCCAGTCTGCTGGGGATTGGGAGGAAATAAGTATCTTCATCTCAATAATCCTATTAGCTTGCAGGTTAATTACTTTATTTTCATTTTAATCAACTCAAATCACTATTTTAATAATTCAATCATGGTGCATTTATAATTTTCAGATAATACATATTCAATCATTTAATTATGTCTCTTCTCCCCTCCTAATCTTCAATCTTGTTCAGAGCACCCCATCTGGCAGCATCGACTCCATTATGTTTCTTTTTGTTTTCAGTAAACAAAAATATTGTCCAAGATGAGGCCACTCTGTTCTTTTTCATACCATTGTTATAAATTTGCCCTGGGGGGCAGCTAGGGGGCACAGTGAATAGAGCACTGGCTCTGGAGTCAGGAGGACCTGAGTTCAAATCCGGCCTCAGACACTTGACACACTTACTAGCTGTGTGACCTTGGGCAAGTCACTTAACCCCAATTGCCCTGCCTTCCCCCCTGTAAAAAAAAAACCCAATAAATTTGCCCTGAAGAAGTGATAAGAATGTGTTACTGAGTCTCGATAATAGTGCTAAAAAAACCAAGAGCTAAATATGATTTTTAATGCTCACATGAATTTGGAGGAGGATAGAGTATTGGACCTGAAGTTAGAAAGACCTGAATTCAAATCCCGCCTGAGCCACTTAAACAACTTTGTGAACCTGGGCAAATCACTCAACTGCTGTTTGCCTCAGGTTCTTCATCTGTAAAATGGACATAAATAACACTAACTTCTCAGAGATGTTGTGAGGATGCGAGATAATATTTATAAAATGCTTTGTAAACCTTAAAGTACTCAGGCGATTACTATTATCATAACTATAATGCCATTTTTGGCTGGAGATTTCACAATAATCTATATTGAGAGAGAAGACTCCAACAATATCTAGAAATATACCATCAGAGTTGTTACTGAAACATGGCCTACCATTTCTGTGGGGTGGATAACTTCGATGTGTGAAAACATACCAGTAACTGGTGTAACCATTTAAAATAAAAAGGTTTCTCAGTTTACAACTTTGCCTTATCTCTTCTGGTCCGCAGGGTAGACCAGGCATGTATACATGTACATATGTGTAAGGTTTTTTTGGGGGGGTAGTAAGGAGATTGTACTTCTAGGTGACATAACTTTCTTTCTTATGACCCAAGACTGGGAAGTGGTACATACAGAGTTAACTAACATTGACCCCAAAGTATTACTGTGGGTCCAAAGGGTTTTCTTGCATCAGGAGAAGATAGAAGTGACTTAGATGAATGACTTAGGAGTTTGCTACTTACAGCTAGAAGATTCTGGAAAGAGTGAGGAGCTATCGATTAACCACAAATACTTGCATAGATATGGTTATGTTCTACTTTAAAACCTTCAGGAGCTCCCTACTGACTATCAAATACTACTCAAGTTCCTCTACCATTTAACACCCCCCCATTTGCCTCAGTTTCCTCATCTGTCAAATGAGCTGGAGAAGGAAATGGCAAACCACTACAGTATCTTTGCCAAGAGAACCCCAAATGGGGTCATGAAGAGTCTAACACAACTGAACAACAACAATACCTGTCTCTGTGTTTAATTCTATTATCAAAGGCTTCTTGTATGGGGCTGTATGAGTCAAAAGTCTACAGGTCTGGTTGAAGTTGGGTAGGAGTCCCTGTGAGAATTTAATGCAGACTATGTCCTTCTCAGTAGCAGTAGCAGCAGTAGCAGCAGCACCAGCAGCAGCAAGACAGCTCTTGCTTTCCAGGAGCTCATATTCTAATAGGGGAGGGGAAGTAGAGTGGGAGAGGTAGAGTTACTTGTTTTCTTCATAGATTTAGAGCTAGAAGGGACCACAAAAGTCATCTGTCTCTTCCTTTGTGTCTCAAGAGTTTACTACAGAATAGTAATTCTGTGTTCTCTGTGCAGCAGCCTTCATTAGAAGCCTTGTCCCCATGGTGTTTAGTGGGTCCTTCTTCTCTTGCTAAGATCCCGAGTGTGTATATCCTGCTCCTAGCCAGGGCTCTGTGTGCTGGTGCAGGAGGGATTTGCATCATCTACTATTTCCTTGGTAGATTGGGATGCTCCAGCATGATATTACTGGCCTGTATGAACAGGTGCTCCTTGACAGGTCTCCTTGATATACATCAATTTGTGTTTGGAAAGGCTTCACCCAACCTGCTGATAATAAGATAGAATAGAGCAAAAAGCTAGAGCCACCAGTTTTCCCTAAAAAGAGTCAGTTGAAAAATATTTATTAAGATCTAGGGGATGTCGACACCAAGCATGTGAAGATTTCCCTGGTGGAACGAGTGGATGAGAACAATTTATTCCAATGACCATGAAGGTGGCTGAAGCAGGGGCTGTGGAGCGCTTAAAGGTTGGTCAGACATTGAAAATACTGACATCATCCAATGTGTGCCAGGCCATTGCCGATCTTCCTGACTTTTGTCTTGCCACAGATTTCGATGAGTAAGAAAGCAAGGCTGACAAATCTGCACAGCTCTCCCTCACTTAAATCCAATTTATGTGCATGTCAAGACATAACCCTATGATGTCAATGGTCCTCTTTGAAAACGAAGAACAAACAACATTGATAAACAAACATATTGTTTCCCAAACATATTGTCAACTTATTGAGGAAGTAAATATGAATGTTTTCATATATTATTATATTATTATGAGTATCATGCAGATCCACTCACATTCATAGAGCCAGCAAATATCCCATTTTTTCCCATTTGCCATGTAGTCTTTATCTCTGAATGCTTAAAACAGGTTTTCCTTAATCCTTGTACTTGCTCTAACAAGATGAAATACAACTAGATTCCAACACCAACAGTCTATTTACCCTTTTCAAAGATATCTTACCATCTTCACTTTAAATTCAGAAAGAGGTTTTAATCTTAAATTGCACATTAAAAAACCTCTTTATTCTTTATCAATTTATACTGATTAAACCTCTGTTTTTCTTCACCAAGAACTGTTAATCAGATTGCACTTTCTTCTGAGCAAAGGGACAAAGGAAAGAATAAGATTTTGAACTGGGCAAATAGTCTCACCTATGTGAGTTGTGGCTCCCAGTTAGAGACCGCTGGCCTGTGTGATCTCTAACATGGAATCAGATATAATATTTGTAAAAGCACTTAGCACAGTGCCTGGCACATGGGAGACACTATGTAAATGCTTATGCCCTTCTCCATCCTCTTCCCTCTATGGTAATAGTCTAGGGCAGGCATTCTGAGCCTGGGTCCTTTGGTCTATGAATAGATTTCAGGGGTTCCATGAACTTGGATTTGAAAAAAATTACATCTTTATTTTCACTAACATCTAACTAAAATTTGGTGTTTCCTTAAATTAGGAATTAAAAAAAATTATTCTGAGAAGGGATCCATGGGCTTTGCTAGAGTACCAAAGGGGTCCATAATACAGAAAGGGTTAAGTACCCCTGCTCCAGAGTGATCTTCTTCCTTTTATATCCCTGCCCTATTCCCAAGTATCATTAGCCTCTATTAGAATCTTCTAGAATTTAGGTGAAGGAAAAGTCTACAACAACTGCCACCACAGCCATTATAAAAAAATGAGTTTCTGGGAAAAAATTTTTACATGTCACATAAATATAGCTTCCAATTAAAAAACAAGTAAAATATGTTTTAATATAAAAGACCGTCTAACATTTCTTAAACAAACTAAATAACAGCGATTACCACTTCATGTATGATCATTTTTCATCCTTGTTTGTGTATTTAAATGTTTGGCTTTGTTGTTACTAAGTTTAGAATAAAATAAAAAAAAACATGCTGCTTAGCAATGCTAAAAAAAATGGTTTCAATTAAATGTTAGTTTAAATGTTCTTATGTTCCTTATCTCCCTTATTTGCATTCTCCTTATAGGGAAAACATTCTCCCATGTATGTCATTTTTATGTGTCACATTTTTCTGGTTTATGATCCTGATGTGTACCAAATATCTCTTATATTTGTGTGGAGCTAGGGTATTTGAGGCTATTGTCAGACTAATGAATACCAAGACTCTGATGCTAGTGATGAGGAGTGGACTCAGGCTGGCCTTCACGGCTGACTGAGTCTCACGGTTCCCAGATCTAGTCCCTGGTAGGTTAGCAATTCTGGGAGAGAAAAAAAAATCTGTCATCAATAGTGCAGAGCAGATGATACATCAAAGGTGTGATTTTGGTGAGACATCTATGGGCAATTTTGTGTCTCCAGGATTGAATTATGCATAGGTAAAAACCCAGTCTTCTTTCTTTCCTTCCTTCCTTCTTTCTTTCCTTCTTTTTTCTTTTCTTTCCTTTCTTCTTTCCTTTTTTTCTTTCTCTGATACATTCATTTTAAAAAAAAGATTTATTTTTACTTATTAATATTTTATATCATCCAGATTTTCCTCTTCCGGAGAGCCATCCTAGAAAGCCAAAGAATTTTAAAGGAGGGGAAACCCCCTCTGATCTGTATATTTAAAAATATCTGATGTTATATGCAGTATTCCACATCTGTAAATCTGAATATCAGCAAAGGAGCTGGAGGAGGTATCTTCTAATATCTCTTCTTTGGGGCCATTATTTCATTATTTCACAACATTCCTTTTCATTTTTTTGTGGAGCTCGTCCTTGCCATTCACATTGTAGTCATTGTACATATCATTTTCCTGATTGTACTTACTTTACTTTGCATCAGTCATAGAAATCTTTATATGGTTTTTCTGTATTCATCTTGCTCATGATTTTTTGTAGCACAATAATATTCTATTCTATGATTATATCACAGTTTGAACCATTCCCTACTTGGTGGGCATCCATTTTGTTTCCAGTTAATTACTAAAACAAAAAATGGTGCTATAAATATTTTGGTGAATATAGAACCTTTCTGTTTGTCTTTGACCTTTTTATGGTATATTCCTAAAAGTGGATTATCTGGATTAAAGATGTGGACATTTTAGCCACTTTATTTACAATGTTACAAGTTACTTTCCATAATAGTTATACCAATTCACAGCTCCCTCAACAATGCATTAGTGTACCCTACGATACTGACTATTCCCACCTTTTTGTCATCTTTGCTAATTTGCTGGATGAGAGGAAAACCTCAGAGTTGTTTGGATATGCATTTCTCTTATTATCAGTGATTTGGACCATTCTTTCATAAGGCCATTAATAGTTTGAAATTTTTTTTGAGAATTCTGTACATATCCCTTCACCTTTTTCAATCTCATATATTTCTATTAGTTTCAGCCTCATTTTTAGAGAGAGTCTTTTACTTTTGATGTTTTCTTTTGAATTGTTTATTTTTACAAATGTATTTTAAAAAAGGATCAGAAATTTGATTAATGGGAGAAAGTCTAGGTTCTCCCTTATAATGAATTCTGCAGTCTTTCTGGAATCTGAATAATTCCACTTAGATTGGCCAGTCCCACTCTCTAACAGAACTGTTCTTGTACAAAGTTTGACCTTCTATTGTTTAGAAAGGTGTCTCATAAGTTAATGAGTACTCGTACCTGCAGTGGGGAAGGACACATTTGAATATTTGGAAATGGGTAGCTGAAAGTGAATATTACCTGGAAGCATAATAGCCATTCTTGACTGCACATGTCAGAACATTAGAAACTTCCAAATAGCTAAGCTAAAGACCATTTCTCAGGCATTTTGATTTATAACAGAAATCAGAGGCTGCTATAGTAACTTTAATGACTTCTCACATACTTAGAAAATTCAACTTAAAAGACAAAAGAGATGTTAACCTATAGTTCAATAAAAATATGGCCTCAGTGGTATTCTAGTTAGACCTGCCTACTGCCTTGCAGCTCCATATAGTCCTAGGACCATTAATATTATGCCTCTCCTTACTCCTTCATTCTTCTGTGGGCTTCATTCCTGACTCTTTCTCCACTATAATTCAACAGCCTTCTTATCCTGGAAGATCCCTCTTCCTTTGTGGTCCCTTCCTTTGTTTAGAACCTCTATTTTTTTCTCTACTTTTTAAAATGATATTTTATTTTTCCCAATTGCATGTAAAAATAATTTTTAACATTAATTTATTTTTTTAAAATTTTTAGTTCCAAATTCTCTTTCCCTCCTTCTCCTCCCCACCCCTGAGACAGTAAACCATTATAGATTATGCAAGTGCAAACATGTAAAACATTTCCATATTAGTCATGTTGTGAAAGAAAGCACAGACCAAAAAAAAAAACCATGAAAAAATAAAGAAAGTGAAAAAATGGTATGTTTCAATCTGTATTCAGACTCTATCACTTCTTTCTCTGGAGGTGGATAGCATTTTTCCTCATGAGTCCTTTTTTTTCTTAGATAATTTTATTGATGAAGATAACTAAATCTTTCACAGTTGATCATCATACAATATTGCTGTTATTTTATATAATGTTTTCCTGGTTCTGCTCACTTCATGCTGAATCAATTCATGTAAGTCTTTCCAGGTTTTTCAGAGAGCATCTTGCTCATCATTTCTTATAGCACAGTAATATTCCATTATAATCATATACCACAACTTGTTCAGTCATTCCCCGATTGTTGGATGCCTCCTCAATTTTTTTGCCACCACAATAAGAGCTGCTATAAATATTGTTGTACAAAAAAGTTCTTTCCTCTCCCTCCCCCTTTTTTGATCTCTTTGGGATATAGACTTAGTAGTGGTATTGTTGGGTCAAAGAGTATACACAGTTTTATAACCCTTCAGGAATAGTTCCAAATTGTTCTCCAGAATGGTTGGAGCAATTCACAACTCTACCAGTAGTATGTTAGTGTCTCAATTTTCCCACATCCCCTCCAAAATTTATTATTTTCCTTTTCTGTCATATTAGCCAATCTGATAGGTGAGTGGTGGTACCTCAGAGTTGTTTTAATTTGTATTTCTTGACAGGAGTGGAGTCAAGATGGTGGAATAAAAGCAGGGACTTGCTTGAGCTCTCCCCTGAGGCCCTCTAAATACCTGCAAAAAATGACTTTGAACAAATTCCAGAGCAGCAGAACCCACAAAATGACAGAGTGAAACAAATTTCCAACCCAAGACAACCAGGGAGGTTGACAGTAAAGGTCTATTGCACCGGGCAGGGAGAAGAGTGCAGACCAACGCTTGATGCACTGGTATAGACTGGGTCCCCCAGCAAACCTGGAGCAGGCCTCAGGGCACTGAATTACTGGCATCTGTGGCAGTTTCCAGACTTCTCAACCCACAAACACTAAAGACAACTAAGGTCAGTAGGAAAGGACCTGGGTGGGAGAGGAATGTGGTCTTGCCCCAGTCCCAGGGCAGCAGTGGTGGCAGCAACTGTTTCCAGAGTTCTTGGCCTACAGACCATGGGGGGATCTAGTGGCTGATCAGAGCAGGATTTCAGGGATCTCTTTGCTGGTGCTGAGGCAGGATTCTCTTGCTTTGCCTGTGCTTAGATCTGGGTCACAGTCCTGGGTGGTGGTCCTGAGGCAGGGAGGAGCATTGGTGTGGCAGAGCTGGTGACAGCAGTAGAGAGAGAATCCTCCTCACAGTTCCAAAGCAGAAAAAAGTGCTTCTGGTCACCTATAGACCACAGCACAGGCCAGGAAAGGAGTAAACACCTCTCCTTTGATCATACTACCTTGGAAGAACTGAAAATTTACAGGTCTCTAGAAGTATCTATGAAAAGAGCTGCACAAAACCCCTGAACCTTCCACCCTCCACACTGGAAGCAGAGTCCTACCTTAACAAAGAGTTAAAAGGTCAAGTAATTGGCTGAGAAAATGAGCAAACAGTGGGAAAAAATCAGACTATAGAATCTTATTTTGGTGACAAGGAGGATCAAAACATACAAAGTCAAAGCTTTTACATCCAAAGTCTCCAAGAAAAATATGAATTGGTTTCAGGCCATAGAAGAGCTCCCAAAAGATTTTGAAAATGAAGTAAGAGAAGTAGAGGAAAAATTGGGATGAGAAATGAGGTTGATGCAACAAAATCATGAAAAATGAGTCAACAGTTTGCTAAAGGAGACTCCCAAAATGCTGAAGGAAATAACACTTTAAAAAAATAGACTAATCCAAGTGGCAAAAGAGGTCCAAAAAGCCAATGAGGAGAAGAATGTCTTAAAAAGCAGAATTGGTGACATGGAAAAGGAGGTCCAAAAGCTCACTGAAGAAAATAATTCCTTAAAAACTAGAATGGAGCAAATGGAAACTAATGACTCTATGAGAAATCAAGAAATCATAAAATAAAACCAAAATAATGAAAAAATAGAAGACAATGTGAAATATCTCATTGGAAAAACAACTGACCTGGAAAATGGATCCAGGAGAGATAATTTAAAAATTATTGACTACATGAAAGCTATGATCAAGAAAAGAGCCTAGACATCATCTTTCAAGAAATTGTCAAGGAAAACTGCCCTGATATCCTAGAACCACAGAGTAAAATAGAAATTGAAGGAATCCACCAATCATCTCCTGAAAGACATCCCAAAAGGAAAACTTTATCCAAATTCCAGAATTCCCACATCAAGGAGGAAATATTGTAAGTAGCCAGAAAAAAACAATTCAAGTATTGTGGAAACACAATCAGGATAACACAAGATTTAGCAGCTGGTACATTAAGGTATCAAAGGACTTGGAATATGATATTCCAGAGGTCGAAGAGATGGGGTGCTCATGCTTGGACCCTAATTCTAACAGTTTCTGCTTGGGTGCCTATGCCTGAACCCCAATTTCAAAATCACATCCAGTTCTAAAATCACATCTCTCCCTAGCCTCAAAATACTGTCTCTTTAGCTCAAGGGCAGCATGCCACAGCAACACACTTATCTCTGCTCCTTTCACAGTAGGCAGCCCTGTGTAATGATAATTGGCTGTGCACTGGGTCATGACCATATTCACTACTTACTGACCTTACTGATATGTATCCTAGATGTAGTCAAATGTATACTCTCTTACATTTATTTTGTCTAACAAGACATTTGATGAAAGCCACCTAGATATACCCAGTCAGCCCTGACCGATAGTTAACTTAGTGACATTTCACAGTCAAAACCACACCCCCAGTAGCCCCCCCCCCCCCACTTTGGGCTATTTCCCAGTGAACTCTGTGTAATATGCCTGTGCATTAGATACTAAAAGTGCATGTTCCTTTAAGAACTGACCATCTCTTAACCACTCCCTCATCCCACCCCAAAACACCTAATTGACATGTTTCACCCCCAAATGTTGTATAAAAGTTCTCCCTGCACCCCTCTAAGGTTGCAGGTTCCCTAAGAACTTTTGCCTGTTGTAAAGCATAATAAATCTTTTCCACTTTGACTTAAAGAATGCTTGAGGTGGTTGTGAATTCATTCTGGATCGCCCCGACCCTCTCCACTACTCGGGTCTTTGAGGAGCACTCCCCCTCAACCAGGAACTCCAGTCCTGGGAACTTTAGTTTTGGGACTCCTGAATCCCTGGTTTTTCCCCCCTCAACTAAAGGAGCTAGGATTAAAACCAAGAATCATCTACTCAGCAAAACTGAGGATAATCCTTCAGGGGAAAAAGTGGAAATTCAATGAAATAGAGTTCTTTCAAACATTCTTGAGGAAAAGACCATGGCTGAAGAGAAAATTTGACTTTTAAATACAAGAATCAAGAGAAGCACCAAAAGGTAAACATGAAAGAGAAATCATAAGGGACTTATTAAAGTTGAACTGTTTACATTCCTATGTGGAAAGATGATATTTGTAACTCATGAGACCTTATTCAGTATTAAGGTAGTTGGAAGGAACATATATATATATATATATATATATATATATATATATATATATATATATATATATACACACACACATACACACACACACACACACAGAGCAAAGGGTGAGTTGAATATGAAGATATGATATCTAAAAATCAAATTAAGAGAAGAGAATACTGGGAGAAGGAGAAAGGCAGAAGTAAAATGGAGTAAATTATCTCACATAAAACAGGCAAGAAAAAGCTTTTACAGTGAAGGGGAAGAGGGGGGAGGTGGGAGGGAATGAGTGAATCTCACTCCCATTGGATTTGGCTTAAGGAGGGAATAACATACACACTCAATTGGGTATGGAAATCTATCTTACCCTACAGGAAAGTTGGGTGGAAAGGGATAAGGGGGGGGGAATGATAGAAAAAAGGGCAGATTGGGGGACGGGGTAATCAGAAGCAAACACTTTTGAGGAAGGACAGAGTCAAAGGAGAGAATAGACTAAATGGGGAGTGGGATAGGATGGAAGGAAACATAGTTATTCTTTCACAACATGGCTATTATGGAAGTGTTTTGCATGACTATACATATATAACCTATATAGAATTGCTTGCCTTCTCAATGAGGGTGGGTAGGGAGGGAGGAGGGGGAGAGAATTTGGAACTCAAAGTTTTAGAAACAAATGTTAAAAATTGTTTTTAAATGCAACTGGGAAATAAGATATACAGGCAATGGGGTACAGAAATCTATCTTGCCCTATAGGAAAATAGAAGGGGAAGAGGATGGGGGGTGGTGATAGAAGGGAGGGCAGATTCGAGGAAGGGGTAATCAGAATGCATGCCATCTTGGGGTGGGGGAGGGGAGAGATGGGGAGAAAATATGGAACTCAAAATCTTGTGGAAGTGAATGTTGAAAACTGAAAATAAATTAATTAATAAACCTGTAAAAATTATATTTCTCTAATCAATAGTTATTTAAGGCATTTTATATGACTATAAGTAGCTTTAATTTTTTTTCATCTGAAAACTGCTTATTCATATGCTTTGACCATTTATCAAATGGAGAATGACTTATATTCTTGTAAATTTGGCTCAGTACCTCTGTTTTTTAGGAAAGTGCTCAGGCCAGCCATGGTCATTCTTTTATTCTACTCTGGTCTCTGTTCCTGACTCACCAGACTTCTTTTCCACTGTTAGCCATCAGCCTTCTCACCCTAGAAGATCTGTCCTTCCCTGTAGTCCTTTCCTTTGATTGGTCAGTTTTTTCCCAGAACCTCCACTTTAAATAAAGTGCCCAGGCCAACCATGATCACTCCATTTCTCTCTGGGCTCTACTCCTGATCTGGACTTCTTTCTGCAGCATTATCTAACAGTCTTTCACTCCATCTCTCCCACCTGTAACAGCAAGCACCCTAGCCCACCCAGGATGGCTTGCTAGCACAGGTTCTTTGATCTGCTTTTCTTAAAGGAAAGGCAACTTAAAGGGGGTTAACAATCTTACTTTAATCAAATATATATCTATATCTATCTATCTATCTATCTATATATATATATGTATATATATATACACACACACACACACATGTATATATCATTCACTAGCTCAGGGGAAAGGTCAGCATCCTGAACTTGGAGAAAATACAAGTGGAGAAAGTTCATTCACTACTTTAACGGAAAGGTAGAAAATACAAGCAGAGAAATTAGCATAGAGATTCAACAGATAGGGCTCCAACTGTCTGAACAAAGTAATACAACCACCTACATACACCACTAGATCAGGGGAGAATTTACATCTTAGTAGTTGTGGGGGGGGGGGGGTTTCCTTAACAAAATGGCTACTCAGAGTCCCATCCAGGGAATCAAAAGGTCTTTCTCATGAACAAGCCCCCAAAGCAAAATACCAGCCTCAGAATATATATACACTTCTCAGAGCCAGAAGGCATCACAACCCTGGTGACTCAGTGCCTAATTAGCTTCGTACCAAAAGATATGAAAGCCTTCCTATAAGCAAGCCTCCCCTAAGCAAGTTTCCCTTTAGGCAAGTTCCTCCCCCAATGGGCTCTATGTGACTCAGGATGTATCGCAACTGTGATTGAACACATGTGATCACATAAGCCTATTAATGGACAGGGAAGATCTTCCTTTTCCATTACTATTACACCACCCCACCCCTCTTTTCAGCTTCCTTTCATGTGTTATCTTTCTCCCATTAGAATGTAATCTCAATAGCAGGGGCTGTTTTTATTTTGGCTTGTATTTGTATCCCCAGAGCTTAGCATAGCTCACGGCACATTGTCACTACTAAACTAATGCTTGTCCATTTGTTGACTTGACTTTGAACTGACTGGGGTCTCTTTTAGGACCACATACTCTGTACTTTCTGCTCTGTCTCTGAGGCTTCTGTATAGATTCTTGAGGAACCTCTAAAATACTTTGATACTTTGGACAAGCTGAAGGTCTGGAAAACCAGGAATATCAGGTATCTTCATTTAAAAATAGTAGATCTGGAAACAGGGTTAGCATTTTTGCACTTTGAAGTCAAAATGCTGTAAGAATTTAAGAAACAATTGGTGAGAAAATCCACAGCTGGACATGAAATGAGAGGAGAAGAGCGTCTGATTGACAGAGATTTGACTTAAATCAATTTGCACTTATAGTGTGTGCTCTGCTAGGTGTGATGCCCGGATTATTGTTTAAGGCTTCTTCCAAAAGCCTACCTTGGCTGAAATTCTCCTCTGATGACTATGATGGGCAGGAGACCCTTGGTATCCATTTTCCCCCTAACTGCTTAATGCCACAGTTCATTCTTTAATTTTTTTTATTTTTAAAATTTTTATTTTTGTTTTTAGTTCTATATCCTCTCTCTTACCTCTTTCATTGAGAAGGTAAGAAATATAATACTCATTATACATATACAGTCATTCAAAATATATTTCTACATTCTGTTCCAAAAAAGCAAGAAAAATAAAGAAAAGAAAAAATATGCTTCAATCTTCACTGTGAGTCCATCAGTTCTCTTTCTGGAGGTGGATAGCATTTTATATCATGAGTCCTCTGGAATTGTGGTGGCTCATTACTGTTACTATGTAGATTATTCTCTTGGTTCTGCTCACTTCACTTTGCATCAATTCTGCTTCTGACTTTCTGGACTGCAACCTTACTCTGGAACTTCCCTCAGCACATGGGGGTCTCTTCATCATGGAACATCCTTCTACCATTCTCACCTTTTCTCATACTGGTGAGTTCCTCCTAGATCCTCCATTTCAGAGAGGGTTCCAGGTCAATAAACTTTTATTCTTCTCTCATTTGTAATTTTGATCCTCTGGACTTCAGCACCATGCCCTTGGACAGGTGCCTTCTCTCTCCCTTATTACCCCAACTCCCTATCTTGAACTCCCTGCTTTTTAGTTTTCTTTTGTGTGCTGTCATTCCCCAATTAGAATGTAAACTCTTGGAAGGCAAGGGCTGTCTTTCTTTTTGCTTATATTTATATTTCCAGAATACAGTGCTTGGAACATAATATGCACTTAATAAATGATTGCTGTCTTGTTGCCTCCAGGTGGGAGGTAGTAGGAAATCTGTCCAGAGACTCTGCGAGTAAAGCTTGTGTTTGATAATCTATCTCTGAAGTTTTCCCTGTCTGCAATACGGCGGCTTGAACAGCTTTTTGTCATGCCCACCTTTGAACATAGCAGAAAGATCAAGTTCTTGAACTCTGATGGCCAGGTTTATTAAAAAGACATTTACAGGGAGAAAAAGATGGTAGTAGAGAAGACAGGCTTAGATCAGTTTCTCAAGAAGCCATCAGATAGTTTTGTCTTTTGTAAAATATCATCAAAGAACCATGAATAGCTAAGGGTGCAGAGGGCCTTGGTCTTTGGGTGCTGATCTGTTGGGAAGGGTGCTTCCTCTCTGCCACAACCACCATCTATTCCATTGCCCCTCCTGTCATGTTCTAAGCTCAATAAGCAGCAAGATTAAGATGTCTTTGATCTGGTCATTTGCAAACATTGAATATATTTCCCACTCAGATGCCTTATGGTTTGTCGCTTAGCTGGGCCTAGTTCTTTCCTTGAAATACAGCTTGTCCTCAGTAGACTTTAATTTTCTATGGATCATTCAATCCTTTTGGCCATTTGGGATGTGACCTAAGGGTGAAATGCAACTTGGCACTTCCTTGGAGGGCAGGACCATCTATATCTTTCTGGTTCTAGGCCAGAGCAGCAAGGAGAAGCAGTAGCCATCTGAATCCCAACCACAGCTGGAGTCTCTAGAATACTACAAGTTCCAGTTCTGCCAATAAGTAATTTTGTGATCTTGGGCAAATTGTGGCATCATAGGATTCAAAGCCAGCAGGGACTTTAGGGAATATCTAGGAAAGGATCCTAAATTTAGACATGCCAGGGACCTTAGAAGTCACAGAAGCATGGGATCATATTGCACCTTAGGACAAACTGGAAGGGACTTTAGGGCACAACCACTCCAACCCATTCATGTACAGAGGAGGAAACCGAAGCCCAGTCAGACCATACAGTAAGTAACAGACCTGGGAATTATACTCAGCTCTTCTGATTCCAAATCCAGTGTCTCATTATGCTGGGCTTCCACCTTTGTCAGATGAGGTGATTAGATTAGATCAGGGGTGGGGAACCTGCAACCTCAAGGCCACATGTGGCCCTCTAGGTCCTCAAGTGGGTCCCTTTGACTGAATCCACACAAATCCAAACAATCCACCCCTGGCCTAGATGGTCTCTCATGTGCCTCCCAGCTCTGACATTCTGTGTTTATACAATGCTATGGAAGCCTGCTGAGTGGTCTGGCATCTTGGGAGTTTTCCTGGCCTGCTGTGTGATGTTCACCCAACCTTGATGGAAGTGCATGCCGAGACAGCAGAATCAGGTGTCCCTAGCTCTGGATCAAAAACCTAACCCTCCCATTCTGGCTCAAAATGTGCACAGATCAGCCCGTCCCACCCAGCACCCATTCTGCCTTCTATGCTAATTGCATTTAATTAATCCACATGTGAAAAGTCCACACAGAATTCCGTTTTAATTAGTGTACCACTCTCTCTGCAAATTTGTTCCTTTCCTGAATCCCACAACAGCTACATTGAGATGCTAATGATGGAACCCCTTGGTGTTTTCCCAATGGCTTCCAGCTGTAAAAGCAGTTAGGCAGAACTTCTGCAGAGAGTTTAACCCAAAGGATTATTTGGGGAGCACCTGATTGGCTAAAAGTTTGGCCACCTGAAACTTTCTCAAGTTTATAGTATGTCTAGATGAACCTTAAAATGAGTCCAGTTTTAGCAGATGGCCCTAGAGCCTTTAAAGTATTTAAATTGAAGAGAAATAGACCATATTTTAAAATGGGGACAATAGTTCCTAGAATTTAGAGCTGGAGAAGACCTAACACTCATCTAGTCCAATGATCTAATTTTACAGAGGAAGAAAATAAGACCCAGCGAGATAAAATGACTTGACTAAAATTTCAAAGTTAGTAAATAGTGGGGCCAACATTTGCAGCTAGAAGCCACCAGGGTAACGATTAGGTTTTCTTCTAGGTCTTCTGACTCCAAAGCCTATGCTTCCTCTTCCTTCCCTATTATATCACCTGATCTGCCACAATTCCCCCATACAAAAATCTCTCTGTTTCAGTCATGACTTCACACATGGGAAGACTCAAGACTTAAAGAAACACCTGGGAGCAGGGACAACCAGGGAAAGGATAGAATTAGCAAGATTCTGGATAGTCTTCAGCTCATGGCAGAAGGAGGAAGGAGGTTCAGTCATGGGCCAGCTTGCACAATTTCCCCTAGGTCTCAAACATTGCTGTGATGGACTAAAACAAAAATGTTTTCAGTTGAGAGAAAAGGATGCTCTTTTCTATTTAAGAGCTGAATGGATAGTTAGCTCTTTCCAACTGAAAAGTAATTTTTCCTTCTTTTTTGTATGTTCATTATAAAATATGTTACTTGGATTATCCTATCTCTAATATCCCTTTTAGCTTTAAATACTATGATCATAAGATTTACTCTAAGAGAACAAAAACTGATGGACAGTCAGAAAAATTTCCAAGGTTAAAATCTTCAGAGATGGTAGCTGTGAAAAGTTTCAAAGGCACCTTGATACCCAGCAGGCATA